>NC_051447.1:3403865-3592030 GCF_001649575.2 Kryptolebias marmoratus | reverse complement strand
AAGGGAGAGCCCAGACACCCTGCGGAGGAAACTCATTTCAGCCGCTTGTATTCGCGATCTCGTTCTTTCGGTCACTACCCAAAGCTCGTGACCATAGATGAGGGTAGGAACGTAGATCGACCGGTAAATCGAGAGCTTCGCCTTTTGGCTCAATTATTTTAATTTTCATAATTGTTAATGAGAAATATTTGTTCAACAAACAAATCACCTGTTTGAAGAGGTTAAATTCATAATTAGAGGTTGAACTGTACTTTGCATTGTTAAACTGTTGGAATTAGTATGTTTCAAACCATTTTCAGCTTTTAGCACACCTGTCTAAAATTTTTGCACAGCACTATAGACCCTGTATATTCACACAAACATATCCAGCACACACACACACAATGAAGGATCACAGTTGACCTTTCTTTTTGTCTTTCCGTGTTTCTGCGGACAGATGATTTCTCTCCCTCTGTCTCCTCTCCATCTCGTGCGCTTTTACTAAAAATTGAAATATTGATCTTAATTAGAGTTTGCCGAGCTCAGCAGCTCGCGTTGAGGGTTTTAGACAAGAGGCAGCAGACATCTGTCTAAGGCACTTACATCTTCAGCGCAGGAGAGGAGCCACGTGGGTGAGGAGGAGGAGGAGGAGGAGGAGGAAGAGAAGAGCGATGGCTCCCTGTCTCCTGCCGTTTCTAAGAAACATGTCGAGCTCTCCATCTCTGCTCGCTGCTGTCGATACATCTGAGAGAGAAGCAAAGTGAAAACTGACACACACACACACACACACACACTCCGTCCTGACAGAGGGAACTGAACATAGCTAAACGGGAAGTGTGTGACACTCTGTTCATGAAGAGAAGTTTGAGTTTCTCACAGTTAGTCGCTCCTTCACACACGCCTTAAACATGTCAGCCCTTAAAATAAATCTTTTATCTGCCTCAACGTTTGCTGCAACGTTGCATCATTTCAGCAAGAGGCTGGAAGTCGGAGGAGCGTTCCTCTGCTGTTACTGCTGTCACACTGAACACTGGAAGAAGTTTCCAGTTGTAAAATGATTGTTTAGCTGTCTGATAATCCTTTTTTTTAAACTCTCACAGAGTTAAAATGCTCAGAGTCGCACTGATGTGGTGAGTTGGGTAAACTCCTAACATCCAGCTGTGCAGCAGAGGATTAACACCGTAAACATGTAGGTTAATCCAGAAACGCTCATATGTTTGCTTGACTCTCTGTTAGCAAAATATCTTATGAACCAAAACACAATATGGCTCTAATTCAGTCAGATATTAAGAGTAATCGCCAACACACACTCAAACGCATCATATAAGATTTCACATATTTGTGTGCAAATAAGCTTGTTATTTTTAAGATTTCACCAAAGCAGCCATAACCAGGTTATTTTTTAACAATAAAAATGTCACAAAAGGCAGCGGGTGATATGCATTCCTTCTAAGTTTAGCCTTTTTTTTTACTCTGTTTTTTAAACTGCAGAACATGCAAACATCATATTCGCTGCCATCTGTGAACACATCCTTAACACATTTGCTTCATTTCCTGTTGTTTAAAATACCCGGGCGTTTAATACGTTCATTCTGTCTGAATGTGAGTTCGGTGTTGATGGAAGCATGTGACCGCCGTGCACGTCTGACTTATAACTGTAATTTTAACATGTGAAACAGAAGAGAGACAGATTCCTGTCTGCAGACACACGGTGAGGGTGAATCACTCTGCGCTCATGTGTCTCCTCTGTCACCACCTTCCCGATGAAAGTTTTCACAAACACGCTCGGCTCATGTGACGCTGCAGAAACACACGCAGGGCGGAGGGGGGGGATTCATACTTTATTTCTCTTTGTTTAAAATTTACAAAAACCTGGTTGGGGGGGAAAAAAGACGGGTTTAAAGATAAAACTTTTAGGCCATGAGAGGCTAAGACAAACAAAACAAAAAAAACCCAAATCAGATCTTTTCACCTCCGGTCCTGCAGGTCTCACAGCCGAGGTTTGATCTGCAGCTTCTTCTCTGTAGAAGAGAAACAAAAAGATCAACATGAAAAGATTTTGCAGAAATTAAACGACAAGAGACAACTATAAAATGACAGATAGTGTGCGTTTGCTGGGATGCAACTGCCTCTGATCCGGGTGAGTGATGACATCTCAGCTGATGAGTAAATGAAGAAGAGAGGAGGACAACAGGGATGGATGGTGTGTGTGTGTGTGTGTGTGTGTGTGACATGGCAGTGATACATTATGTCTGAGCTAATTTATGCAAAGTGAAGAGGAGCTTGTTTGGCTGCATTCCACCTTTAATGAGGCTCTGGGCGGTGCGGTTTGCTGCTGAAGGAGCTCCGTGTCATTAGTAATACTTAAGAGCACGGAGCCGCCGGACTGCAGGACCGAAGAACCGAGCACATCATCCCGGCTCCGTCAGAGTCCTCGCAAAGACCTAACGATGCTCGTTTTTGTTTCTTCATCTGGAAAGTTTGGAGAGTTTTCCAGGGAGGAGGAAACCGAGTTGACTGAAGTTGAGATTCTGTGTGAAAGCAGAGTGGCGTCGGAAACGTCCCTGCAGCTCTCTGTTAAACTGCAGGCATCATGGAAAAAAACGCCACCATGTAGCAGGGAGAAGAGCCGAGCACAGGAAGTACGTATATTCATACGACCGGCGCGGTGGCGTCAGTTTTGTCGAGCGACGCCCTTTGTGACCCCCGAGAACGGCGAGTATGAAGCAGTTTACGGGTCCTGAGCAGGAAGTCACTCTTCACTTACTGAGCAGAACGGAAACACATCCGTAAAAAGCTCCAGTAAATAAAAAGTAAACACAAGAAACAGGAGAAAATAAACCAGCCAACTGGATTCAGTCAGCTGGTTCATTATTATTATTACAAAGCTTTTATTCATGTTTAAATGTACATTCCAAATTATTATTGTTCTCAGCATTTATTACGTTTCAAATTTCTTTATAAATTATATTTAAAAACAACTGCAGCAGATCAAAGTGCTGCACATAAAACAATAAAAAGAAGTCCATAAAAACACACAGCTGGACTGGTGACTCCTCCTAAAAAATCTTATATATATAAGAAAATATAAGGAAAGTCTGTAAGAAAATAACCACACTGTTGTTTTTCCCCTTTTCACAAAGTTACTGTTGCATTTTTTTGCTTTTACTCACTTTGTTTTTTTCACTTTACTTCATAAAACTGCAAATAAATCACAAAAATACGAAACAAGGTCCTGTTTACTGTGTTATTTCTGTCTTCGTGTCTTCATGTGGTGTGTGAGTCCAGCAGGTGGACGGCTGGTCCTGGTCCTGGTGAAGGAGGAGGTGGGACAGGGGGACCGTTCTAATCCTCTATCTGTCAAATCTGTCAGCAGTGAGCCGAGCTGAGCCTCCGTCCGGCCCAAAAGCTAAATATTATCACCTCCGTGCTGAGTATTATTACTCCACACCCCTCGAAGCACCACCAGACCCGTCCCGTGACCCGGTTCTGCTCCGACGGACCAATCCCGGGGATTAAAATGTGTTCCAAAACTCTTCAAGACAAACAGGATCCTCTAAGGAACCATCTGCAGATGATTCACCTGATAGGATATCGTCTTTGAAATGGTTTCATTTAATCAAAAACCAAAATCATCGCTCCAAACGTCTCAAACACACTTGCTCTGTGATTAGGTATGGCTTCATCTTAATGAAAACAAAACAAAAGTTGAGATGAAAGGTTTTTGGATCGCCCTGACAATGTTCTCGGGCCTCTAGCTTCATTTAAAAACCTCTGCGTAATTTTCGAGAACTCTTAAATTTGATAAATCAGCTGAGTTGTCAGATCAGAGCTCGGATCAGTCGTCTCTTCTTCTTCTGCAGAGGAAAGATGAGCCTCGGACACGTCATTGACTTCCTGTCTGTCACAGGGCTGGTTTCACGATTCTGCTTTTAGTTTTTAAAGCTCCTAAATGTCTGGTATTTTACATCTGATTGTTTCAGCTGCTGCGCTGAATTTGTGGGTTAATTAATCTTCCTACATAAAATCTGCTGACAGTTTAGAAATGTTTACGGCGCTTTTAAAAACCCACATCTACTGAGTCAAGAAGAGCTGGTCAACTTCCTCTATATGTTGTTTTTTATTTATTGCGCTTTTGCTCTAAAAATAAGAGACACTGTGTCTCAATTTATTAATTTCTAAATCATGTGTATAATCTGCTGAAACTGTAAAGTATTAATAATTGTAGGTACATTTCTCCAGTCATCTTAGAATATAAAAATGTTTAGCATTTGTGGTGTCGACAGGAAGTTGGTCATAAAACCCAAATAAAAGCATTTAAGAGATTAAATGAGCGACCAGTGGGAGTTTAAAGTTCAGATGTTTAAATTCTTCTGCTTCAACGAGTTTCCTGAGCAGGAATCAGGGAGTAAGAAGTGAATACTGTTATCAATCTGTGTGTTTTCAGCTCATTAGAGGTCCTGAGGTCTCAGAAAGCAGGAGAGCCTTCAGTAAACCCCAGAATCAGCTTTAAAACCACCTGAGATCCAGGACGCTCTCACAGTGGTTAGATGCTCGTACCTTTGACTTGGGCCACATTAGCCGGCTGATCCGGAGCATCTGCCTCCTCTGGAGAGCTGGAGAGGGAGATGAAGGACGGCAGAGCCAGAGGACCCGCGGTGGGCGTCCCCGGAGCTGCCTGAGCGCTCTGTGGCATGTCGATAGACAGACGAGGCCTACGAGAAAGAAAACCAGATTTAGAATCTGTAATTAAAGTTTGTTATGATGTTTTAAACTTGAGCTGCATTTCTAACCGTTTTAAAGGCTCCCTGGTGCGGGCTTTCTTGGCGGGAGTGGAGGGGGTGCTGCTGGGGCTCCGTTTGACTCGTTGGCGGTGCTGCAGCTTACAGCGGGGGCCTCGCGGGCAGGAGCCGGACTTGGAGAAGTCTGGACACACCAGGGTGTGTTTCTTCTTACACTGGTGAAACAAACACACACAATCAGCCGTGGACCTTCCCAGCATAAAGAAGAACTTTTAGGGGTTAAATTGTCATTTTGTCATTCACAAAATTTATTGCTTTTTCTTCAAAACATGACTCCAAACTAAAAGGAACGATTGATGCCCGCCAACTTGAATGCCAAAGTTTAAAACAAGGACCTTCCACGGTGTGTTGGGAAGCACTCTCAGCTACTACAACAACAGATTTTAGCTCAATATCTGTAGAATTAACAGAGTTATGGATACGTTTGTGTTTGATGAAGCTGATTACCTGTGGAAGCCATCTTGAATAGGGTTGGCTCTAGAAGTTAATTAGTTAATTACTGCAAATGATATCCTGCTATTCATGGTGGTAGCCTTTACTAATTTTGTTTTATTACTCAAAACACTATTAGAGCAACTGTTCATATGTCAGTTTCCCTGTTTATTCTTACAGAAACATGTCACTGAGCAACACTAAATGTTTTTTTTTGGTCCACTGATCTCGCAGAACTAAACTGTGAGACGGGATTCTTGAGTTTTGATTGGGTGCTTGTTTTCGCAGGTTACTAAATTTAAAAGCTCTACGTTTGTGTCACCGTATCTTTTAACACACGCGGAGATTAAGTTGGTCGCGTTTAACGTCATCCTGGGGAGAGGCGCGCACGAGGGCGCGAGCGTCCGTGTTTGCAGCTGAGTGTGTCTGAGTGTGTAATACGGGTGTAAATTGGTGGCTTCATTCTCCACGAGATCCGATCCCTCCCACCTGTCAGAAGAGCTAATTATATTCACTCCGGAGTGCAAAGAGTGTGTGTTTGTGTGTGTGTGTGTGTGTGGGAAGCAGATCAGTCCAGAAATAGAATGTGTATGTATGTGTGTGGGGAGGGAAGAGAGATCGATTTTCCAGGAACATTGTGGACTTGGTCCCCCCCGAAGAGGCTGGGGCCCCCAGACTCCCCCTCCCTCGCCCTCCCTCCCCACCATCACACCCGTGTTCCCGGCCCCCCGGGAGCCGGCGCGGCCGAAGATCAGCTCGCTGTCAGATGTTTCCTCGGATCATCTTATAGGGCTGCGGTTTTGATGCAACATTTCTCAAAACAAATCAGGTCCGTTTGCAGGTGTCGGGGATGATGATGATCGGGTTCTGTTTGGTTCTGACGTTACCACTAAACCTGCCGGGGGCTCGTGTGTCAAAAATCATTTGTGACTTTAGGCGACTTGAGTTCTAAAAAAAAAAAATCAGATAACTGTCAGAGATGATGCCGAGGATTGAAGTTTCCTCTTTCCAGAGCTGGTGTTTCAAACAACAAACTACAAGTTCTTTGTTTTTTTTATTTAATTTGTGCATCTGAAGGTGCTTATTTAGTGGATGGGGGGGGGTAAAACAAGAAACATGAACCTCGAGACTCTGAACTCTTTAAATCTTTAAAAGTGAAGTTGAAAAACTGTTGAATCCAAGACTCAAAATAATTAAAACTCACTGTTTCTGTGTGCAATTAGAAAAGAAAATCTGCACTACAATCCTGCTTTTCAGCACATTTCTTTATGTTAAATTAATAAAAATCAACCGGATGGGGCGGTGTTATTGTCTTCCTCATTATTCCTGCTGCGATGATGAACAATTAAGGAGATGAAGTCTGTTTTTTTAAGATTACTGCAGTGGTCACGAGTGTGCCAGTGGTGTATAAAGTGATATTCTGTGGTTTGTTTGTGTTCTTTATGTCTGTGACTTACACTCTAAAGAAAGATGTTTTGTGCTTCTGAATGTGGGCTCTTGTTGTACATTATAATAATAATAATAATGTTTCCAGATTTTTAAAGACTCAGCATTTCTTTAAGAAACAAATTCATGCCTGAGTTTTAGACTAAGATCATCTTATGCTGAGAAACGATGGAGTCAGGGTTGTTTGGATGAAACCCTGAAAATAACCTCACCTGAAATCTGTGAGACGTCACACTCAAAGTATGACTCTCAGCTGTGGCGGCCATCTTGAATTAGATTGACTCCAGAGCTTAATCAGTTCTAGAAACAATTATTACTTCCTGAAAGTTTCATTCAGAGGTTCATGAGATATTTTGCTAACAGACAAACAGTTAATGGTAAAAATTTAAACAAAGATCTTTTGCAATCCGCTGGCACTCAGAATATGTTCTGGGGATGACTCTCAGCTACTACCAAATCAAACTGTAGCTCAGTATCTGTAAAAGCGACTGACTAAAAACACATTTTTGTGCTTTTAAGGTCAGTTGGATTTGGCTGCCATCTTGAATTGGGTTGAGTCAATAGAAAAATCTAAAAAGTCTGAAACGGTCAGCAGTGCAACTGTAGAGTTAAATTTTTTACATTTTCATTTAACAAGATCCAAGCTGCCCAAAATATAAATCTACAAATAAAGATGTTTCATTCTAACACACTTTTCTCTCAGGTTCTTCTTCCAGCTAACTTCCAAGTTAAAAACCTAACTTTCACTCGTCCACGAAGGAAAGAAAAAGGTTTCATCTGCACAGATCTGTGATGCGTTAAAGAGTTAAAGCTGAAGTACATAACCGGCGTGACAAACTGTGGTCCTCAGCTCCATACATCCTAATTTTCATAAAAGGACAGAGAGATGGGAAATGGGAGGGAGATGGAAAAAAAAGCTAAAGTGAAGAGAACATCTTTATTCCACACAAAGTTAACAATTTTCCACTTGATTTAAGGAACGCTGGGATGTCTCTGGGGCCTATTAGAGAGCTCTCTGCTGGGCCAAAACCAGGAGGAGTCAGCACATTTACCGAGAGGAAAGAGGGAGCAGAAAACGAGAGGATGGGAAGCTGAGAGATGGCAAAAAAATAAAGTAAAATAAAAAAGGGGAGCTCACATGCATTTACAACTTAGGCTTTAAGCCAAGAATCACAGAGAGCGGCTTACAGAGAGGAGATAGAACAATAAAAGGAGCCCCGATTGATATATTGTCACATTCACAGGAGTAAAAATCAAGAGAAGAATGGAGGTTTTGTTGTGTCACTGCAGTCTGGGCTGTAATCAGCCAGAAATTAGCATCTTTCAAATCCATTTAAATGACACCACGGTGCAGTGAAAGCAGAGAAGAAGAAGAAGAAGAAGAAAAACGCGGCTCTCCTCTCCTGTTGCCAAAAAGTGAAACCCAGCTTCACTTTTACTGCAGCTTTAAATCACAGCAGTTATGTTGGAGCAAACATTCCTAATGGATTACTCTGTAATTTAACAAATGTTCATCCTGAACAAAGAGGGGATTAAAGCTGGTGTGATAACCTGTCAGTTATTCATCTGGAGCACACTCAAGTCTTTATGTTAATTATATTTCCCTACATAATATTTCATCTGGTCTTCTGGATAATTTATAAGCAGACGTCTGTGAGGGTTTATTGATAGTTATCAGCTGAGCTGCATCAGAACACACACACAAAACCACAAGTGTACATCCTGTTTTTAAAGCAGAGGTTTTACTCCCTCATAAAGATTTGTTAATCTTAACTGTCCGCATGACACCAACTTTTCCTTACACCGCTCAGCAAAAGAAACACTAACCCCCCAAAAAATGCAGCGACTGACTGCAGTTTCACTGAAAGTAATTATGATTAAATGACAACCGAGCATGCAGGTGAGAACCTCCTTCAAGGATCAGTTCATTTTGTTGCCATCAAGTTTGACAACAGAGTAGAAGAGAGTAAAGTTTCCATCCTGCCCAAACTGGAGCAGAACTTAGAAATGTTTTACTTTTTGCTGCTTTTCTTGTCTTTTTTTTTTGTTTTTAAATCTTACAACGGAGGCAATCTAACCAAGGTGTTTCTAAAAGTCATATAATTGGTTTAAAGTTTTACTTGAAAGCCCAACAATCACTAATAACTAATACTAATAAAATTAGGTTTTTATATTTACAGCCCAGATTCTGAAAAGGTTAGGACGTTTTGTAGAATGTAAATAAAAATAAAATGGAACATAGTAAACAGCAAATGTGCAACTAAGAAATTTTAAAAAATTTTGGGGCAATCCAAAAAAAAAAGAAACTAGAGGAACAATTTCAGAATAAAGTTCCTCAATGGAAAAGTGGGAAGACTTTGAATATATCCCATCATCTCCAGCTCATAAAATCATCAACAGATCTGAAGAATCTGGAGAAACCTCTAAGGTCAAAGGTCAAGGCTGGATGTTGGTGATCTTCTGGTTCTGTTCTGTTCAGGAACACTTCCACAGATCATTGTCTGTAAACCCAGTTCACCGTGCCGTCCACAAATGCTGCTTAAATCTCTATCAGGCAAAGAAGGAGCCTGATGTGAACACCATCCAGAAACACTGCCATCTTCTCTGGACCAAAGCTCGTTTAAAAATGGACTGAGGCAAAAAGAAAAATGGCGTCCCGACTTTTTCAGAATTGGGTTTTCGTGTTTCGTCTTTTGCAACACTAAGAACTTGCTCAAACAGTTGTCATAAACTGCTGAAAGCACAAAAAAAGTTCAGCTTTCCCTCTGCTTGGAAGAAAAAAAAAGAAAAACAAGAAGAAATGGACATTTAAATAAATCGTTACTTTGGTGATTCTTTAGGCTAAAGAACAAATCTGACGACTCTGAAGTCCCAAAGAACATCACAAGAACTGTTTGTGACTAATTATTAAACACATTCAGGTAAGAAAAAATGAAATCATTAAAAAATGAGTATGCAGCAGAGTGGAGAGAAGAGACAAATTTGGACAGATCCTGTCAGGGTGGAGGGGGAGACAAAACCAGGATGAGGCAGGATGGAAGGAGGAGGAGGAGGAGGAGGAGGAGGATGGAGCCGAGGAGCAGACTTAACCCCTGAGCTGCTGTAGTGTCTGCCTGCCCGGCTCAGAGTGCCATCCTCAGCAGTTTTCCCATCTATAATTACTGCCTGCTATCCATCATGCAGCCGCCGGTGCCTCACAGCAAAACGCTCCGTAAACACACACACACACTCGGGCACAAACACACACAGGGGGAAAATCACAAAGCTAAGCACTTCGGCTAATAGAATAAATATTAATATCCCTTTTGTTTTCTATCCTCTCATTTCCCCGTGCGCATTTTAAATGAGGTCTGACAGTGTGAAAAAGCATCTGTTTCACACTCAAAACCCAGCAGAGAGGGGAGACAGGAGGGGGAGACAAAGGGAGGCAAGACCACGGGAGGGGGGAGGAGCAGAGGTTAGGTGTGTGTGAGCATCTCGATTCATGTGTAAATGGCTCTCTGTTACCCATCAGGCCCTCAATGTGTCACTCAGGCTCTACAGTTATGCCATTATGGCCCCCTCCACCCCCCGCCTCCCCCCCTCAGCTGTTGCTGCCTGTGTGTCAGTGTGTACATGCGTGTGCGTGCGCAGGCCTGTATTAGTTACCAAACTACTTGTTTGTCTAAGCCTCGGTTTAACTTCAGCTGAACCTTATCCACGTTACACAATATAACCGTGTGTTCAAATAAAGAGAACAGCTTGAAGGAGGGACGATGGCGTCAGGTCAGAAAATAATAACTGATATAACCCCACCCCCCCCTTCGTTTTTTAACTGTCAATGGACAACAAAGACAAGCAAACATAAGGCAGAGTTTAGAAATGTAGTAAAATAAAATAAATAAATTAATTAAATAGGATTGAAGCAGGACTTTCATATCATCTGTTTTAAACTAAGATCATCTTACGTTGGGAAATGACCTCACACACACACACAGAGTATCTGCTGGGATGAGTCTCAGCTACTACCACACCAAGTGTTAGCTCAATATCTGCAAAACTGCCAGAATTAAATCTAGCTGGCTCTGGTGGCCATCTTAAATTGGGTCGACTTCAACAGTTAGTTAGTTGTTGCTTTGCTTCTAATGATTACTTTCTGAGAGTTTCATTTTATTTCATCCACTGGTTCAGAAGACATTTTGCCAACAGACAGGCTTTCACCAGCAGGTTTTGTTTTTCCTGCAGTTATTTTATATTTTTATTATTCTCAATAAAACATAAAAAATGAGACTGAATCTTACCTGGAAATGAGGCGAGTGAGGAAAGAGAGGTACAGGAAGCTCTACAGAGGTTTTGGCACATCAACTAAAATAAAACCTTTAATCTTTCACATGTTGGGATGTGTTTTAACTGATTAAGTGTTTATGTGTGGTAACTGTTCGAACAAGCTCTGATTTCATCATAGCGCTCAGCTCAAGGTGAGACCTGCAGGTTCCTCTCACACCTTCAGGATAACGCGCCTGTGCTGCGGGGTTTTACCTTCTCTCCCTCGGGACAGTAGCCTCTCACAAAGTCCTCACACACTTCAGCTTTGCGGGAGACGTAAACGTGGCTGTAGGGACAGTCGCTGTTGTTGCAGGTTCCCTTCAGAAAGTACGAGCACACCGGCATCTGCACACACACACACATACACACACAGGCAGTGAGAAGAAAGCCATCAGAACCAATGATGGGGAAAAAAAGGAAAATCTATACAAATTCTTGTGTAAAATGTAAATAAAAACAGAATGAATACTTTGCAAATCTCCAGATTCCAAATTTTAAATCTTTTGATGATATTATGAACTATAGATGATGGAATGATCCAAAGTTTTCCCCATTTTCTGTTGTGGAATATTATTCTGAAATTGTTCCAACTAGTTTTAGACAGACTGTTGAACCTCTGCCCATCTTTGCTTCTGAGAGATTCAGGCTGTCTAAAAGGTTATTTTTATCCCTAATCCTCTTACTAACCTGTTGTCAATTAACCTAATTAGTTGCAAAATGCTCCTCCAGCTGTTTCGTAGTCATGCTGATTACTTTTACAGCCTTTTGTCGCTCCTTTTCTAACCTATTTGGGATGTGTTCCTGCGATAAAATTCAAATGATCTTATTTTTCACCAAAAATGGTACAGTTTCTTTGTTTAGACATTTGATGTCTGTTATGTTCTACTATAAATAAAATGAGTTTTAAGAAATTTGCAAATCATTGTGCTGTTTTTAATTACATTTTACACAAGGTCCCAACTTTTTAAGAATATTGTGGTTGTGCTTCTGAGGAGAATTAGATGGTGATCAGTCAAACAGTGTTTTATGAGGATGTAAGTGGAAAATCAACCCAGAGAGGAAGAGATCAGAGGGGCGAGAGGATGCGATTACATGACTTTGTAAACATACATGCTGTTCTGAAACGACACCACCGTCCGGTTCTGTTCAGATGTGTCCCGTGAGCCCGGCGATCTGTCACAGCGAGCAGCTAAATGACCTTAATTGCAGCTGACAGGAGCAGCGGGAAAGTGAATGTGCGTCTTGACAGCATGTGTGTTTGTGAGCAGGGAGATCTACTGTTTGACATGCAGGGGTGAGCCTGCTGGAGGCCGCTCTAAATATACCTCTAAGGGAGCTGGGTGAAGAAAGACGGAAGGGGGGGGGCGTGTTAGGACGTGGGAGAGACTCCACCTCACTGAGATGGGATCTGTTCTACCTAATTAACTGCTACAGAAATATTTATCCAGGCTGCGCCTCATCCAGCTCTCATGATGTGTTTATGTGCTCTGGATGTGAGCACAGACNGGGGGGGCAGCTGGTGCTCCCGGCTGAGGGGGTGCCAGGAGAGTTGACCTGTGTGTCTCTGGTTTCCAAGTATTTGTGGTAGTTGTGGGCAGAATTCGGGACTGGGGCTTGTATATCTACACTAGTGCCTGGATCAAGTTCGGAGGGGTGCTGGATGCATAACTCTGCACCCACCCAGAAATGCACCCCCCACCCCCCCACCTTCACCACATGAGGCCGTGTACAGTCCTACTTAAGGGATCCGCATGAAATAGGAGCGGGTGTATCCCCTGGAGGGAGGGGCCAAAGGTTTGGAGGTAAGGGGGACATTGCAAACAGACAGCTGGGCTCTCAGCACATACAGACAGCAGGGTGACAACTAGCACAGGTGCAGTGCATTGTGGGAGTGTGATAGAAGGGTGACGCAACGGGGCACCTGTTGTAGAGCTGTTTGTCAATACAAAGAAAGCTTTCCTGGTTTTTTGAGCGGCCACACTTTCCCCTCAAAGTCATTAAAGCGTGCAGAGTTTTGACAAATGGAGGCACAAATATAAGATGACTCAATTATATTTAAAATAGAAAATAAATATAAATAAAAAGTGTGTGAAGGATTAGAGAGATCCAGCAGCTTGTAGAACCTCCTCCAGCAGCAGAACTCTCAGTGGTTTCCTGTTTGTCTCTCATGGTTGTGGAGGAGTTGTGGCCCACTCTTCTTTCATTGGTTTCTGCTCAGCTCTCTGAGGTTCTGGACTCTGACTGGACCGTTCTGTTGTAGATTAGCTGCTGTGTTTGGTCCAAGCTTCAGCTGTCGGACAGATGGCCTCACATCTGACTCCAGAATCAGCCCAAACCATCAGCCCTCCACCACCGTGCTGACAGCTGGGAGGAGCTGTTTGCTGCAGTGCATTCTGGGTAAACATCTGTCCTTTGGTCTGGTTCTGCTCCAGAAGTCCTGTGGTTCCTTCAAGTCGAGCTGCCATGTTGTTTTTAGGGGGAAGAGGCTTTAACTTTTCACCTTTGACCTGCTGAGGCCTGTCGTCTGAGATGGAGCTCATTTCTCTGAGCATTGCACGGTCTAATCTTCAGGGTGACTTTGCAAGGAAATAAATCCTTGCAAATAAATCCTGAAACTAATAATAAAACAGTGAATAAAACTTCAACGATATCTGAAGCTGTTCTTCAGAGGTAAAACCGAGAGGATTTTAGGACTGACGGTTGTTGGCAGATCAGACAGATGAGCGGATTTGTTTTTGCTTAACTTGCCCAAAAAAATGTTGTTTAAATGAGCCAACAGCTTAACTCTTCCTCAGTCCATCCTGTCCATGGAAACAGGAGCTGTGCCAGGAGCCTAAATACGATCTACAACGACTGTACCCAATAGTGTGTCATCTTCACAACGCACCAAAGCCTGGCCTTTGCCATGAAAACCCATAAAACACAAAGTTGTCTATCATCTAGGCCATGAGCGTGATGTATACGTTACCTTCTCTTTGGCGATCTTATGGGAGAACGGGCAGTCGCCATCTGCCTGTTTGCACGTCCCTCTTAGAAACCTGTAGAGACAAACAACCAAAAATTAAGAAGGTAAAAGACGTGTTGTGAAGTGATGGGGGAGTGATGGTTTTTCTGTTTCCTAATTTAAATGAGAGTAAATTACCACTCTGTTCATTGACAAAAAAACACAAGTCTTCAGGATCCGAATAAAACTTTTCCACTCCTAGTTCCCAAATTCCCAAATGGGTCAGATGTCAGAAAAGAAACCAGTCAAAGATGCTGTTCGTGTTCCACTTTGGGAACCAGAACACTTTTGTTCGTAATGTTTGACCTGAACATCTTAGGATCAAACTTTCACTTCCTCTGGATGGCATCGATTTGGCCTCCAGTTCTGATGTAAAAAAATTGTATTTTTTCTTGTCAGGATATGCATTTTAATCCTCACACTAAAAATATTACCAGAATCACTTTCTTCCACATGAAGATTATCAGTAAAGTTAGAACCATCTTGTCCCAAAATGATGCATTAAGCACTTCTAGGTTGGCAAATTGTAATTCTTTATTATCTGGGTGTCGAAAAAAAATCTCTCTCTCCCTAAAATGCTGCTGCCGAAGTTCTGATGAGTGTTAGGAGGAGAGATTTCTTCATTTTTAGCTTCTCTTCACTGGTTTCCTTAAGTAGATAACTTTTATACTAAATGGTATTTTGTAATAAAATGACTGACTGTATAGTAGTATATCTGGATTGAAATTATTGTATTTTAACTGGATTCATGATTTGGACTTGTTCCTTCTTTGCATTGTGCCCTGAGATGACTTTTGTTGAGAATAGGTGCAATATAAAACAAAACAAATAAAAATTAACTGAGTATTTTGACCAAAAAGTGCACTTGTACACAAAGGAAGCACATCAGCAGACGCCAATTTTTAGTCTGTGCATTATGTAGCTGAAATGAAAAAGAAAAGCCCACAGTCTGGCATGCTTTAAATGTTTCAGTTTTACTTATTTTAAGTGGTAAATTTTTACGTATCCAAAGAAAAAAATCAAAATTAAAAATACAACAGAGTGATTTTAATGACTATGTTATGGGGAGTGAATTTCCTCTATTAGATCTTGTATTTCTAGAATTTAACCTTTCGTCGAGAACAAAAAAAAACAACACATCATTTGATGTTTTTGAAAAGTATTTTGATCTTTTTGGCTCCAGTCAGGGAAGTTTTGCATTCACTCAAGTGTTTAAAAGAAAATACAACACAGACCTTTAGTACATTAGGGTCAAAACTGACTTTTAACAATTAGAGATTGGGGGAAAAACACAAATGAAAGAAAAAGTGAGGCCCAACTTCTCTAACTTGTTACCTGGTGCAAACAGCCACTTTGTCTGGGTCGTGTATGAAGGGACAGCTTGTGCCGCGGTTACATTTGCCAAAGCGGTTGTAATACATGCAGTACTGCTTCTGCTGCTTTTTCTGGCGAGCGTGTCGGATGATGGCGATGCTCCTCTGGACCGCGCGGCTGTGGAGATGCAGACAAACCACAGATATCCACAGTAAATTATAAGTTTCAGGTAACCTTAGAGGAGAAACTCTGCAGGATGGTTTTGGTTTCAGCTCTGATCCACGTGCGTGTTTCTGAGTAAAGGTGTTCACCATATACTAATTTTAGGATTACTTTTACAGTCCTTAGCTGAGGTGATGAAAGGCACTTAATACTGGGGGAGAGTGAAGAGGATCGGATGAAAACGTCTTGGCTGGGTTTTGTTTCATGAAGGTGCTGCAGTTGAAACAGCACCAGCAGGATGACCTACATATCACTGTTGATCATTAAGAACTTTGGGAGACTTGTGATTAGGGATCCTTGAAGAATTGCGTTGTGTGATGAAACAGGCCGTGTGGACGGTACCTTGCTAAGTGACGGCTCAATGCAGGAGACACGTGTGGGCCGGAGGACTTTCCTGAAAAGGAAGGAAAAAGAGAATTCAGCAGAAATAAGTCTTTACTACATTTGTTGTTTTCCAAATAAACTGAAAAACAGAGAAACATAAAATCCATGAAATAAGATTATTTTACTGCCCAGAGGTGTGGACAGACTTGGACGTGACTTGGACTTGACTTAGATTCAAATCACAGTTTTGTTAACTTTAGACTCAACTTGATGAAATCAGGCAGGTCTTTAATACCAACGACTCGTGACTTCACTCAGACTTGAGGTGTTTTGGGAGACTTGTTGAAGAATCGAAATTGCAGGAAATTATGTGAATTTTCAGCTGCAGACTCACTGAACTCTGAGTGTTTGTGACCAGCGAGCTTTTTTTTTTTTAAGCTGTCTTTTTGTGTGTACAGATTGCAAAATTGTATTCTTAGTCATGCAAATTATTTTTTTATCCACCTTGGCTCGCTTTGTACCCCTCTTGGCAGCTGTTTGCACAAATAAGGTTTAATCTGCTGGATCACTGTAGAAATGAAATGAACCAATTCTTTTCATAATTATTATTTATCATCAAGGTGGATTTTAGACCTGGACATTCACCTTGTGGATGTTTTTCTGTCAGAGGACAGCTCAAAATACAGCTCTCGGCTCTGGAGACGGGTTGGAGATGCCCACGACAGCTTTGTGACTTTTCAAGCGAAACAGTGTTGCGCAGTTTTGTTGAAGATGTTCAAAACTCGAGCAAGTCAAGTGTCCAAAGCAGCTCACATGTTGGCCTCGTTAGGAAGCGTTCAACAAGTGTCACAGACCCAACTGGCTCACAGGATGGAGGGCTGGGTCAGCGACTTATGTGACCTAAAGGCCCCTATTGTTGTGATTGTTATAATAATTTATAAGCCTGGAACTCCCAACCCACATCTTTTGGATGAGACGTGAAACATCTTCACTTAGGATTATCATGTCCTGAATGACTGAGAATCTACACCAACATAAGAAGTCCTGAATGATGCTCTTCATTAATAAAAACTAAAAAAGAATTACTTTTTAATGAACTGGAGAATGAGAGCCCAACCTGACAGCTTAAAAGTGCTTTTCCAGCAGTGAGTTAATCCACAGTTTACAGCTTGACAGTCACACTAGTACAAGTACATAAACTCCTCCAAACTGACTTGTGCTGTGAAATGTTAGCACAATATTACAAGCATGTAGTTCCGCATGGTGATAAAGACATGGACCCATATTCAATACCATCCAAAGCAGCTTCAGTTTTGATCTTCTAATTATATTTAAAAGACTCCCTTGTTTTCTAATTCCTGGTGTTTAAAGTTTTATCTGAAAGAGAACATTTTTTTTCTAAATTCTACCTTTTCGCCTCAGATGTGACGGAGCTGAAGATGCTCGAGTGTGTGTTTGTGCAGACAGATGCAATAAGAACTCGATACGTTGCAGGTTATTTATACTGCAGTGGTTTGTCACACTGGTGCCAAGGTGAATCGTGACGTCCAGCTCAGTCTGAGGACATCATAAATACTGCGGACCCCGGTGGACTCCACATGCATTCGTGGAAGGAAAGGTGTATGAGGGTCGGTGGAGTTTATGACGAGAGGTGGGCAAGAGGACAAGGAGGCGAGGAGGTTAGGACGGCCGTTGATCTTAATCAAGCCTCTAAATTTGGAACTTTTATGGCTCTTGAGGCTCAAGCAGAGCGGGATGAGTGTCGCAAGATGTGTAATCTCAACTCCAGCTGGACGGAAACCTGATGCATGCTTCTGGAGGACGCAGAAACGCGGCAGAGAGGCGAGTTGGGATGCAGGTCACGGGTTTACCAGAACACAGCTCTTCAATTTCACCTAAAGGTTTTGTTGCACTGGAATGTGTAAAAGAGAAGAAGAGAAGTGAAGGAGGTAGAGGCAGATCTGGGCTTTAATCTGCACCATCCACTTCACCAGGACCTCCCCCTTGCCGCGCTGACAGATGACAACTTTATTATTTCAGATGGCAAATCCACCCTGCTCCCCTCGGTTCCTCAGGAAGTGTGTGGATGGAGCTCCAGCCACAAACATGAATAAACACCACCGTATCACCTCGGGCTGTACACAGACTCACTGCAGACTGCAGAGAATCAAACCACAGCAGGCTGTAATTTTAATCCCCACTGAGATGTGTCCAAAGAACTGAGCAATCCAGGCAAAACTGCAAATGCTGGCATGAAACGACAGGTGAGATTTGTGCTCTTATTCACTTGTTTTTTTACTCATGAAGCAAACCTTTGAATTAAACTGACTGGAGTATTTATTGAACAAGTTTAAAATGTAATAATGTGTTACTACCTTTTGAGACTTTCCTTTAGAAAATACAAATATTCTGATGGGTGAAAAATAATTTATATCACCAACTCCCAATGTAAATATAAAGGCCTCCACTGAGACCATCTACCACTGGTTTATTCAAGATTCTCAGCACCAACAAAAGCTTGGTGATGAAGGATTTGTTTATTACACATAAAAGCTATGATACCCAATGCCTACAGACAGTTTGTTTATTCAACATTTTCAAAAATAAGCTCCAGATCAACCCCTATAATTAGCAGCAGCTTCATGACTACAACCTAAAACCGTTTCTTTTATCATCTTCATTTTTTTACATAACTGTGCAGCACCTATTCAGCAGCTGCTCTTGGTATTCATTTTATTTATTTTTCCAGTAGTTTAAATCATCATCATCTTCTGGTGGCTCCTTTCAGGGGTCTCCACATCAGCCTCCATCTCCACCCTCTCCCAGCATCCTTCTCCGTCACACCAACCCTCTGCAGATCTTCCTTCACTGCATCCACAAACCTTCTTTTCCTCCATATTCAACAACCTTTGTCCAATATAGCCACCGTCTCGCCCATGTGTAAACCATCTTAGCCTTGCCGGTCTAACTTTATCTCCAAACTGAAGCTGCCCCTCTGATATCCTCATTTTTTATTTGGTGTCTGAAATGAAGCATTAGCACTCTGCACTACCTTTGCACCTGATGGGACCAAACAAACATCATAGCTTATCTGTGAGGCTCGGTGACTAAAGTACCTGTTCGGTTGATTGACATGTTTGCCGTCCTGGTGCGGGACAGTTTATTGGCAGACACTCTGTACAGGGAGCCTCGAATCCAGCACATTCCACTTCCTGTCCAGCGCTGAGAGGATGACGGGTGCCTGTCATGTGGCACTCTGAGGCGGTTCTGAAGGAAACTCCTGAGAGGAAAGGACACAAAACCAAGATATGAACTAAGAGCTAAAGAAAAAAAAAAACAACAGATCTGAATGATTTACATAAGCTCAGTTTGAGTGAAATGGTGAGAAATTTTTTTTGTGTTCGTCAAGTTAGAAAATTATCTCCTCGTCCATCTTTTAATTCCACACCTCTTCCACCCATCTTCCCCCCAGCTCTTCCACCATATCTCCCCTTCTTCACTTTATGTTTCCCATCCTGTAGTCACCCCCTCCCCTCCCCTTCCTCCCATGTCACAGCACTCTGTTAAATTGCTCCTCTAATGGAAAGGACGGCAGTGTGGAAATGGAGAGAATTGAAAAGAGGAGAGGAGGAAATCAATGAGATAATAGGCAGGGCAGGGGGCCAGAGCAGCGAGGTTGGCCCCTACGCTGGAGTGTAAAGACCACACACACTCCTGCTGTAGTATCTACACTGCACACAATCACAGGGGTCTACACACGCTCCGCGTCCAGGAGTCACTCGGTGGGCGGCTGTATGTGTGCGGTGGCTGTACATGCAAGGCTGCCGTGTGTAAGGGGGGGGGGGCAGGGGTTATGGCGATAAATTGCACTGTCCTGTCACTTCTATTTGGGGTGGATTGGGGCTGGTGTGCAGGGCGCCGCTGGAGGTAATTTGCTGCCGTATTTCAGATGGGCTGGAAATGGGTTTGGAGCGAGAGTTCATGCCTCCCATTACAAAGAAAAGAGAGGGTTACCCCAAGCGCACGACGTGCACAAAACAACCGATGCCTAACGCGCTAAGAGCTGCTGCACTGCTGCAAAGCAGAGAGAGAGAAAAAATAAAATAACTGAGCGAATATCAACTATCAGCTGGGTACACGGACCACCTGAGTGCGAGCCATAACTCAGCTGCACAGACCGATACAAGATCAGTGGCTGCCCTACATGGGGCAACGGCAGTCAGGGGAGCTGTAATGGGGGCTAATGTTGGAGCGCTGACTGCCACCCAGGGAGGCTTAAACAAGGACCGGACTGGCCCCACAACCACAATGGAGGTTAATGGGGATATGACATGAGCAGTTAACACAGACAGCAGTTAACCCTGACACAGGCCTGCAGTCAGGAGGGGGGTGACCGAGTGTTAAAATGGTTATTCACTGAGTTTTAACCTCAGTGTGATTGTACAACTTACCTCACACACTTATGTTACCCAGCATCCTCAGTTC
Organism: Kryptolebias marmoratus; assembly: GCF_001649575.2. Classification (NCBI taxonomy): domain Eukaryota; kingdom Metazoa; phylum Chordata; class Actinopteri; order Cyprinodontiformes; family Rivulidae; genus Kryptolebias; species Kryptolebias marmoratus. The sequence goes on along the minus strand of NC_051447.1, from coordinate 3,571,717 downwards.
ATCTATCAGGACCCGACAATGACACGATTCATTACGATTCAACATGTTCCACATAAATTACAGCTGTTTAAATGAACTACTAATCATCTCTGAAGCATCTGAGAGGACGCAAACGTTGATTCACATTGTTTTAAAGTGGATACAAGTGGATATAAACTAAGGTCTAAACAACCCCTTTAGGTACAGAAAGAAGCCATTTGCCACGGGCCTCTTCGTATAACATCTCTGGCTACATTGGACCCACCTCGACCTGCTTTGAACCCACTTTTCCCACCGTCCCAACACTGGAGTATTCTTTGAAATTCAAACAAGCAGTGCATGAAGGATCGAAGCAAACATGCACATGGTAATGACAATTTAAATGCATGAACGAGAATCAGTAGTCGTTTCGCACCACATTGGTGCAAGATGTCAACCACTTTTTTTAAAAAAAAGTTGTAATAGCTGGGTACAAAATGACAACCACAGTGAGGGTACGATTTGGGACGTAATGTGGCATCTTGTAATCTTGTAGAAGTTATATTTTATACTACTGCCTGCCTTTACCCCTCTGTTAGAGTAAACTTTCTCTTCTTTTGACTTGTTCAGTGCTCCCATAGAAAAGCTTTAATTACCATCTCCAGGAACAGGAAAATCTTTGTTCCAAGTGTCCTGTTTATACACGGAAGAATCAGTATTTAGCACCAGCGTATCAATTATGTTATTGCACATAAAAGTCTCAATTTTTTCACAGGAATGGTTCAACTATTCTCAGAGACAAAAAGTAAAATAAGCTACCCATCTCACTGATTAGAAATCATATTTTGAGAAGTTTGTTTTGCATAAAAACTTTGTTTTCTGTAAGTACAGTAGACCAACTCTTTCAAAAAGCTAAAACTTTAGAATGAAAGGCAAGAAATCAAAACATCACCAAGTTATCTGTAGTTTTATTTAGTAAATTTCAATGGCAAAAAAACAGAAACAGGCAGAGAAACTAGAATATGCAGATGATTAATCTCTGTTAATCATCTGTTTAAGCAATGAAGTGATGTTAAGTTTATGTACCTTTCACTCTTTTAGGGATGGTATAGAACTAGGAAATATAATTTTATCTGGAGGTCAAAGAAAAACAAATAGCTTAAACTCATCAAAAACAAACAGTAAAAAAAATGGAAGAAAAAGGAAAGAAACAAAGGACGGGGCAAGGGTAACAAGAACCTCCCTTGAGAGAAGTCCACATTTGTGTGGGCAGGTGTGAGTGTGTGTGTGTGTGTGTGTGTGTGTGTGTTGCTCTGACCATGCGATGCACAGATAAAGGAGAGCGCAATTCAGCACTACCGGAGCCATTGATGAATGATCCGACTTTTGTTTTAGTGACAAGGAAGAATTTGGAGGGTCGCGCGACTGCTCAGAATAATGCTGCCCTTGTCTGTTTGTCTGCAACCCAAGCATTAGTGAGCTCATATTGGGAAACAGTTACCCTTGGAACAAAGCACAGCAAAAAAACAAAAACAAACCAAACAACAACAAACAATAAAAAAACAAGTCTTCTGGTTAATTCTGAGGTACTTTTACACAAACCAAAGTAGCGTCGAGATCCTTTCAAAAAATGCATTTTCTGTTTAAAAGCAGCGCGAACGCCAAGCGTTGAAATTTAACTGAAAAGTTAAGAGTTAAACAAGCAGAACAGAAGTTAAACTCAGCAAAACCATAGCCAAAACCTTAATTAACAGGAGCCAAAACCTAAATGTATCAAAACTATAGTGAAAAGCTAATTTAACAAAACAGTTACTCAAAGCTAAATTCAGTCAAATGCTAAACTTTAATAAAACTGTAACTAAGAGCTAAATGCAGCAAAGCTGAAGCTAAAACCTATAATTAACAATATTTTAGCTAAAAGCTCCAATTAGTGAAACTGTAGCAAAAAAGCTAAAAGTAACAAAGCCATAGCTAAAAGCTAAAATGATCAAAACTCTTGCTAAAGACTAATTGTGCCAAAGTTGTAGCTAAAAGCTAAAATTAGTAAAACTTTACCTAAAGGCTAAATGTAAGAAAACTGATGTTAAAAGGAGCATAAGAAGTCAATGTTCAATATTTTTCCATTAATAAAGTTAAATAATTCAAAAAAGTTAAAGAACGGGTTGATATATTAATGGTTTAAAGACCACAAAATATGAGGAAGAAGTTTGAATCCAATAACTTATAAACAGGAAAACAACAGTGTGAACGCTGAATCAGCATCCACATTATTAAAGGAAGAGGAGCAGATCTCACGATGAAGGAGCAGAATGCAGTGAGAACAGCTGCAGAGGAGGCCGACACATGACTATGAGCGACAAGCGAATGACAGATGTGATAAGTAACGAGTAAACGAATGAAGTGGGGATAAAAGGGGGATATATGTGGGAGAGGATGCGGGAAAAGGAGAAGTGAAGACGAGGGAGCGCTGCTTCACTTTATTGCCCAGTCTCTTACATCCTGTGCTGATCGATACTGAAGCACTAAAGAAGATGAGCACTCGGACTAAGCGTGCGCACGTGTGTGTGTGTGTGTGTAGATATACAGCACACACACAAAGATAGTAGACTTATTTGGGTTTGAAGTGTTCCCATGTTAGGGGCTTTGACATTAATGCAAGATAACATGGAGGCAAGTGGAAGACAATGACACAAAATGTTATCACAGAGGGGGAAAAAAAAGTAAAAATAAAGGTTTATAAATTTAAAGTGGGCCTCAAAACAGGGGAAAACGGGGAGGCTGTGTGAGCTGAAGAGAGGCTGTAATTTATCCTCCGGAGTGCATGCTTTACAGCTTTCTTAATTCAACTCCTGATACTATTAATAGTTAATGTTGGGATTATATCCATTTTCTGGTGGCGGGGCTTTAAATACAGCAGCTGATACCCACCGCCTATTTCAAACTGCCACCCAGCAGTAAATCACCCACCGGGGTTCACCTTTCTGGGGCTAAAACAAAGTAAGAGCATGGCATTCTGGGTAGGGAGAGGCTCACTTCCTGTGGCTCCGATGCTTTTCTGGGTCTGAGTGGCTGAACAGGTCAGTATTTTTCCCCCGTCAACTGAGAAACAAAGAAACATTACTTTATAGAGCACTCCCTGGTTTGATTTATCTGTAAGAAAAGTTATTACAATTATATTAAATGAACTTTTCACAGGTCTAGGTTAAATGATTCATTTTGTTTAACTGTATGCAGCTTTCACACATAAATCAGTTTGGTTCAATAAAACATGACTTGCTGTTTGTTTGAGCTGCTGTGAATGTGCACGGTGACAGAGTTGCGAAGTGTGCCGTCTATACGGCTGCAGAAATTAAAAGTGCCATTAATTTATCCCTGCAGTCAATGTTATGTGACTTGCAGTTGCCACACATTCACTGAGGCATAGATTAACGCAGGGCTTGAAATTGTTCACTTGATTAATAACAGCGTTAGAAAATATCTGGCCCACCAATTAAAAACATCTGACACTACGTCAATAAAAGCATTAACAATAACCGTAAAGATGCATTTGGCAAGAAACCGACAAATCTTATATTTTGAAAATTCGAGTACATAAATTTTGCTACTTTAGCGTCACATTTTACAGCTTGACATGACTGAAAGAAAGGCTGGACAATGTTGCACAATTCAGAAATATCCACAATAACTTCCCAGAAAGGCAGGAGCGACCCATTACCCAGGAGATGCTTGTAGTTTTCTGCTCAGTAACTGAACTGAACCCAGAAATGTTTAAATGTAAATAAGAAGGAAACTCTTTAGAGGCGCCCCACCTTTCTGATACAACAATCTGGTAAGGTAACGATGTACACACTTTAATGACGATTAATTGGACAGTGAAAGAACAAAAAATGTATTTTTCAAATAAACGAGCAGCTTGTGCTGCAACTTAACTGAAATGCTGATTGTTTTGAAGCCAGAGTAAGGCTAAACTGAAGAGTTTATATATTGCTGGTAAGTTACATGTGCTGATCATCATCCTCCATCACACCCACCCTCTGCAGATCCTCCTCTTCATCCATGAACCTTCTCTGTGGCCTTCTTCTCTTCCTCCTCCCTGTGAGCTCCACATTCATCATCCTTTGGCCGATATGTCCACCATCCCTCCATCTCTGCCTCATCTCACTCTAACTTTGTCTCCAAACCTGTCCAGTCCCTCTGAGGGACTCATTTCTAATTCTGGTCTCTTTCACTTTTGTAGCTCTCCTTCTGACACTCGTCTCCACCCACTCCACCCTACCTGCTCTCTTCTTCTTCACCTCTCTGGCTGCCTGTTGCTTTGGATGGTTGACCCTGGGACCTTAAACTCATACACCTTAAGTATCTCTACCCACTGTAGCGTCACTCCACCTCTCTGGCCTCTCTTCCACCTGCTCCCTACTCTCACAACAGATTTTTATTGTCAACGGCAAACATTACGGATATATAGACTCCTGCTTGACCTCCTCTGCCAACTTGTTCATCACAAACACGACGGGACTCAGAGATGAAGACAGAATTTTGTGATAAAACAAAACCGTTTGTATCACGACAGGATCTTAAGTAACTTTTTCAAAGTATGACATTCAAAAAGTCTGAACTCTCACAAAACATTGAATTTTTGTAAATGTGATGTCACCATTGAGATGTCGTTTATTGTCCGGGTATTTTTTGATCAGTATGAGAAGGCACAGAGACATCAGCAGAGGACCTAAAGGGACTGGGATTAGTTGGTGTGACAAACCAAAGATGAAGAGCAGCACTCAGTAGTTATGAGCTCATAGACCACTCAATAGCTTCAATCTGATAAAAATGGGTGCAGGTCTTTGGAGCTGGTTTAACTGATAGATAAGCGGGAGGGAAGAATGGGTAGGAGGGGGGTGTGGACAGCTCCCATGGGACCTGATCTGTCCCCCTCCCTGCCTATCTCTCTCCTCACTTGTACACATATGGTGATATTTCACAGGATGTCAAGAGGCTCAAATTGAAAATCCCTTGATGAATCAATATTTACTGCAGCAGCTAAATGAATAGTAATAAGTCACCAGAGGCTGAGGCCAGCCAACAACCGGGCTCCTCTGTCTTACCAAATCTGGATTACACAAATGACCCCCCCCCCACACACACACAAATAATCAAACATGATACAAATACACACAATTATTTAAATTGGTCATGATCTGACTGTCAAAGGAAGCCTTCTATTAGTAAAAATGTTCTAATAAAAAGTTTAATTTCAGGAAGTTTGTGGATGGGACACTCTGATTTTCAGATAAGAATTTTTCAAAACATTCCATATTAATGTTGATATTAAAAATACAATCCGGCAGAAAAACTGTTAAAATAACAGATTTTTTGCTTGTTGCCTACAACATTGAGGGAAAAAGTCAAATATTAGTAGAGTTCTGCTGTGATTATACTTGCATAAAGAAAACAAACAGAAGGTAACTTGGTTTGATATTAATAAAAAACTGTGTATGTTTATATTTTCATATAATAAACAAAAGATAAAAGACACTTCTGGTGCATAAATTGTAAGAAGCATCAGAATGGTTGGGGTTAAATCCACGTTAAAGGTAAATGCTATGAGACCTTGTCCAAGCACCTTCAATTCCTCTGACCATAACTGACAATACTATTAAAAAGTAGAAGGCTCATGGCACTGTAGCCAACCTCCCAGGACATGGACGCAAGAGAAAATACAACCCCAGGATGATGGTGGTAAAAGAGTCAAAGAAACCAACCAAAACCATTCGAGCTGAACTCCAAGGTCGGGGTTTCTAATCGCACCATCCGTCACATTTTGAATCATAATTGGCTCAATTGAAAAAGACCCAGGAGGCTCCACTATCAGCAGAAAAACAACAAACAAAAACCAAAGTTTCTGGGTCGGATGCAATAAAACAAGTTTTTTTTTATTGCTGTGGAGTACCACCAGATGTATCTGTGTTTGTATGTTTCAGATACTACCATCATAATGACAATGTGATATCTTCAGAGCTAGAGTCAATAGCACCAAGAACTACCAACTCTCAGAGGTACTGAACATTAAATCAGGTTCTGAAAGCAATAACACTGAGCTATAATCACCTCAAGAAGACCATCCCACTTATCTCTATCGTCATGGGTGAAGCTCGCTGGTGTCTGAATGGTTTATTCTCTGGGTTATCGTTCGTCTTACCATCAGCCACATAAATAAAACTGAAGAATTCTGATAATTATCTGACATTAAATGCATGTGTATCTGTTCACAGATTACCTGGCAGACTGGATCTTCTTGGCCCGCCAGGAGAGAGCAGGGTTGTAGTGGACAGCGTGCATCGAGGTGCTGGAACTCGAGCGTGTCACCATCTTGTAGCGTGTCCTAAAAACCCGTTGGGAGGCGGGGCTTCTGTGAAACGAAGACGCAGGATCTGTGGACAGTAATAATCAAGAATGGTTTAGTGAGAAATTCTACACACACGCGCGCACGCACACACAGAAACAGAAGCCAGCATGAAACTTATCCAGTCAGCGTGTCAACAAATGCACATTCACATCATTTCAAATGCACCAAACTGCACACACACACAAGTTTGAAGACTCTGGCAGGTGTGCTCTTTAATAAGCTTCACATATAAAAATGAGAGGGAATAACAGAGGCAGAATTTTTATGAGTCTAATAAATCATGTGCTCTGTCTCTCTCTGCGCTGCCTTCATCCCTCCTGCCCAGCCTCCCTGCTTCCTTCTCACTTTAAGTCTCATTCGTTATATCATTTTACAAATCCATCAGAGAGGAGCCATGAGACTGGAGCGATTGGAACAGAAAAAAAAGAGGAGAACTAAGTGTTTTTATTTATTTATTTGGCTGCGTATCCATCATGTTGTTTTATGATGGCCCGGCCCGGCCGGCACACAAAGAACAGAATTTGCATTGTGGATAATCTGAGCTTCTGTTCACATCATTTTCCTGAGATCGAAAACTTTGCGGGCCAAGAGTGTCTACTAAACTTTGAGATTGTAAAAGTTTTGTTTTTATAGTTTTAAATCTCCCCCGTTGCATTAAGTGGTTGCCTGATACAAGCAATAACTGACAAGTGAACTTTTCTTTTCCTGCTCAAGTCATATAAATTGCACAGAACAGCAAAATTGAATGCTACGACATCTCATGTCGGCCTTATTTTGCACTCTCTGATGTAACAACAAAACAGCAAACAATTTCAGCTTGTAAAACAAGAGGAATCCCAAGTACCACAAAAATTTACTGAGTTGGTCATTTGCCCCTGCTATAATTTTTCAACAAGTCTTTTTTTTTCCAGAGTTGCAGGTTTTGTTCCAACCATCGCTTTTGGTCAAGATATGGATCATGACTGAAAGAAGGAGATCCTGGATGCAAGCAGCTGAAATGAGCTTCAGCCAATGGAAGCTGGGTTCAGCCTTAAAGTAGGAGCTCAGTAGGCTGCGACTGCTGGTGACTAGCTGACAAACAGTAATCATAAGGTTTCCAAAATGTCTCAAGACATTTGCAGGATTCTCAACTTACTCGCTTGAGCCACAAAAGCTTGAAATCTTGTCACTTGATTTTTGAACATGATCAAAAAAAAAAAGAGTTTAAGTCACCAGCTAGTGTCCAGCAATCACAGCGCAGTGAGATACTTCCTTCATAAACAGGGTGAAGAACTATCATCTGGGATGAACGGGTCCTCCTCATCAAAAGAAGTCAGCTGAGGTGGTTGAGGCATCTGATTGCGATGCTTTCTGCGTACCTGGATCTGGAGGTTTTATGGGCACGTCCCACTCGGAAGAGATCCCAAGGGAGATCCAGTACTCTCTGGCCAAGGAACACCTTGGAATCACCCAGGAGGAGCTGGAGAGTGTTGTTGGGGAGAGGGAGGTCTGGGTTTTTCTCTAGGACCCGTTAACTCTGCAATCCAATCATGAATAAGCCAAAGAAAATTTATGGAAACGGATGTATGTAAGGATGAGTGTACAATCCACTCCCTTTAGTGGTCAAATAATCCAGCTGGTTATTCAGGATTTTTAGACTCATCCACTGCATTTCCAAGTGAAACAGAGTTGGACACACCTTAAAAGCCCATCATTGCACTGTAACACAGTGAACTGGTTCCTTTCATATCAAATGGTGAGAATTCCTTTGAACCATTCATCTCATCTATCAAACTTTGACCTCTGACCTATCTGATAGCACTGTTCCTTTGCCTGTAGCTCATTGGAGTGACTCACTATCACATATCAACCATAAAGTTAGGCTTGTTTTGTCCCAGTGAGGCTCATCCTGCTTAGTTCTGACAGCCTGTGGCCATGGTGTCCAATCGCTGTTCATTTTGTGCAGACAACACTTCAATCATTCCAATTATACTCTTCTCTTTAATTAAATTATTCTTTTCTGGGACATAAGAAAACACAGTGTTGTTATGACCCACAGAAAAGATCAAAATACCCTCACAGGTTTCAGAGACAATGATTTATGGCCCTATAGAAGTTTACATTAGTAAAACATCCAGTTATGAGCAATATGCCACAAGCTGTATGAGAAAAAAATCAACTTCCACCGATCCGTGATTTGATGCAACATGGACCAGGTACTAAATATATTCATTCTAGTAATTCCACCACCAAAAGTGTCATCATCTGGACTACTTCCTGTCTCTACCAATCATTCTCTGCGGTGGTCAGTGGCAGCACTCAGTCTTCCTAATGAGCTGAGAAAAGAGAGTGACTGACGATGTGAAAGAGAGATACAAAATGAGTTTATGTACTTCTTGACAAGCTCATCTCATACCACTGCTCAGACAAGTCTTTATTAACCAACTACCAGGACTGTTGCCATTTTAATTCTGTCTAATAACAGCATGTCTGTGAGAAGAGTAGTGACAAAAAAATACAACGATTTGATTTTTGCTTCCGTACCTCCCACCTCCCCCCACGCCAGGTGTTGGTTTCATTTGTCATCTGGGATGCAGCTCTGGATCGGCGAGAGAATTCATCTCATACAAACATTTACTGAGGGAGCTGAGGGAGCTGCCGAAGTATCCACAGCATGTTTAGGACACTTGTGTGGACGGATACACACCATCCATCCACGCGTCCATGTTCTTAACCCACTTATTCCCTTTCTGCGGTTATGGGAAGCTGGTGCCTGTCTCCATCATTCATTAGGTGAGAGGGGGTACACCCTGGACAGGTCACAAGTCCACAGAGGATACTGTATCTGAGTGTCAAATAGAGCTTCACAAAATACCAAAGCTTATAGTCACTGCAATGACAATAATAAAATAATTCACAGATTCAAACCAAGTGCCAAAAATATATTTGGTATTCAGATGGAACTGCACAACACCTTCAGCAGGTTTAGAAGAATGTGGCTAAAATGCTAAAGCAACAACAACAAAAAAAAAGAGTACTGTGAGTAGTAGAAAAAGAGACGAGTGAAAAAATGTGGGTTTATCGTAACTGATATTGTCATCTCAATATTTAATAATATCATGCAGCCATATTGTCTAATAATTACATCAAAACTAGAGCCCTCTGAAACTGGCAAGAGTTTGGTAAAATTGTTAAAACACAAGTCAATAAGACGCCCAGAAAGCACCCAATCTGAAAATGAGGCCAATTGGGTATTTAAGTGCAAATCAAATGTCCCCGTTTGCAAAATATCCCATTTTTGGAAAATACAAAATTGAATTCATTATTAAAACAAAACTATGTTAAAAACAGTAAAGCTTTCTGCACACTTCGACAAAAACAAAGTTGGCTTTGATTGGTGAATTCGTTTGCTAAAATGACCAAAACGGAACACCAGGTTTTATACCAGCCAATAATCCAGAAATGTCAATTTAATAAATCTAAATAGGTGCTGATTCCTAACAAACAAAGCTGATTTAAAGGATAATACCGTGACATGTCATATTACTGTGAAAAATACATATATTTATATAATGTTAATAAAATTGTAATATGAATTTTAAAAGTGAAAGAGTGTGGAGTTATCAAAGGTAAAAAAAAGCACAAGAAAAAGCAGTGGAGAGAGAGTAAGGGAGGGGCTGGTGGTTTGTACAGGATTAGTTGCCTGGCTTGTAGTTACTTTTTTCTCCCACAATCCATCTGTAGTGCAGTCAGAGCTATTTGGGCGTCCTGGCAGATGACAAATAGGGCTTGTCAAAGGTGTTGCCATGATTCCCACCCAGCAACCTTGTACAACTACTCCCTACCCTCCTCCACTTTCCCCACCTGCAGCTCAATCTGCCTCTAAACTCGTGCTGCAAACGTCATGATGCTCTCCGTGTCTGAGGTCCTGTCACACAGCTGTTCCACTTTGGCTGCCGTTTAATGACACCTACAGTGAGCAGTGATGTTTCTCCTTCAGTGTGTGTGCGTGTGTGTGTGTGATGTGTGCGTGTAGATGAATGGATGGACGTTTTTTTTTCTGATTATAAACCACTGCAGGTTGTGCTGGTTGAGTGGCTTTGGGAACAATGGGGTCTCAATCTTCCACTACGGGACCATGACCAATGAGCATGTGAACACACACACACACACACACCTGGGGTCTCAATCTTCCCTTAATAGACCTTTGACAGTGGACTGCCGTGCAAGCGGTGCCCTGCACCGGGAAGACGCGTGCAGCTAGTGCGCCGCCCATCCATCTCTCACTGACTCGCTCCTCTGAGCCTCAGATAATCTACCCTCGCCGCCTCACAATGTATTCATCGCTCCTTCTGCAAGTAGTCCACCTTGCCTGCTCAGAGGCAGGTTAAAGGGCTAGTTCAAAGCATTTTCTTACTTATATCTCAGGAGTTTTTCCACCACTGTCCCAGAGCACCAGATGGTAAAAGAATGTTATATGTGAAAATACCAGATGGGCGCATACAGACATCTGTGTAAATCCTGTACTAATGAAGCATAGCCTGACTAATTCTGGTCATTCCCTTTGTAGTTCTTTCAAGAGTTAAAATTGGTTTATTCATTTACCAAGTCAGAAACACGTCCTAACAGGATATCAGTAACAAACAAAGGGTTAGGGATAGCATGTAGCAGTGTATCCATTATGTGGAGCGTGGCTTGGTTGTCTAGACTTTGAGACAACACTGGCTACTCTGGCATTATGCCTAGATTACAATCGTAACTGTAACATGGTCATGGCAACAACTTAAAGCAGATGTGAAATCCATGGTGGTATTGTGGCATGATGATCTGGCATCCTAATGTGGTCTGAGAGACTTGTGCTTGGGCAGGCGCACAGAGCGTAGTAAAGGGTATCGTAGAGCATTTTGCGAATTGATTAATTAGGAATAGACAGTGATTTTCAAATATTCAAAGTCTAGGTCATTTTTATAAACACTGGCACCTGGAAGGTGGGGGGATTAGACAGGACCGATCAAATATTTGAAGAAAAGTTAAATCCTGGGCAAAGTTGAAGAGTGCTTTTACCTAAAATGCCCATCCTTAGTACTAATAGGTCATGAAGACTCTGATGGGGCTATCAGCCTGTGTGAAGGGTCTACAGCAGAACTTTGACAGATAATGTGCACAAACCAACTTCAACTTTTATTTCCTTTAACCACTAAAACAGGTCTGAGCTCCTTGTGTAAGACCAGCTGAGGGATCAACTTCAAACTCTTGACACATCACTCACATAGATCCTGCTTTATCATCATAAAAGGACAAATACAGCATCACATAAGTGGATATGAAAGTGATGGACTAGACCCCCATTTCTAAGATGCCTCAGTGGACTACAAGACTTTAATTCAAGTTCTGTCTCCAGATCCTCAGCCCTCTGACTGGGGCCACTGACAGGCCACAGCTTTGAACCTCCAATCCTCCATCTTCTTATGGATCCCCCAGAAGTCTGTCTTCCCATACCTGACGACTAATTCCTGGGAACAGCGGTCTCCGTATGCTCCCTCCCTGGGACAAGTAGATGGATAATAAATCTTTTTATTGACAGTGCCTGTTCCCTCTGCCACTCCATCTTTCAGTCCCCTGGGGCTCATCCTCTGACTCCCACAGCTCCAGCGCTCTCTCAGAAGACAGCGGTGCCATGCTAACATCAGATTTAACAAGGGAGTTACCACAATTTAATAATCCAGTGTAAGCCAGCACAGTTATGATAACATGATCTCAAAGTTTTTGACACTCAGTGATACTTTCTGACAGACTAACCAGAGATGTCAGAATTTGATGCTTAGTCCTACCAACTGGAAACAGCATTCCTTGGTCTTAAAAAATACTACATCCTCTAATTCATACACGTTTTATAAAATGTTAGTCAGTCATTTGATCCACTGCTGTAAAATGTGTATCATCTCTAATTCTTCTTTTGGGATGCAGATAAGAGTTTGTGTGTGTTAAACACTTCAGACAAGCAAGACAACAACAAAATTTCACAATTTAGATTTCTATCTATGTCTAAGATTAAAACTCTAAAAAGAAACAACAAAAATTCAACATTCTACCAGCTTGTGGCTTTCAGAAAGAATGGCTTGGTCTGTTAGAAGTCTGGTTCTATAAAGGACAATCATGCTTTAAATATTATCATCAATAATATGCCGATCATTGTTACAAATCAGGCAGTAGTACAGAAACTAAGCAACGAGTCAGCAGCAAAATATATTCTAGGTAGGTAGGTAGGTACATTTATTTATATAGCACTTTTCAGCACAAGGCGACTCAAAGTGCTTTACAACACAAGAACAAAATTACAGACAAAGTCACAGCAGTAATTAACCACAATGAAACACAAAAGCTAAACAAGATAAACTAAACTAAGTCAGTTTGGATAAATAATCTAAAACATGAGAATGCTAAACTAATGATACAGAGCTTTCTAAATGGTACCAAACCCGATAAACTAAACTAAGCCAAGCCACCAGAGATTGAAAATAAGTTTAAATGTGTGCCTTCTTTAGAATATTTTCCTGACATTTACCTTGCCATCACAGAACCTGTCATGCTGTGGAACTGAATCAGTTACGTGCTTTGTTCAGAAAGGCATAGACTCCATTAAAAATACATTTTGTATTTTTCAATACCCCTATGTCTGCAGCTGACTTCCCTCTTATGATTTGAAAAGGTTTAGCTTTGAACCAATGTAACGTGTTCAAAAAGAAAAGCTGTAGAAACTCTGGTATTTTGCACATTAAAGTGACTTTTTGTAAGGAGTCTTTAAACACCAGACCCATTTAAAAACTCCATTTAACCTGTCAATGACTTCAGTCTGACAGTACAGTAAACTAGAGAACCAATAAAGTACATACTTTTATTACTTTTGTAAATTTCAATGCACTAGTACTGACTGCTTCTCAGGCAGGAGTACCAGTGGTAGAGTTCAGAGTATGTGTTGAGGATGGCAGCAGTTCCAATAATGGGTGTCCGGGTTAAAACCTATCCCTAGGAATATGTGCTTTTCTCCACACTACAGGAACTGTGCAGATCATCCAGGGAGGGTAAGGTGCAGCCAGTAATCTCCTGGGCTGTGGTGACAACCCTCCATAGTGCTTTTGTGTCTTTGGCTGTGCAGTTGGAGAACTGCATAAAGAAACTGTAAATCAGTAAGCTCTCGATAGACGAATGGTAAAAGGACACCAACAGTTTTTGTGAGAGGTAGTTGTTCTTGAGCACCCTCAGGAAGTACAGTCTCTGCTGTGCCTTTATGATGATGGATTGATGGATGCAGTGTTGATGCTCCATGAAAGGTAGTCCTGAATGTGGACCCCAGAAACTGGAAAACTGAGATCCTGTCTACACAGTTCCCTCTGAAGAACAGGGATAGAACATTCATTTTCTTCCCTTTTGAAATCTATGACCAGCTCCTCAGTCCTTGTGGTGTTTAAGTCCAGGTTGTACTCCGTGCACCACTCTGACACTCAGTATATGTAAAATTGGCCATTTTTGTTTTTGCTAAAGTCAGTTAGCTGTAGTGTAAGCCATGTTGAACTGAGTTGACTCCAAACGTTAATCAGTTGTAGACGTAAAACCAATGATTACTTTGAGATTTTCATTGAAAAAACCCACAAAATTTTCAGTAGTTCATGAGATTTAGGTGTCATCCCAAGACAAACGAACACACACGTACAGTAAATTACATGATCACCCACCCTTTATGGCAGCCGGCGATATTTAAGGAAATATGGAGATTTAAGGAGGCAGCATAAAGCAGATGGACTGAATGATTTAAGTTATTATATTTGAGCTGGATTCATTCTGCAGACTAAAAACAGAACGGTCTTCGGGGAACCAGTGTAACTGTAAATGTGATGACAGACAGACGGCATTAATCAGCTGCTCTTTGGTTCGTGGCTGAATTAACACTCAGCTGTAGGTTGCATGCCACAGAACACACGGTAATATTTTTACCAAAGTATTTCTGTCTGTTGAACCCCCTTCCGTAACTTTAGAGGAATACTTAAGGCTTCCATAAGTGTGCGTGCGGAAGAAACGGGTTGGCACAAACTGCCGGGTCGACGGGGCCACATACGAAAATAGGAGGCCCCTGGTGTTTGCTATGAGCAGATGCTGCCGGTCAGGGTGGAGGTGATGTCACTGCACAGAGGCGTGTTTGGGGTGTGGGGGGTGCTGCTTGCTTGTGGCCTCGTCCATCATCGCAGGGAAGCCATCAGATGTAACGGACACCAGCTGAACTGGGAAACCTCGAGCTGACCACAGGAGGGGAGGCAAATAGACAGTGGAAAGTTGTTTCTCATAGGAACAGGAAATTTTAAAGTGTAAAAAGTGGATAAGAGAAATTAAAACCAAATATATAAATAATGATGTAATGATGTTGACTATGAAAGCTAGCTGATGATGCAGTTCAGCGTTATACAATGTGCAGAATAGCTAATTAAAGTTAGCTACAAGGCTATGAAGCAGTAGAACGTGTTACAACACAACCAGTCCTGAGTGTAAATAACAACTAAGAACAAGTTAAAAAGTCTAAAATAAAGAATTCACCGAATCTATTGGGACGTTTTTAAAGGTTGACTATTTTAGACAACCATACTCTGCAATGGAGTAGGTCCCAGCCTGCACAGACTCAGACCCAGTGATGAAACAAACATGAATTGTTACTGGTACAGATTACACACTGAAGTGTTTCACTCAGAATTCAGTTTATCTTCAACTTGTCACCAACACTTGCAGCCCAGGCTTTAGATCAGTCCGCTGTTTTATCGTTGTATGTAGTCAGTATTCAGTCATTTCAACGCAAATCTAGATTTTAAAAGATCTTTGTCAATTTTAAATGAGAAAACAGTCTGCAAACACTGAAAGCACAGTCACTAAGTATTTTTCCAAATAATGAATATTATGCAAGGAGACAACATCCTTGATGAATAATTAAATAATAGGCCCTGTGTGTGCTTTTCCAGAGTGGCCATACGTTCCTGTAGCCATAAAGAACATCAATAATGTGAATAAGACATGATGAAAACATGCTTTCCCTGTGAACTCAACCGTGACCCCGTTGTAACCTTGAGAGATGACAAAATCTTTAGCGCCAATTGTGATTCTGTCAGGTTGAGATTCAAGTCAAACGTGTCCATATGTGTCCCATTACGCTCGTGTGACACATGCAGTGTCACGTTTAGTCAAAAGGATGAGTCGGGCTGTCAGTCAGCAGATCCCATTAGACACAGCGAGGGAAAGAGCCTGCGGCTTCGTCCACTTAAGGACCGCCATTATTACATACGTTATAAGTGCATCTGTTTGTGAGCACGCAGAGTGCAGGTGTGAGTATTTGTGAATGGCAGGGGTGAGTGCGTCTCATAAAGCATTTTTTATGAGTCACTGGGCCACTTGGAGGTTAAGTGAGAGCATCCCTAAAGGGCAATGTGGGATTCCACAAGGGATGTGAACTTCTACCCTGAAAGATATATGGAAAGAGCTTCAAGCAAATCCTGGTGGAGGAAGCAGAAAGGCAGAAGACTTTACAAAAGTCAGAGAGAAGAAACATGGAAAAACACTGGCTTCAATGGGACTGAAAACTTTGTGTTGTATTTGTTGATGCAACAGTTTAGTCTGTCTAGTTGTGTTTCTACTTTGTAATGCAGAAAGTTTCACATAAAACATTAACTCTATTGGCCTTCAACAGAATCAACGCCTGGTCACAAACACTCGGGATTCAGTGAGACTGCTACAAAAACTTTGTCTATTTTTCACAATTCTGAGTTACCAACTAGTCTCCAACAGACACAGTCATTTAGTTCTCAAAATCTTGTTTGACTGAAAACTGTTTTATCTTTTTGGTCTGAGAGATGTTCGAAGTGTGATTATGGTGCCTCAAGATGCATTTATAATCTGTTTAAAATCATAATCTCTAGATCCCAACCTAATTGAATTGTGAGATGCCTAAAGATTCCTGCATCCCATTCGGTCTGGGAAAGCTGTATGATGGTGGGAGCTTAATGTGCTCAAAACTGAGGTTTGATTACAACATTTTATCTGCTACTAAATATTAATCTTCAGCTGTTTCTCATCAGTGACCAAAGACCACTTACCTACAATAAAGTTCAAACTCATTGGGAAATAAGTTTAGGCAAGTGATTAGTGACTAATTTTCCACAAAGTTGCATTTCCCTCCACAAGCGCTCCATTTTAATAACTTCACAGTAAATAAATATCCAGCTAACATATGCTAATTACAATTCTTTAATAGGAAAGCTCTGAAAAAATCAAATTTGGCACATTACCAGGAATAAAGTTGTACTGAGACCTCATTTAAAGTCTCAGACTCACTGATCTCTTACTGTTTTATTGAGAAGGTTGCTACACGCAAAAATACTTTGTGCCTCGGACGTCTTGGCTGACAGGACTATTGCACTGGAATGAAGTAATACTGAGTAAGAAAAGATGGTGCATGGGCCTACGGTGTGTTGGTTTGACTCCATCCCACTGAGTGATGGGTCAAAGACACATGCAGGAGTCTGCAGTTTGTCAGTCACCACACACACACACACACACACACACACACACACACACACACACACACACACACACACACAGAGGGAGCAGAGGTGGCTCACTTTTCTAGATTTAAAGCAGGACTGAGCTTCTGGTTGCAGATGCCAGCGTGGTGAGCATCCATCATGCTGCCGATTCTTTTGGGCCAGTGAGTGATGGGCCCCAGTCAGCCGGTCCGACACAGGCCCTCAACTTCTGTTTCAGCCACACAGTGAGAGACAAGGGGGTGATGTACACGACCGCTGGGAGACACATAAGTATCATGAATGTGTCAAAGTGTTAAGAGAAAAGGGGGACAGACCAAACGTCCAGAAACGGGAGGGGTCAGGGTGCCGAAAGGGGAACCAGAGAGGCCCCAAAACACCACAGCAAATAAGGGGTACTTACAGAGAAAGATCTCAGCAGGATTAAACATCTTTGTCCCTCATACAGCTGAGATCCTTGAAGGTCAGAGAACTGAAAGAACTCTCACATTACTGCTTCATCGATGTCGAGCCACAAACATGGACGTGCTGGCATGAGCAGGCAGCACAGAACACAGCAGTACCAGATCTTAACTTCATCTTAACACAGCAATTCATTTGCTTTTATTAAAGGTTCAATATTTATATACAACCTTTCTCCTCTCCATCTATAATTATCGCTCGCTGCAGAAAGTCAAATGTGGAGCGACGTTGGACGATATTTCAGTCAATTTTGCAGTTAATGAGCTAAAATTTGGTGTGGTAGTCACTGAGAGTCCAGCTACCAGCTACTAAAATTAATGTTTTTTTTTTTAATTTTAAGGTCTTTTTTTCAGCAGAAATGTAAAATGTAGTTTGATTATGATCATTTGATCATGTTTACATACACATTAAGAACATCGATGTATTCTTCTGGTGTTAATGTAAATGATTGCATGTACAATAATCTAAAGAGGATAGATTTCCAGATGACCCTGAGCAATAACATTGATATTCCCCTTCGAGTTTCTGTGATTACTAACTAATAACCGTGTTTGATGGTTCAGTTTGGCCCCAGGCCACAATCAGCTCTCAATGAAGGGCTCTGGCTCCAAGAATGGCACCACGTTATTGGGGTGAAGAGTGAGGGTTCATGGGCTAAAGGGCAGCATGGACAAAAAGGGACGATAAGAAACAGTCGAGTCTCTTGTCAGCTTGGGTGCTAATTTGGTAAGGGCAGGAGGGCAAAGGGGCTTCCAGTCTCCTCTTTCTGTAAAAGACTAGCAGGTGCACCAAGACCGACCGGCTCAGAATAAACAAACTGTTTTCGGTCATTTTTCTGGATCTAAACCTCTCCAGGAATGTGGTTTTCTGCTTGCGGTCATACGCGTCAGTAGCAGAGCCTTTCTGTGATAACTCTGGGTTGCTTTCCTGCATGTCTTCACATGTGTCCTTACCACTTTCTGCCCTTCTCTTGTGCAGCATCCTCACCCACCCACGGCCCCTCTCATTCCACAGTGGCACTCTGGGTGCAGCTGCCAGGGCCTAATTGGTCCCTTTGGGCCCGGGACGAGCTGGCAGCAGTTCGCTAAAATGCTGATCACAAAAAGGAGGAACGGGCATCTGCTAAGAGCAAACACCACTGCTGAACCGCTGGCATGGTCAGCTCACACACACACACACACACACACACACACACACTTATGTTGGGTATATATACATATAAAGGTCCTTCAAAGTCACTCAGGTCTTAAAATAACACACAAATGCCTCAGTTTAGTCAGAGATAAAGAAAATCTTGTCATTGATTAGAGGAAGTTACAGACAGATTTCTGTGGTTCATCTAACTTTATGATAATAAAACAATGACATTAGGAAAAAAAAATGTTACTGAGTTGTTGTTTTTATCCCCTGCATGATTAAAAACCCTCACCTGGCCAAATCTGATGATGGCCTTTTTGTTTTTCAAAAGGAGGTTATTTTAGTAAAGCATTGAATCTTTATTGGTCTTTAATCAATGAACCTGCTTACCGAAGTTGAAACAGCAATCTATTCACTCATAATTTTTAAAATATTAAAAAGCAGAACTTTTTAGGTTTAGCTTTTTTAGATTTTAGGTGCAGACGGTGGATTTGTGACCACATCCAAAGAAATGAAAAACTTCTGTTGGCATCATCATCATTGAAGTAATTTGACAGATATTTTTCCAAAATGGTCTTTGAGACACAAACTCATAAAAGTAACAAAGAAACTAAAGACAAGTGTCAATGTGAGAAAGACAGGAGGGGAAATACAAGCTTGACACTCTTCCCCAAAATAACTCTAAGGTCATAAACTTCAGGGTCCCAAACTAAACTCTAAGGGAGCAGATATGTTATTACATGCACAGGCCAAAATAACTCTAAACTGTCCCTAAGTGTGAGGGACAGTGTCTTTATGTGGCCCTGTGATGAACTGGAGACCTGTCCAGACCTGTCCAGGGTGTACCCTGCCTCTCACCCGATCTCCCATCCAGCTTTACTTCCGAAAGATTCAGCCTCTAAAATGGTCTTTTTATCCCCAGTCCTCTTACTGACCTGATGCCAATTAACCTAATTAGTTACAAAATGCTCCTGCAGCTGTTTTTTTATTTGTACCACTAACTTTTACAGCCTTTTGTTGCCCCTGGAGCAACTTTTTTGAGATGTGTTGCTTCCTTAAAATGTTAAATCATTGCATTCTGTTTTTATTTACATTTTACAGATCGTCCCAACTACCTTGGAAGGCTGGGGTCGATGATGTCCCTGATAGCAGCCAGGTTAACAGATGATGAACGTGTGGTTTTCTTCACTTTTACACAGTTACATTACGGTAAATTTTCTGTCTCCAAACTCGAGTTTATATTATTAATGGAGGCTATTTGGTAATCAGTCCAGCATTACTGCCATCGAACGAGACGATCAATAATATCTGCTTGTGTCTCTGCAGAGACAGAGTGAGGTATTTAACAGCTACGTCCCCCAAAGACAGGACACAAATTAACCACACACACACACCACAGGTGTATGCACAAACAGACCAGGGGCTCAGCGGACAGGAGACAAATTAACCACTTCCAAGGGAGCGATTCACAAAAGGAGCAGGGGACAATAAGTGGTCAGTGATCAATACTGGGTGCTTCAGGAGAGCCCACTCAACAACAGCCCCACATGTAGAGACATATGAGACATAAACATGTCCAAAAGCACAAGCATCTGAATCCTAAATGAGGGCAGTTTGGCTGTCTGTGACGGAGCAGGTGGTGATGGTCTTCTCCGCCCCAGCTCTTCTTCTTTCCTTTTAAACTCCTCTTTAACTCTGAAGCTACAATGACAGGAGACAAACTAGCCATTTCCCCCAGAGCAACTCACCGGGGACAGCAGAAAATGAACTGCCCCAGATCAATACTGTACTCTCTCTCACAGTCACTCTGCTCTCCGTCACACACACAGCTAAGCCAGGCCCAGTTAAAACATTTTAAATAAAAAGAACAGACACCAAGTTTTACACCCACCCCAGAAATAAAAAAACAGGCGCTTTAAACTTGTGCTTAAGAATATTACCAGATTTTGTCAGTTTGTAAGCATATACGTATATAAACTGCATCTAGATTTGAACAGAAATAGGCCAAAATAGAAGTGATTAACTAACAGATCCAACCCTTCTTAAAGGTGTGGAGTTACAAATCTTCCTTGCTGGTACCAGTGACAATACCATTATAAAGAAGCTAAAAGTCTAACATTTGATATTCTAATAAACTGGTGAAAAACTTGATGATGTAATATATGAGATGATAAAGGCAAAATGTGTGGATATTTTGTCAGTTTGTATTTCTAGTAAAATACAAAGCAATTAAAACAGAGAGCTCAGAAATTCAAACTATCCTAAAGTGATTAAAAAAAAGAAATAAAAAGAATCTGAATGTGACCAACAGCAGGAACAAGATAATAATCAGGAGAAGAGGTCCACCAGTGTCGTTTCTTTTTTTATGGCTGACGCTGAAATCAGGGCAGCTGATGGCCAATGTACAAAATTTATGTTTATTTTTTGTTAAATATGTATTTGTTGCTTAATTTAAATACATGTATATTTAACACTCTTAGGACTTGTAAAGTAAAAAAAAAAATTCTCAGTTAATAAACTACAGTGAGCTGGTTGTAGCAGCTGCTGCTTGGTAATTGATTAAGTACGTACAGGCATGGCCGACTGCTGATTTTTTTAAAGTGGCCAATAAGGGCTGATTAAAATCAGTCGGCTGATTAATTGATCTTTAATCAGGAGTTCAATAAATCCAACAAATAAACAACATCACCAGCAGGAGAAGTGTACCGTAAATCCATTTCAAACACTCAAAGCTTCGTCCAACATGTTTTGTTGATAAATAACAGAGTCCGTTAAAACTCTGAGATCATCAGAATGATCAGATATTGTACTTAATGAAAACCTCTGTCAAGATGTTCAGCCTCATTAAAGCGTTTTGCTTCAACAGAAAGGGCCCTGCAGAATGAAACATAAAATAAAACAAAACAAAAATTATGCAGACATGCAGAACAATGAAACCTGGGATGGTTGTCTTTGAACCAACGGCCTCAGTGAAATCAGTTTGGGACTCCACTAACAGACAAAACACACTTACATTCAATTTTAAGGTGAATTTAAAGAGATGATTACATTTTCTTTAAGACTTCTCGCCCCAGGGCTGCTCATCTGTAGTCCTGAATTAAAGCTTTCTTTCTTCGCTGCTGAACACTTCAACGTTTCCTTCTTGTTTGTTCAGCATGGCTGCCATTCTGGTTTTAATTTATAAGCCTTGATATTGCTTTTGTTGCAAATTTCTCTCATTTGCATACAAATAATACATTTTAACCTAGTGTTAAGAACATCATATCAGGGTCTGACAAACTTCACCTCTTATTTGTCTGAGAAAAACAATACTTTTACCTCATAACAAAATGTGGTAATGTTGAAATTTTAAGTTTTGGATTAGGTAGACTGAGTTGTTTCTCCATTTTCTAACTACAAATGTAACAAATGAAAGAAATTAAACTGTGCACAGCTGAGATTTGAGGTTCTACGTGTTGATTTTTAGGTAATTCTTATTTTTTTCTAATGATGTAGATGACAAGTTAGACTTAGGTTTTCAGTAGTGGCTCAAGGCATAAAAAAACGAACAACAACAACAATCATAACCAACAGAACCGCAAGAATTCATTTTAGGAGTTTTCAGAAAGTTTTGGATACCATTAGTATTAAATTAGCATGCTTAATTAAATTAAGGGTCCTGTTGGATCATGAGAAGCGCCGTTAAACTCCAAATCAACAGGATCGTATTTTAGAGCAGCTCTGCTCTGAGAAAAGCAGGAGTTCATCAGCAGATCAAATTGCTGAGCCAGCAGTAAATGTGCCCAGAGCCCCCTCTGCAGCCTGTTGGCAGAAATGCAAAAGAAAGATGTGCTGTTGCACGTGGATACAGGCATCAAAGCGTGTGTCAGGCTGCACATGTGAATCCCGGAGCTGGCCGTACAACATGAGCCACACACAGGTGAGAACAAACAGTACCAAATGCAAAATCTGGCTTTCACGCCAACTTTCTGCTGCAACACAATCTGCAGCAGTCCTGCCGTCGGACCGAGCTGTGGTTCCTGCTGCAGGCTTCACACAGCAGCCGAACTCAGGTTTTCATCTAGGAGCATCAACAAGCTCGATAATAATCATTTAAAAGTTTAACTGCTTCATCCGCGCCTCACTACAACAACCTGAGGTCTGCAGCGAGCATTTGTGTATGACCAAAAACTCAAGTGGAAGAAAGAAAAAAAATCAGTAAAAACTTGCAACAACAGTGACAGCACAATGGCTTAGTGGTTAGCACTGTTGCTTCACAGCAAGAATGTCCTGGGTTCGAGCCCCGGGTTGGGGCATGAACGTCTTTAAGCCTTGATTCCATCACCTCACTGAGGGGTTAATATTAGTGTATGATGTCCACAAAGAAAAATTATTTTTTATTTAAATCTGCAATAAAATCAGAGAGCAAAAATTTTATTTTTTCCTTACAACCTTTAACACTTTAAGAGGATCCTGGAAACCTTAGAGATTTGCTGAATGTTTTGTCTCATCGGTGGTTAAACTTTGTGAGAAACATTTAAATTTTTGTTTGCAGTTTAAACATTGTGACATGTTTTATTTGTTTTTTTGTTTTGACATTTTTTCACCCAAGAAGGAAAAGTTGAATGAAGCTGTTTTCAGCAGTTCTGTAAATCAAATGAACTTCTTGGCTGATGGAAAATTAAAATCCCATCTGAAAGCCTTTTAATTTTTCTATTGAGCCCAGAAAAACATCACCCGAGCCGATCAGCAGGTCTTCACTGATGTGACCCGCCGCGGCGGTCTTATTAAAATGGCGACCACAGCTCGTAGTCTGAGCCTGAACCCGGTCCAGCTCTCTGTGCCAACCCTGCTGGCAGCACGGCAGCAGGAAACTGCAGCTTCCAGCCCGTGGTTAACCTGCCAGAACGCCTCCTCTGCTACCACAAATGCCAACGGCGCTAATGCCAATTCACTGACAGTCGCGTTGAAGCGGAAGAGTAAATCATCTGAGCGTCTCCAGCAGGAGGAGGTGAGCTGCTGGGTGGTGCAGCCATGAGGCATTTAACACAAGGAGCTGAGGGCTCAATTACTCGCTTCTGTTTCGAGCAAATCTCACTAATTAAACAGGTTAAGCATTAATTATTTAACCAGACAACGAGAGGGACTCTTGACTAGAAGAGGTGCAAAGGGTGATGGAGGGAGGATGCTGTGCTCCCCCCCGGCTATAAAACAATCCCCACCCTGCACAGGTAATCAATAAAACCTTGCTAGAGTTAGCAGTTATCTTAAAGCCCTTTAACATGTTCTGACCAACAAATACAAACAGTCATCCATTATTAAATACAAAAATCTACGTTTGGTCCTGTGAGGAGGAGCGCGAAGGGGGGATATGACCACAGCACTGGGAGGAAGGAGCAGAAACATAGGAATTTATAAAAAAACTAAACCATTAGCTCTACTTTATTACAACCTCCACTGACTGCAGGCAGTTATTGCTAAGCTATAGGATTCCATATCGCAGACATCTTAAGACCGAGCCTAACGGGTGGAAATTAACAAACACAAACAGATTGATTTTATTCTCAGAGACAGTAAATAGTTGGTCTTATCCCTCCTTGGAACAGGGAACGTATTTATAAACCTTTAGGTTCAAACAGTTTGAGTTTTCTCTGGCCGGTGTGTCGTCGAACAAGAAGATGGCTCAAATTTCTGACTGGCTTTAAAAGATCCATGTTATTAAACGTATTGAGCAAAAACTAAAATTCTGCATCAAATTATTGTCAAAGCCTAAACTAACCGCAAAAATTATGGCATTATTAGGTCAAAACTATAAATTATTAGTTTATTAACTTGTTTGAAGCTTATATGCTAAAAGAATTTGCATCTTTTGTTTGTCAAACAACCAATAAATGATCAGAACCATTATTTGCCTCGGGTCAAATCTTAGACGCATTTCATTTTATTTATATAGATTCTCTCTTTAGGGAGTCTAAGTAGTTTGGTTGTGTGTTTTTTTTTTTAATTTTATGCAAACAAACAACTTCATCTTTGAAGCTTGAAGGCCTTACAAATTCATGATTCACTGAACGGACTGAAACGAATGAATCGAGCGAATGTTTTTAAACTGTTCTGAGCGCCGTTAAAAACATTTTATTTTATAATAGTGAAAAGCACTTTGTTTTTTAAAAACAAATCCTGTATGAGGTTTGAATGCCATCGATGGTTAAAGGCATGGAGTCACATACCTGAGAACTCAAAGGGAAAGTGGTGCCCATGAGAGTCAAGAAGGTACTTAGAAGGACAGGAAGGAAGCATTGATTGGGGGGGGGGGGTCAGTGAATAACTCATCCAGACCAGAATAGCATGAGTGGGGTAGTACAGGGGGCTTGGATGTCCAGGCCTGTATGACAGAAATGGAAAACTGGAAAGGCTCAAAAAAAAAAAAAAAAGAAAACGAAACGTTAAGATGATGTGTCAGGTTTCCTCTTCGGTCTGCAGCCTGGCTCTGCTGCTGGAGCAGAGGAGTTACAGGAACTTAAAACTGAAACAGGGAAAAAAACCAAAAAGCTATGAAGCTGAAGGGATGATCAGCTCATTTCACGACAAAAGTCTTGGTCATGACCCCTACGAGACAATGAGACTTTAGATAAACCCTGCTGGTGAGCAAACACAGATCATGACTCCAACATCTGACCAAAACAGAAAAAAGAAGTATCAAAAAACTGTTTAATAGGGAATGAAGATCTGTTGGAGACAATGGATGGCTGGAGTGAGGATCCAGAACCTACCCAGATATCATCAGTCTGGTCTTCACGCCAAGTCCCTACACCTCAGAAGACCTTAAGTCCTACAAAGACTTCTGAAAGACTTTTGATAGTGTATAAAAAGGTAAGTGTTTCTCACAATCCACTCCAAAATGGAAGAAGCTGAAACTCTCTGATGCACTTGATGACACTTCTTATCACAAACCCAATATCCAAACCACAGCCACATGTCTCCCTGTGCAAATGTCAAAAAATAAACTCTTGAGGATGAATGTTGCCTGAATGAGTCAGGATTGCTTCTAATTTGAAGCATTAAAGGCCATTAAAGTCTGCACAAGCCTTTAATGCTAATTGTATTCGTCTGTGGCTTCCTTCTGTTCCAACTCCAATAAATCCTGCCCTCCGTGTAAATGCGCTCTCCTTTCACATTCGAGTTGAAACTATACTGTGCTCTTGTTCATCAGGGTTTAGAAAACTGTAGAAAAAGACCCGTTTGATGCAACATCACAGTGTTGTAACTTTGCCCCTTTTTTTGGTTCCTGCAAAGTTGTTGACAGATCATCGGCTACGAGCTGCAGCCACTGAAGTTATGAGGCGCCGTTTCTGGAAATATTTCAATACTTAACTTGATCAGGTAACTGGAACACTACTGTTAATTTGCTGAAGGTTGACGCGTTGTTGCTTCCGAGCGTGCAGTGCTGATCGTGGTTTTTGGGGAACAATCTGGTCCATCCAGCAGCTACAGATCTAACAGGGCAGCTGCAGCAGCGTCGGTTCTGTTGCCCTGTTTGCAGCTACGTGCACTCTAGTAGACGATAACATGGTTACCGCAAAACCTCACGAGTCACTGGACAAATTTTGATGAAACTTTCTGGAACTTAAAATTGGATGTACCTCTACAGCTGATTGAACTTTTCTACTAAATGAAAAAGAAAAGAGAAAGAACGAGAAGGACACCTGACGAGCATAAACATCAGGCATCAAGCTGGGAGGTGGAGCACCATAAAGACATTTAAACACACCGGATTTTTGCCAAACTTCCTCTAAGCCAATAAGTTTACAGTTTCAACGGTTTGTCAGCTCTCGTCTTGAGTACCTTTAAGTAAAATAATTCATTCGGCATCAAGTTATGATTATGAAAAAGGTGGGTCAACACTGGGTGCACCTAATCTAAACGTTAAAGTTCTGTTAGTTTTAGTTTGTTGGATAAAACTGAAGCAGACTTTTCAAGCCCTGATATTTTATAAAAATGTGTAAGTACATATTTAATGATCAGCTTTAAAGTTAAATAAAGAGCTTGAGATTTCTTTTATTGGTTTTAAATTTGCACTTTGTTCTGGCTAAAACTGTGACAAATCTTTTAGCTTTTGATTGCACTAATTTAACTTTTTCTCTCCAGTCAGAACACGGCACAGAACGAAGACCGCAGAAAAGACTAAATTGTTTTATTTTCTGTTTTACCATTAGCAGCATGCTGTTCATGCTCAACAATCAGGATCCTAAAACTGATCCGGGTTCTGGATTATCCCACCGATCAGAAGATCTTTGGCTGCGTGGAGCCTGAGTGTCCTCGCCGGTGCGTCGGACATAATTAACATGCCTTCAGGCTGTTTGCTCGTCTTCCCACGTAAACGGTACGACCCCCCCTCCGCCCCACCGCCCTGAACGATTATTATGGGAGCCTGTCAGAGCGTGTAGACATATGGAGGAGAGCTTGGTCAGATAAGGTTACTGTCACAGGGTTCCAGGGCCGAGGGGCTGGGCTCCAACACCAGCGAGCGCTCCAGCTGACAAAAGGTGGAGATTTATGGAGCGGCTCCTAACGGCCTCTGACTTTCTCCTCCCCATTACCAGAACAAACACCAACCTTCATGTAACACAACAAGACCCAGAATGGTCAGTCACCTTTAGTAAAATACATTTTTACAATTTATTTTAGTTTGCAGCAGAACCAACAACAACAAAACAACTAAACTCATTTTTTTTTAGAGTGAAACTAATGTGTGTGTGTGTTTGTGTACAGGAACATCATCCGAATGTGTGTGATGCAGGCAAGTTAAAATAACATTTCATTAACAAAATTTGTATATATATTTTAATAAAAAAGGTCCAGTAATAAAGCGCATAATAAGGCCCAATAACCCCCAAAGAAGAAATTTATATATATTCATTACCCAATAAAGAGCTTTAGTAAATTTTAAAAATGTCATAAAATGCATGTTGTTTAATAAATGTTTTTTTTTGTAATAGAAGTACATTTTTATGTACTTCTACTAACCGGTTTGACTGATGGCTTCAGATTTTAGTTTGACAACAAGTGCAGCTCTTACACTGAAGATCGTTAAAGGCTTTAATTTGAAATATCTTTGGAAAACGGTACATTTCAATTAACATTTACGTTAATTAACATCAAATTCTGATGATTTATTGAGTTTAATGTGATCCACAGTGGGTTTATTACCAATTCATAAATGAATCCTGCATTAATTAATGCATAAAATAAATATGAAGCATGAATTATCTTATGAATGTATAAATTCCTGATTTGCTTTGCATCATTTTTTGAAATATTGCCTTAAAAAAGTGTATGTAAAAACTTGTTGACACAGAAAAAAAAACAAAAAAACAAAGTCGTTGATTTCCACAGACTGCAGGCGTCACACGATAAAAAGTAATGATGAAACATTCCTGTAAAGTTATGAGAACTTAGATTCTCAGCAGTCGAGCCTTTTACCAATAAGTGACACTTGCATCGGCCGCCATGTGTTCTCAAATAATTACCGGGGCTCCTGCCCGCATCCTGTTTAGGTTTCTGATTTATTCAGACAGCCCGACACATGGGCCACTCCTCTGGATACCAAGAAAACATTTACCTCCTTAACTGGGAAGGAGTCACAATCATCCTGGGCTCAAGTTTCGACACTCAATGGTATTGATTACACATTTCAACACATGCCGCTCAACCCCCCCCAACCAACCCAGGGCATAACCACCACCCCCGCGGTGGCACACGGCGCATGAGCTCATCTGGGAGTTCAGTCAAAAAGTAAAAACACCACACTAATGAAGTGCTGGGAATAAATGACTTAAAAGAAGAATGAAGAGAAAGCTGTTGAAGGAAAAATGTAAAACAAGTTCTTTGGTCAATGTTCATTGTGCACTTGGACAAAGAGAATCGGCCCGCACATTGAGCTCTAATGGGTAAAATGTCTACTATGGCCAGTTGACAGTTTAATGGGAGTTCGGAGAAGGAAGAGGAGGGGTCTCTGACAGAGCTGAGGAGGCGCAGTGGGCGAGCTCCTTGGGTCTTGAGAGGTTTAATGAAAATGCCACATGTCACCGTGCACCCTGTTCAACACATCATCTTACATGAGCAGCAGAATCATTCATGCAACCGAACAGCCGTACTCTTTATAGGCACAGGGGATAGATGTGTGCAGAAGCTTGTGGCGACTCTTTCAGTCAAACATAAAAAGTACCCAGTTTGTCCACTGATTAAAAAGGTGCGAGCTGAAATGACATATTTTCCTCCTTCATTTGCAAAGACAACTGCACTTCTTTCTTAAATCATTAAAACAGAGCTGTACAGCTGCATGTGTGTGTGGGTGCACATGTGATGAAGAGCATGTGTGAGGGAGACAAATGGTGTCGGGTCCAAAAAGAAAGGAAGAGAAAGGAGGCCACGAACAGAAGGAGGGGACAGGCGTCCACCTGTTTGACACAGAGAGCCTGAGAATATGAACAGGAATGAGTAGAATGCTGGTCAGCGTGTGTGTGTGTGTGTGCGTGCGTGTGTGGAGACACATTAGCTTAAAGTCCATAAGGTGAAAGTGCATATGTGTGGCTCAGCCAACTGATAATACTATCAGGATTGGCATTTAGAGACCAGTATGTAGACAAACAGCTGATGGGAGGATCACATGCACACACACGCACACACACACACACACACACAATAAAATAATTTAACATTACAGTGATGCTTACAGCATCCAAAACGCTCCTGCAGTTAAACGCTACATGTCCAAACAAACAGCAAACTCGACTCCTCTATAGATTGTTTATGTATGAGAGAAAGAGTGTGTGCGCGTGCACGTGCATGCATGAAAGTGTAAATGTGGGACAGTGAGTCAGTGAAACAAGACCACAGGACAAGTGGTCGCAGTGTGAAGGAAAAGCGGGAGAAACTGGAGAAAGTGTGAACCAGGGAGTGATGCAAATAAACAAGCAAAAATAAACAAAGAGCTGCCGCGCCAAGACGGAGTCGAAAAAGGACCGGCTGGGAAGCTTCAAGATGTAGGGATCAGTGATTAAAAAAAAAAAAAAAAAAGGAAAATAAACCTTGAAGGAAGATATAAATTTGATTAAATCTGGGTTTATTCAGAAATCATTCAAAAGGTCCAGGCCTAACCGCACTAACACCCTACCAAAAAATCTGGGTCCAAAGAGACCAAAGCCACAAAAGTACAATTTGGTTTAAATTTAAAGTTAAAATTGACCCAGAGTTCAGGTAAAAGAGTGCACCTACCATCACATGCTTTAAAATTTACAAACCAGCACAATCTAAAACAAAGCATGAGGAAGAATAATCTGATCTAACTGAACAGGCAGCAACCAAAAATGGCACCAGAAAAGAAGAAGACCTTATCTTTCTGTTCTAGCTGCTGCAATAAAGAAGTTAACTTGCATTTATTCCCAAAAAGTAGTAAGTGTCAAAAACTGCAGCCTCACGCCCTGGTCTCGTGCTGCTGCTGCTGCGTATTTAACAAATGTACTGATGGGAATGAAACTCTCCATGCAGAACTTGTTACTTTTAGCAGAAAAGATTTGTTTCCTCCCAAATATGTTTACATGCACCTATACATACAGCAGTGCGCACGTATCACAGATGAAAGTGGAAAATGTCAGCGAGAGGAGCCCTGTGCCAAAGCAGCACTGGTGATTTATGGGTAAAATAAATGGGATCACTGTGGGCACAGCAACAAGATCCATGCAGGAAGGGGGGTGAGGAGCGAGGATTCCTTTGT
This sequence comes from Kryptolebias marmoratus, assembly GCF_001649575.2. Lineage (NCBI taxonomy): Eukaryota > Metazoa > Chordata > Actinopteri > Cyprinodontiformes > Rivulidae > Kryptolebias > Kryptolebias marmoratus. The sequence continues at coordinate 3,541,449 of NC_051447.1, read as the reverse complement.
GGTGGTAATGGGCTCCATGGTGCATGTTGGTAAGCTGAGACGGAGAGTAAAGGGGGGCATCGCTGCCACCACCAGAGGGGGGGGAAACTGACCCACTGTGTTGCACAACCAGAGCATAAAGCACACCTTGGACAGGTAGTAGAAGTACTAAAGAAAGAACAGGTATTAAGTGCTTGAGTATAATCTTTAAAATATCTATTTTCCAAATTTGTTTTATATAAAAAGGGGGATTAAAGCTGTCAGTTTATCAAAAAAGGGGAGAGAGAGTGTTCCAACTATCAAGGGCTCACTCTTCTCAGCTTCCCCCCCCAAAAGACGTTTACTCCAGGGTGTTGGAAGGGAAGTTTTGGATTCACGACCAAAGCAAGAGCTGCGTCCGTATTCTTGGCACAAAGTCGAGCTCAGTTCAGGTTCAGGGTGGACTCCACCAGAACCGTCGCTTGTCCCTGATCCTGTTTGTGGTGTCCATGGACAGGATCTCAAGGTGCAGTCGTGGACCGGAGAGTGTCAGGTCTCATCAATGCTCTTTGCAGACGGTGTGGTTCTGTTGGCGTCTTCAAGCCACGACATTCAGTGTGACCTGGGGCGGTTCACAGCTAAGTGTGACACAGACGGGATGAAAGTCAGCTCCAAGTCTGAGGCCGTAGGGATGAGTCTCTGCCTCAAGCCTCAAGCTGAAATGAGCTTCCTCTGTAGGATGGCCGGACCTGGCCTTAAAGATAAGACGAGGAGCTCCATTGTTCAAAGGGAGCTGCTCCTCCACACTGAAAGCCGTCAGCTGAGGTGTTCTGGGCATCTGATTAGGATGTTACACATTTGTAGGTGAAGTATTTGGTATTTGACTTTAAAGACAGTGAAAAGGTTGAATTCCTGGTCAAAAACAGCATCCAAACATCTTATTTGACCCAGTTTTAAAAAAAGGTGCTTTCCTTTTAGTTCTTACCAACTATCCATTTAGTCAAGAGAAAGTAGTTGTTGTAGTCATGAAGTCAGGCCTGCACAGTTCAAGAGGAGTTTGGTGCTAAAATGTTTCTGAGTGAACAGCACCAGTAATGTTCAAAGTTCTAGAAATCAGGATTACTTTAATAAATTACTTTATTAAATCATCTGAACCCAACACTGAGTGTGGTGGAGAATGTGCTCCCTGTTGCAGTGTGTCAACTGTAATCAAATGGTCAAAACATGATGAACAGGACCCAAACTTCGTTAGAAATTCCACAAGAAGGAAATCATTACTCAAAGCTGAACTCAAGTCATTTGTATATCAGGATATGGGCTCTGTGCATCAATGTTTGCCAGCAATACAAATATTTATAAATATGAAACATTTCCTTGCAGAGCTGGGCTTCAGGATAAACGTGAAGGCGTGTTATCAGAACAGCAGAGACAGATAAAGTGGATAAAGAACTGGCTGTGTGATGGGGGAGAAAAAAAGCCCGAGTTGAGATAGAGACCTAAAATGCTCCAGAAACCTGAAGTCGCACGGCTCAGCACTCTTCTTCACTGGGTTCTGTCTGCTCCTGACATTTATCTGCTTTATTAGATTATCTGAGCTACACGGCTGCCTCTGGGTACATGTGTGCACGCACACACAGAAAAATATACATAACACACACACACACACCTCGATTCATTACAGCCTTAACTGCTTTCTCCGGTTTATGCCCTCTTTAAATTAAACCACAGATAACCAAGCACCTTGGAACGCCGCCCCTTTAACGTGGTCAGAACCAGTCATTGAGGAGGAAATTAAGAAACATTGTTTGCGAGTGTATTATCATGCGTGTGTGAGTGGTCATAAGGTTGTTTTTTTTAACGGGCTCATCTATAGGGACTCTGCTTCCCATCATTAGTAATTCAATTTGCTCTTTATTAGCAGCTCTTATCAGAGGCGCAGACGGCCGAGAGCTGCTTTCCTCGCTCCATCTTCCTCTGCACTCACCCCTGCTCCACCTTTCCTGCGTTTGAGTCTGACACCCATCTTTAATTAGAGATGCATGTGTTCCTGCTGCAAGCCATTTAGGTTCTTCACAAGACATAAAAGAAGAGGGAGAACAGATGAAGGGCTAAGAGACGAGGAAAAGGAGAGGAAGCGTCTGGAAGAATGCGAGCAGAGTTGTGGAATCGGAGAAAGAGAAGTGGACTGATAGACGCGGAATCATGAGAAGAAATAAAGCCTAATGTTAATAGTGATGGCTTTTCTAATGTCTTCTGACTCCACTGAGAATGGGAGATTACACCAAGATGGGCTTGAGCGGTACAGGCTGCGAGCAGAATGACCGGAGGGGTTGGAGGGGCAAGCGGAGGGAGAGATGGCGGGAAGGGGAGGGGGGGCTGTAAAAACAATGATTGCTTTCCATCAGGTTAGGCCTATATTCTACAGTTCGTTAAAACAATCCAATTTGCAAAGGGATAATTATGCATTAGCTCCTTTTTATCTGCTGAAGGGAGAGTGGTGCCAGGGCTTGATAGCGGCGGCGCTGCCTGCCTCCACCTCTGCAAATTACCCGCTATCGGCACTTGTTCGCCATCACGGCTGAATTGGGCAATCAATTAACACACACACCCCTCCTCTTCCTCCTCCTCCTCTTATACTCTGCCTGTTCACCTCTCCTGTGACAGCCGGCAACACAAAAGCCTTAATGAAGACAGCATGGATGGGATCTGCTGCCCTCTGCTGGGTGAGTTACAAATCGCGGCGTGTCCTGACAGAACAAACAGGATTAAACTAACAGAAAAACAGAATTTAAAACCTAAAAACCAAAAAGGAAGGTTGACTTTATTATCTTAACAAGTTAACAGCTGATTATTACTCAAACCAATCATCTAATTTGATGTCCAGCTGATTTTCAGCATAATTTTATTTAAACAGGTTTTAAAACTATAAGTAACTACCTCTTCTCTCTCCTTCATCCTCCTGCTTTCAGTTTAAAAACATTTTTAAGGAGAATTAAACTCATGATATGCACCTGGAGGAAACATGATGCTCGCTGGAAGAAAAAAAACAAGCCAATCGTTTTATTCTTTGATGCATTTGCTTGTATTTCACATGTAACATTTAAAGGCCCTCATTGCAAAGACTGATAAAACAAAATGTTATACTGAACTACATCAAACAGTGCAGTTTGAAAGAGTTTACTCAAGCAGTTTTACAAATATATTGATATGCAATTCTGAGATGCAGGTCTGCACTCAATGTAAACAAAGCACTCAGCTGAACCCACTGAAAAAGCTCAAGTCAGGTGATTTACCTACAGTAGGCTGGCTGTAGACTGTGTAGGTAAGCAAATATGGTGGAATCGGACAGGCGTATCTCAGAGAAGATATTTAGGTGGAATTATAAGAATGAATCTGAACATGAAAGAAATGAGAACAATAGAGTCAGATGCTTGTGAGAGAATAAATCTAATAAGGTCAGGTGAGTAAAGAGTCTTTTAGAGATGAATAAATAAAAATAAAACAATAAAGACCCCAAGCTTCAGATCTATTTCTGTAATAACAGGTCTTTTCAGCAGGAATAAAGCCCTTTTTTAAATAAATAAATGCATCTGAAACAAGATAAGTGAAAACTAAATCAACTAAACTGCATTGGCTCTGGAAAAAGAATCTGAAATTAAATTAACACAGACCAGAGTTACACAGAAGTGAGAGAAATGCTAAACGTGACGAAAAATAAGTCAGAATCAATAAACAAAATAAACTGACTGAAAATTATTTGGTTTGTTTAATTTACTGAAAGCAATACTGCAATAAATGTCAAATTAATGTTCATCATACTTTTGATTTAACTGAAAAACAACTGAGCTGATGTTGTCTGCATGTCTGAAAGGCGGTGCTGACTTTAATGAATGAAACCAAACCCAGAATCCACCATTAGTTGAATCCTGTCAGCTGGAGGAGGACGAATGAGGCTCCAGCTTCCAGTTGGCACCGTGGTGCCAGCAGTGAGTGAGTGACTCTGGGAGAATTATTGATTTTCTGTGACTTTTCTGCAGCTACAGAAATAAAAGACCTGCTGCTGTTAGTTTTAACCAAAAAAAAAGAGAAAAATGTAAAGCTGTTTTAGACTGACTCTTACCAGTTTGATTTAATACAGCAGGACTCCAGCTGGGGGAAACTTTATGATCCCTTGATGGACAATCAGTAACTTACTGACTTCAGAGACTCAGATCAGCTTCACCAACAATTCACGAAACACTTGGTGAGAATTTGAATCTATTTCAAACTGTATTGCTGCACTGGAAGGTTTTCAACATCTACAATGTAAGTGAGTGAAATATAAGAAATATTCAAATGTTGTTAATCAATAAATACAGAGTTTTATTCAGAAACAACATTAAACCATCAACTGTGTCTGGAGTCAAAAGCTGAGGAATAAAGACTCTTAAGCTGAGATTTAAAAGACTCTACAGTCTCGGTATATGGAGAGGTAAAGTAGTTCACATATTTGGAGAAGTCATCTGATCATTTTTATATTTTAAATAAGATCTTGAAATGTTAAAGAGAAACTGGTTAGTCGGCCGGAGTGACCCACAGTGGGGTCCCAACTGTGGGTTGAAGAGATTATAAAAATAAGAGGAGGCTTTAAAAGCAAGCAATAAAATCTTAAAATCAATCTGGAACCGGACAGGAAGCCAGTGGAGAAATGACAGAAAGAAAATAAAGTTCTACCCGACACTCCTTTGGCATCTTCACCAAGCAACAACTAACGGAAGCTTTCATTAAAGCCGGATGTTTGTTTATCCGTAACGCTCCCAATCAAAAACTTTTTAATCAACGCCTACATGTTCTGCATTTTTCAGTGCAGATATCTAGTTATAACAATTAGGTTCTAAGTTTAATAAACAGCCCAGTTTTTTTGTACTTGAAAGCTTGAAAACAGCAGTGTTACGTCCCTGATCCACCTCAGGTGGTGGTGACAGAGACAAAATGTCCATGATATGATATTATCAGAAATGGCTAAGAGTAGAAGACAAAATCCATCGGAACAGCTCCCTGTTGGACACAGGGCTCAGTCTCCATTATTGTTTTCAAACAATGATAAAGAGGAAATGTTCAACACACATTTTACACATAGTGCTCATGTCAGTGCTGCTACACGTCTTTGGTTTTGAAAGCAAACAGACGTGATCTCTTTGGTTCAACGTGTGTGATGTGAGCCATAAAGTGGGAATTGTGTTTGCAGGTTCTTATAGGGAGTTGTGATCTGGGAGAGTCTTTGTTTTGTGCTTCTTACTTGTTTTTAATGAAGTGGGGGAAAGCCTCCTCAACTTATGTCGGCCAAAACAAACGAGTTCCCTGGAAGGTGTCCTTCGTACTCCAACGGGACTCCTGGTCGAGGCGTAGAGACGAGCCCGCGGGGAGAACTTTGCCGATGGCAGGTTCCCCCCTTTTTCTGACGCATTGCCACTGTTCAAAACACAGAGGACAAAGAGAGCAGGACGTTCAGAGAGACAATCGGCGGTTACTGTTTTATAAACACAAACAACAGAACAGGAACAAGTTAAACTTTGCTGCCATCTTCTGGCAAAAGACAGAGAATCATAAGTATTTACCTGCTGGCAGACTTCCTGATGATTTTCATCCTGCTGCGGAGTTTGAACCCCCCCGGGGAGGAGGACATAAGGCAGGAGCGCTGAGTTAAAGTTGGAGAAGCAACAAATCCAGCTCTTGTTCCTTTGGTGTTTTTCTCTGCTGTCCAGTGGAAGGCAGACACACGACGAGTCACTGCTGCACCTCCTGACGCTGAGGCGCTCTGACCTCCAGCCTTCCAACAGTAACGACTCGCAGACGAAGGACTGCCGGAGGAACCGGCAGCTCCCTTTTTAGGTTTTACCGATGGAGCAGAGGCTGCTTTGATTTTTCTGACAGCGTCTCCCTTCTCCAGGCTTCTCTGAGGAAGAGTCAAGGTTTTGGGAGACAACGGTTTTCGAAGTGTCCTAGTCTGAAGTCCAGAGGAGGAGACCCATTTGTACTTCGATGTCTTGGGGGCTACGGCCACTGGGCTGAGTTTCCGAGCCAATTTCTTGGGAGGTGTCCTCTTACTGAAGGAAGCTGGAGAAGGTTTTTCAGTAGAAACTACAGTTTTTGATGCTGATGTTGAGGAAGCAGCAGCTCTGCTCATCAGTGAGGAAACTGAGCTGGCTGCTCTGGAGTCCACATCCACAGTCTGGCTTTTTACCCAAGTAAACTTTGACTTTTTCAAAAAAGATGCATGAACTTGAGTGCCGATGCTGTGGGAGGAGACATTCTGTGAGGGGTGTTTTAAAACTCCGGAGGGAGCAGTAGGAGCTGGGAGGAGTGTCGGGGTTGTAGAAGTAAAGGTCTTCTTTATGTCAGTGCTGGTTTTGCTGTTCGGGGAAAGTTTGTTCTGTATTTCAGTCCTGCTTTGAGAACTCATAGAACTATTAGTGTGAACTGAAGAAGGGGCTGTTAGGAAGCCTCCAGTTTTCTTTTCTGGCAGAAGTACAAGTCTGCTGTCAAGCTTTTGTTGAAACATCTGAGTCTGTGAAGCCTCATGACGTGCACCAATGCTTGCTGGACTTGAACCTTGTTTTTCTGCATCTATGTTTAACTTGGTGCACGCTGTTTCCTTTATTGTTGTCTTACTGTGTTCCCCTTTATGCTGAGAAGGATTCCCTGATAGTAAAGAGGCAGTTTTAGTAAGATTAGCCTGATTTCCTCGGCTGTGTCCAGGCAGGGAAACATCGTCAGCTCTGAACTGAGAAACAGACTGTTGAAGGGAAGAAGAAGCTGATGTTGAGGGATGTCCTTCAGTTGACTGGGGGCAGGTATTTCTTAGGGAATATGTTTTCCTCCAACTTCCACGGCTCTGAGGACCATATGGTCTCCCTCTGGAGCTATAACGAGAGACGCCAGACGTACTAAAACTTCTCCCTCTGGCTGCTGTAGGAACCTGAAGATCCCTCGGTTCTGATCCTGTAAACGGCGCATCTCCATGGACGCTCTTGTGTTTATTGATGAGATCTGAAATCAGGTTTACTTTCGTTGTGAAATTACAAGAAAAACAAAACACACTTTTCATGTTGTTTTGGGGTGTTTAGATACTTTTAGATACTTTTCCATATGCTTAAATTCAAAAACCTGGATTATTAACTGACTCAAAAGACTTTTCAGAGTCACACAGATATCTGTTTAAAAATATAAAACATAAATATTGTAAATAAGGCCTGTTTGTTTCAGAGCAACACAATTAGGACACGGCAGACCAGTATTGCCCACAGCTATGACACAATGCCATTCTATGTGCTGATAGGCTGACAGCCAACAAAATAATATAAATAATGATAACATTGATGTTAAGGTGATATATCAGTGAAATCCCAGTAAAACTTTAAAGGAACAAGCATCTCTAAACAAAAACAAAATATCAAACATTTTTGGGGGAAATTATAGACACAATGTGCTTCATGCTAAAAACAAGAACAAACATATGTGATGGTATATGAATGAATTTATCTTTACCTATGAATAACTTGCATCTGTGAAGGCAACATATCATCAGGATTATTTATTTAATGTTAATATATTTAATATAAGTAGGAAAACACTACTTAAAAGCTTAATAAAAGCAAATATATAGTTTACTGTATGTGGTTTGTTTCATTAATATACAGTATCTATACTATATTTACACATTACTTTTTTTCTGTAGTTTTGCCTGCTGTGATCTTGCTGCAGTAAAATGTAAATTTCTCCTGCTGGTGAAAAGTCAATAAAGTGCTTTCTTATCTTATCTTATTTGTAGGTTTTGGTGTAATGTATCCCCAAATATCTGGGCAACAATTTGTCAGAAAATGTCTCACTTGTTTCATGAAAACAATGTCACTCAGGGCATATTTGAACAGTAGTCAAGCCCTGTCATCCACTGAAAACAACTGGCACATCATCAGACAACGAAGACAGGACTTTACTGAAACATGCCACACTTTAAATAAACTTGTGATTCTCAAAAAACAAAAACTTTTCTCTGCCTCAGCGACTGGTTATTTATTCACATAACTTCTAGCTTATTTTTTAGGAGTACTCCAACACAACCAGTTTCCTTTATACGAGCATAACAAGACACATTTTAATAAAAATAATTTACGACACGTCAGCCACGTTAACACGTTTTAAATTAATGTGCTATTTTCAGCTAACGGTTAACGTTCATTTTTGAAACGGTCAAAACGAGGCAGGACGACGCTGTTTCTAACTGTGTGAACAAAATACGTAAACTTCCTTCTCGACTTGTGGCAAACATACCGACCAACATTCACAAAAAAAAAGGAGATTTACCTTGAAGAAGTTCAATTTGCCTCTTCAGCGCTTCTCTTTCCTCCATGTTTACGACTCATCGACACAGAAGCGCTTAATGATGACGTAAATTGCATTGACCAATCACAGGCCAAGCTCCCATAACATGCTTACCCTCAGCAAAAACTTACAGGCTCTCACTTTGATTTGAGGAAAACTTAAAATAAGTAACACGTTGTAAAATTGTTTCCATTTGAATATTCATTTCTAAAAGCCAGTCACATTTTTTATATCCCCAATTATATATTTGTTAACATTGACTGCATCTAAGATCACTATTTTTGTGGACTCCTTAAAGTGTTTGCCACTTGACTTAACCTCTTTCTATTTTCCAGAACGGTTTATTCTGTAATAATTCGATTTACGCAAGTAATGCAATGCAATTTTTTGGTAAATAAGTTAGCATTTTTATCGAAACTTCACATTTTTGCGCTTTGCCTGTAAAACAAAACTGAGGGCTCTACCTCCCAGGCGTGACGAGAAGTACTGCTGTCGAGCAGCAGAATTATAAACAACAGCAGCGTCGTTTAAAAACTTTTTCGTGTTTTTTGACTGGAACAGATGGTATAAGGACGAGGAACAGGCATTTGGGATTAACGTACAAGATCTGAAAACGTTTCTCTGGGCTGTCATTTTCAACGGAGCCTGTAAACGCAGCTGTGTGAAAGTGGCATGAAGTGAAAGGGGAAGTGAAACTTCAGCTAGTTGGACATTAAACTAAACAAGTGCGAAGAAACAACAGAAAGTACCTCAAAAGTTGACAAGGTAAAGCTAACTAAAGCCATTTTTTCACAAATCTTACACAGTAAACAGTTGTAGAATGGATTAATTAACGCTACGTGTAGTTTTTTTTACATTAGTTCAGGTAATGTTAGTGAATTGTAAAGCTAATTAGCAACCTAGCTTCAGTGTTGCCAGACAGTAACAGACGTGTTGTTCTGAGCTGTTATAAGTTGTTTATGTGTGTTTGTACAGAGTCTCCTGACACCATGACGGATCCATCATCATCACACATGTTCTTCATCATAACAGAAAAGCCTAAATACCCTGGACACATTCGTCCTGGAGCTATATGTTTCATCCGTACATATAAATATGAGTCAGAAATCTCAAAAACTGCTTCTGTCACAAAGTTACGAGTCCTTCCTTTGCCAGATGCGATGTTAGATTATGATATTGAGATGAACTGCATGAAGCCCCTAACTGAAGAGAAGGCTGACCTGCTGTTGGCGATGGCTGAAGAAGACAGGTTGAAATGGTTCAGAGACAGGAAAGCTCTCCAAACAGCCCTGGGACTGACAGTGGGGACAGCAGTGACCGTGGAAGAGGATCAGCAGAATCTGAGAGGCGTCATTCGTTATATTGGACCGATGATAGAGCCAAGCCGTGCCCGCCCCATTACAGGACGGTTCTTTGGAATTGAACTGCAGGTGTGAATGAGTGCTAAATAAGAAATGTGTATTTTTTCCTTTCCGTTCATGTACAATCATTGTAAAACACAAATGATGAATTCAGACTCTGACTTTGTGGGTCGCCACATTAAGAATAATTGCGCCTGAGCCGCACGCCATCCTCCGTGCTTCATCGGTTTCTGGCAGGTTACAGGTCAAAACTATGCATACAGTCTGAAAGGTACACATACGTTTCCCTAAACCTTTCAATAACTGGCTCTGAAGGATCTAGACAGTCTTAACTTGCCGATGCCACAGCCTATTAACTTCTTGTTAGTGATTATGATTGACTGCAGCTGATACTTTCTCTTTGCCAGCATAAAAAAATGATTTGTTTGACAGCACTCACTGGGCTGACCAATGCTCAGAACAATGGGAAAGTCTGAGGTACTCAGTGAAGATCTGTAAAGGAGAATTGTGGATTTAAACAAGTTGGAAAAGTCTTTTGGAGATGTTTCCAAACAACATTAGAAGTTATTTGGGTGTGTCACCACTTTGTCAAGGTCTGGAAACTGGTTCAGGTATTCAGGAACATCTCAGAACTACCAAAGCTCAAGCTTGTCCTGAATTGGAAACTTCTGGAAAACCACTGGACTGTCCAAAGTGAGGCCGGTTTTCCATCTCCATGGACTGAGGAGTTGCTGACCAAGAAATAAGCCACACCTTCAGACCTGATGGATGTCAAATGCCTTCTGAAGAGAAGTTTGAACGCATAGACAGTAGAAGCACACAACTGTTTTCTGATTGGATAAAGCGGCTAACGTTTTGCTTCTGGAATGGCCTTTGACCGCAACCTTTTTAAAATATTTGTGGGCTACGATTAAAAGTGAAGCTCGTAGCACAAAACCAACCAATTTAAATGAACTTCACCAAGAGGAAGAGTGGGGGTGGGAGTGTATGGCTATATTTGAGCCTGTATGTATAATTTTGACTCTGTGGATCAGAGAAAATCCACAATAATTTAAAACTTGTTCACAAAATTTCTTGTTTAAGAAAAAAACCCAAAACAACAACAACAGAAGCTGTGTGTTGTAAAATCATTCCTGGGGAAAAAAAAGAACGATTCAAATGAATCATTAAAATGACATTATTGCCTATGAAGACAATTTAAACTTCTAACATCAGTTGTATGTTTTGTTTTGTTCTTGTTTTCCAGGGAGAAGACAAAGGGAAGGGAAACAACAACGGGATTTTCGGACATAAACAGCATTTCACATGTGAGAAGAATTGTGGCGTTTTTGCTCCGTTTTCCAGGGTCAGACCTGTGGCTCCCAGCTCTCTGTTGCGCGCCATGTCTGAACCCAGTGCTCAGCCAGAAACAGAAGAGCTGTCTCCAGGAGACAGAGTCACCTACTTCACCAAAGATAAAAGTCACCATGGAATGGTGGTGAGTGTGGAAGAAGAGGATGGGAAACCGTATGTGAGGATCTCCACTGTAAGTAAAGTTTTCATTTGTTTAAAAAAAAAAAAACAACAACAGTCAATTTCTTTAATGTCTTGTTCCCAAGGCAACATCATTTTCAACATGAATTGTTCTTGTCTTTAGGATGTGGATGAGTCTGGAAAGACAGGAGGAGAAGTTAAAGTTTCAATAGAAATGGTTGCTAAAGGAGAAGTGCCTTCAGGTTTGAGCAACTCTTTAAACATATGAAGCTGTTTTCTACAGTTGTCTGAAATCTGACGCAGATCATTCTGTAGGTCCTGAGAGCATGATCGTTGATTCTCCACCAGTAAAAACGCACACTGATCTACACATGGGTCTGAACTCCATGGTAGAAGTGACTTTAGCTACTGGGAATGCATATGGAATCATCCGCTGGATGGGCCTTCTGCCTGAACGTAACGATGTGATGGTTGGGCTCGAGCTGGTAAATCTTTATTCTGATGTTTATGTTTAGGTTTAAGACTACAGACTCCAAATCTGAAATTCCTCATCCTCTCTACTAAAGAGGAGAGGTGCCATCCAGCCTGTTATCAGGTCACACATTCAAAAGCCTGCCTCTCTGATGGTATGGGGATGCATTAAATGTGTTTGCAGGAAGAAGACAATGGAGTGAGTGATGGTACCTTTAAAGGATGCCGCTTTTTCACATGTCCTCCAAAGAGAGCTCTGTTTGTGAAGCCGACGTCATGCCGCCCGGACTCGCGCTTTCAGACCATATCAGCCAATCACTGCGAGAAGATGCCAGAAATGGACAAATTAGGTAAGTCTATCGCTCATTCAGGAGATGGATGCTATGACTTATCATTTTGTATATATATAATATTTAACTGTATTTGCAGTTTTCCCCATAGAAATACCTTGAGAACATTGTTCTCTTTGGAAACTGCTCTGTTTTGTCATCTTGTGCTACTTTTAGTTGTTAACTAGCCTTTTGATACTTTTAGCTAGCATTTTGCTGCTTTTGGCTTTTAGCCGGCGTTTTGCTTCATTTAGAGTTTGGCTTCTATTTTGTTCAATTAAGCTCTTAGCTGGCGCTCTTTTTCAGCGTCTTTAGCCGAACCGTCAGAGTCGTTCAGTGCTTCAAATGTGTTTGTTTTTGCATCAGATGAGGATGCAGATTACGGCACAGGAAACCTGGAGTGCTTTCCTCCAGTCAGCACCGAGCAGGTCAACCAGATTCTGATTGGACGGATGAAGGGGATCCAGGGACACTGTAACTCCTGCTACATGGACGCTGCTTTCTTCGGGTCAGGATCATAAACATATAATGATAAAAGCTGATGTAAGGCCTATGTTAGCTGTTTAAAGTTAATAACTGAGTGAGAGGTTTGGACATTTTTTCTGTTATAATTATTTACTCCAAACCTAGTTTAAAATGCCTTAAAGCAGATAATTTATTGTGTTTTAAAGCTAGCTGCTTGTCACAGAGGCAGTCAGACTGAATGAGTTTCTTTTGTCAGTTTGTTTGCCTGCTCCTCCGTGTTGGACTCCATGTTGTTTAAATCAACAACTCCTCAAGATGCCCCGATTCAGAGGACGCTGCTCCGTGACATCGTCAACCCCCTCCGCAGGTAAGTTTCATCTCTAACAGACAGAAAGACTTCTTGCCGTGTGTGATGATGGGTGTGTTTCTTGTAGTAAGGGGTTTGTCGAGGGGCAACACATCATGAAGTTCAGGATGCAGCTGCAGAGACATGGCTACTCTCACTCCTTCACCACAGATGAGAAGGGTCAGTCTGATCTGGAAGCTCCGGATTAAAACTCCAACCGGTTGATGAGATAAAAGCTACAAATGGTGTTCTCTGTCTTTCAGATCCAGAGGAGTTTCTGAACATTGTCATGCACCACATTCTGGCCCTTGACCCTCTGCTAAAACTGTAACTCCCAACTTTTAACTCCATGATTTGACTTGTAATCATTTCTGGGACTTGTCTGTGGATTAGATCCAATTTTCTGTTTCTTATTTCGACTCAGATCTGCTGCTGGCAAAGTGCAGGACAGCTACTGCTACCAGATTTTCCTGGATCAGAACCACAGCCTGGTTCTGCCGACAGTCCAGCAGCTCCTGGAGCATTCCTTCCACAGTGCAGGACTCAAGCTGGCAGAGGTGGGATCTCCTGTAAACTACCGCTTTCACTTTTCTTATTTCATTAAACTATGCTCTTCTTGGTTTCACTTTATTTGTTACAAGAAATTCTGTTTAAATGTTTGAGTCCATCCACTGAAGTATAGCTGATAAACCTTAAGATCTGTTATTAATGTATTTGTGTTAGCTGATTATTTTCTATGGTGTTTTTGTTTATTAAATTGAATTTTATCAGCTCTAACCACCAAACATTTAGCTGCTTTTAACTCAACATTTTATTGTCAGGATCCTTTTCCTCCACCAGGTGTCTCAGTTGGAGAGTTTTCTCCGCAGATCACCTGTAGTCAGTTAATTTCAGTCCGTTCCGTCTCCGTTCTCTGAATGTTCTTCTTTTTTTTTTTTTTTAATTCTTTTGTTTTCCATCTTCAGGTGCCGTCCTGCCTCATCCTCCAGATGCCTCGTTTTGGGAAGAAATTCAAGATGTTTGACAAAATTATTCCCTCTCTAGAGCTTGACATCACCGACCTCCTCTCTGAGGGTACACACACACACACACACACGTGCGCGCGCTCTGACATGATGTAACGCAGCGAAGACAACCCGTGGTCGGTGTGTGTTTCAGGTCCTCAGCAGTGCATCCTGTGTGGAAACCTGGCCGTGGAAGAGTGCACAGATTGTTTTAAAGAACATGTTTTCAGCCCGACGGGATTCAAAGTCTTCTGCAGGACGTGTTCGGCCCAGGTTTGTGCTTCTATCAGGACACACGAGTGATTCAGTCTGCGTTTGAGATGTTAAAACTGAGCCATGATGCAACAGGACAAACACAACAGAACGGCTCAGAAAGAAAACAATCAAGGTGCTGCAGCGGTCCAGTCAGTCCAGAACCTCAGACTGATGACCTCATTTAAAGCCTGAACTAATTATTTTATGAATGTCCATATAATCTATAAGCTAAAAGGGAATGGTCCTTCCTTTTTTTTTACCATATCTGTATTTCAGACAGTTCTTCTGATAAAGGAATGACCGTTAAAGTTAGCAGAACATTTGTTTAGGAATGCACAATGATTTACTTTATGTTTAGTCAGTTTGTTTGTGCACCCGATTGCTCAGCAGCTAATTAACGATCATTACAAGAATGCCATCTGCTCTTTAAGTGCAGGCTGAAATAAGGAGTGCTGAAACAATTTATCACTCCACTGATTTAATTTAAATTTAAAAAAAATCTAAATCAAGGGGAAAAAATGTCAGCAATATCTGCTTCCAGCAGACTTTCACTTTATCATCAAACCTACTTTGCCTAAAAGTGACCAGATTATTTTGAAATATAGTAATTTTTCGTGTGTGTTCTCCGCAGGTGCACAACCATCCCCAGCGCCGGTCCCACCAGCCTGTCCCTCTGGAGATCCCGAAGGGTTACCTGGGCCGTGGCATCCCTCACACCCTGACCCGAGACAGGCTGGAGCTGTTCGCCGTGCTCTGCATCGAGACGAGCCACTACGTGTCCTTTGTCAAACACGGACCAAACAACCACGACTGGATCTTCTTCGACAGCATGGCCGACAGACAAGGTGGGCGGGTGGTTTTTATTCCACATCCACACAAACCGCCCACATCTAAACCCGAGTTTGGTTGATGATGTGAGCGCTGAGTCAGCATTCAGGCCCTACTGTTCTGCTACATTTAGCTTCTGGCTACATATTCACAGAAACTCTCTCTTTTGTTTTCAGGAGAGATGGATGGCTTCAACATCCCGGAGGTGCAAGCCTGTCCCGAGGTCGGCATGTACCTGGAAATGTCTCCCATCGAGCTGGCCAATCAGGCGCCTCGGGACATGAAAGGCGTGGCCAAGCGTCTCTTCTGTGACGCCTACATGTACCTGTATCAGAGCACCAGCATGTGCCTGTACCGCTGAGGGGACGATTCGCTGCACATGAAACATGTTGCTGTTTTATTCTATTTTTTTACTTCATTTTTGCTGGATTCCTTTGTTTTCCTTTAATGAGATGTACACAAACATTTAAAGTTGTGTATTTTTACACATATATATATATATATATATATATATATATATAAATGATATTTCTCCTGGTGTAGGGAAAAGGCAAGCAAGAATGAGTGATTTATAAAAAAAAATGTTTTTTAATGTTTAATATTGTGTAAACAAAGGATAAACTGACAAGTTCTTTGCACTGACAAAAAATGTCAACATGCAGACTGTAAATGAATTGACATTAAATCAGTGTTCCCTAAAACTGTTCCTTAGGGTTCCCTTTCCTGCAGCCGTTTCTGTGCTTCAACTCACCTGGGTTAACGAGGAGGAAATCCGTCCTTTGAACGGGTTGTTTTCGAGCAGGGAGTCGTTTAAAACATGCTCTGAGCTCCAGGGTGGGAGAACGCTGCATTAAAACATGTTGCACTAAAATATTTGAATCTTATGTTCAAGTTTGCTGCTTATATTTAGTTCTGTTTAGGGCTCTTTACATATTATTGTTTGTTTCAGACCAAATGGCACCAAAGTTGTGGTAATTATAAGGTCTAAATGTTCTTAAATTGTTCCGAAGGCTAAACTCTGACAAACACGGTGAACGGACCAGTTAATCTTAGTGAAATGTGTTCAGTTCCTGATAGTTTTATGTCACCTCAGGAAATTAAATTTAACTTTTATTTTTGACATAAAACTGTTGTGTTGGGATCGTTGGTACCGTGCAGAATGTTGCTCAGTTGAGACTTTGTGTTAATTACATTTTGATTGTGATACAGTGGACATAATTAAACAGAAAATAATAAAACTATAACTGTTTGTCTTTATTCATAGAGTTGGAGATGTGTTGATGCGTAAAAAACACCAAGAGTGTATCTTATACTGGCAGAAATGCTCATTACCCATTCTGTCTGTATTAATTGCTCATGGCATCTGTGGGGGTAAAACTCTGTTTTAGTCACTCTTATATTTAGGACGTGTACAAACTCCACAAATACCACGTTTTTGTCATTTTCTGCTGATCAAATTAAATCAGGTTCGTGTTTCCAAATTTGTTGATTAATTTTTTGAAATTCAACATTTAAGTTCCTAAAATTAGTTTTATATTCTTCAACAGCTCAGAGCAGCTAGAGATCATCTTTGAACCGGAGCTTATATTTTATATCCTTTCTGTTAGTTTTAATTGATCATTTTCAATGGAAGCATACACAAAAGTTGGGATACAGTCGAAGAAATATGCGTCGGTCGTCTTGTGGTGGCAGGTTCAACAACTAACGTACAAAAAGCTGAAGCTTTCACTGCTGGGAGGGGTGAGCCTCAGAGCTCAGATGTTATTTCAAAAAGCTGAATAAGTTGAGAGGATAACAACAAGCAGAGCCCTGCAGGTGATGAATCCTTCCTGATGTCATCAGAATACGACAGATGCTAATAAAGATGATGCAAAATGCAAATAATATTTTAGGTTTTCAATGTCTGATATTATCAGGCACTTCTAATATCCCGGTGACCATTTAACCAGGGATTATCGGTCTCTTCATGTTTGTTTTGATAAAAAATAAGAAGTCAAAACTTGTTTTTTTAAATGTGCCCATATGTTCATGCTGCTTTCTGGGGCAAAGTCTGATTCAGCACCACACAGTGATCTCTGAAACAGCTCCGGGGTCTTTTTTTTTCATCCTTTGTGTTTTCTTTAAATTTGATGCGAGAGCAGAATTCTTTCTCCCTCCCGTCTCCCAAAGGCCAACTTGCATCCCCACGTCTTTACTCACGCCGAGCGGAAAATTGGCTCCACGTCGAGCCTGAGCACGCTCTGAGAGCCGAGGCTCCACTAGGAGGGGATATTTTGCTGATTAAAAAACATTTTCTCCCAGTGTGCTTAAAAAAAAACCCAGTTTTCATTTCAAAGTGATTTCTCTCATGCAGCAGATTAGTGGAGCTCTCATTGCTTGTCTTTATTGCTCAGCCTTGTGTCTGCACACACATTTTAATGCTCACTTAGTGTTTCCATCAGAAAACAAAATAGAAAATTGACTGTTAGTGCTCCTCAAAGACTTTGCATCCTCGCTGAGATGTAAAACGTCTGCTACACTTACATCGAACAAAACACTGCTTTAAAGCATCACCCCGAGCTCAACGTGATCAGCCCAGCTTCTCTCACACTCCAACACGACATGGCCTGAATGCACAAAAGCTTCTCTTCCTTTAAAGTGCACAGGCTTGTCAGCTCTTTCTCCCTCCACCTCATATTTCTTTCAAACGATGCCTGGCTGAATATTTGTCTTGTTTCTGGGCGCTTTTGATCCTGCTGTCTCTGGTCTCTGAGTGACCTCTGCGTTAGAGAGGAGCGCTGAGTTTTGTGATGAGTCGGGCTCTTTTATCCACTCCGGGACGCAGACCAGAGCCTTGAGTCCTAACACGAGGCCTTGCAGTAGCAGAAAACAGCCTCCCTTTCATTCAACATGCTCAGCATATTCACTGTTATTCAGAAAACAACTGATCCTGCATGTGCATGTTTACATAAAGGGAGGAGTTGTGTTTGTTTTGAGCAATAAAGTTGATCCACTGCTGGCTTTGTTGACAGAAGATAAAGTCACAGTAATAAAGCACACAGAGGCCAAAGCAGCAGACCGACTTCTTCATCAACTTGACATTTGCAATTTGGCAAACAAAACAATCTGAAGTTATGCTGTCCAAGAAACACTATTCTATAAAAGAAAAAACACCAAAAATTTGCTTTTGTTGTCTCCTCCTCAATAGATCTAACTGTGATGATCGTTTCAGAGCTTCCCATTAATGAGGTTTGTTAATTAATCAATTATCCTTTCTTGTTTTTGTTTCAGCCTTAATCTCATAACAGTAGATGCTTCAAACCCCATTTTATTAAACCTCTTCCTGTTTTCAGACCACATGTCACAGTTCTTAACAAAAGTGGACCCATAAGAAGAACTCCGCAGGAAGAAGCTGGAACCCAAACATCTGGATTTCTTTAAGCAAACCGAAGATGCTCCAAAATGATACAGGCGGGGAAATAACAAATTTCCCCTTTTTCTTTGTAAGTTTACTAAGTTACAAAGAAATGAACAAAGTTTATCATTTTTGGTTTCATTTCAATACAAAGAAAGAGAGAAAAAAAACACATCAAATCACTAAATAAAAGTCCAAATCTGACTCACAAATTACTGAGAGGAAAAAGGTTTAATTTACTGGTGCAGATAAATTTGTTGGTTCCCTTTCATTAAATAATAAAAACCCCACAAAGGTCTCTAAAATAACCAGAAATTAAAAATAAATAAATAAACGAATGAAACTGGCCTTTAGAAGAAGGGATGGTACCTTAACGTAATATTTTGCTGCTCAACCGTTTGATTTCTGTACCTCTGAGACGTCTGCACCTGTCTCGAATTGAGTTTGTATAAACCGTTCAGAGACTCGTGCCAACATTTAATAGTTTTTTTTTTTAACTGGTTTTCTGTTCGCCCCTCAGACTGGTGAAGAACCCGGACAGCAGGTATTGTAGGGGGAGGTGTTTCAAGTCTCTCCCAGCTCACCTGCTGAAGCTCGGAGCTCCTTCAGAGCTGCCAGGTGTCCTGGTGTCTTCTCTCATTGTCCTCCTTCTTCACGGCCACTCAGTTTGTGAGGACAGTCTGCTCCTGGTAGATTTAAACATGTCCCATAGTCCTCCCATTTCTTCATGATGAATTTAACAGAACCCCTGGGGGTGTTTAAGGCCTTGGAGATCCTTTTGTATCCATCCCCTGACTTGTAATTTTCAATAATCCTTTCTCAGAGTTGAACTAAAGGGGGTGGATATTTATGCAACTACTTACTTTATATCATACATTTTAATTTAATTGATTTTCCTCTGTAGAAATTTAGTTTCTCTTTGACACAGGTTTTATTCTTTTATATATACTTTTTGTTAAAAAAAGGGCAAATTTATTGCGATCAAGACTGATTTATGACATCCAAGGGATTGAATACTTTTGCAAGGCACTTTGTTTCTACCCTGAGTTTACATCTTATCTGACCGGTTTGATCTGAACATTTTGTTCTCTGCAGCGTGCTGTCAGGAAGCTGTCAGCGACGTCGTCCTGTCATCAGTCTTCTTCAGGTTTAGATGATTGTGTCTTTTCTAATGTAATGTTTAGTCCAGTATAACGCTGAGTGAAGAAGATGAAACTGGGTCGTTAAAGTGAAAACAAGAACAACAGAAGCCAAAGGGAGCAGAACCAAATAAAAAAACAGCAGAACGGGAACTAAAGGGTAGCTAAAAAGTAAAAAAGCAGCAAGGCAGCTAAAAGGTAAAACGAGCAAAACACCAAATAAAACCTGAATTTAGCAACATCATAGGTAAAAGCTAAAATAGCCAAACCATAGATGAAAACTAAAGTGGTAGCTAAAAGCTGTAGCTAATGGCTCAAAGTAGAAAAACGATAGCTAATAGGAGCGGAAGATGACAAAATAAGAGTAATATGTAGGGATTATTTAATTTAAATAAAAGTTAAATATTTAAAAAGTAATAAAAGTCATAGCACCCTATTCCTGATCGAGCTGGGCGTTTTGGATATGTGAATGTTTAAAATGGCAAAAAAATGTACAAAAGAAACAGGACAAAAAATAATGTGAAGGTTGAGTAAGCGTTCACACAATAAATCATTTGCTTAAATTTATTAAAGTATTTATTGTATATTCTGCTCCGTGTTTAATCAAGTCACCAAAAGTTCCTCTTCTCCCACGAGAAGAGAGGCTTTTGTTGTCCTCACCTCTCCACAAGAATTATGACTTTCAGCGACTTAGCAGCATTAACACTCATAAACATGTCATTAAAGCAGGCGTGTTGCTCTAATACAGAGTTTGTGAGGGGTTTCTGTGCTTTGCGTCTGCCGAAGGTGGCATTAATTCACGACTCTGGATGTGATCTTTAGATATTTGTCTGTCAGCACCTGCAGGATCCTCATCTGAATTCATCATGACCATATGAACTCCACCGGCTGCCCAGCGTTTCATCTACATAATTAAGCTCTGGAAAGGTTAATGCTCTCTCATTTGCAGTTTCAAAAACTCTCCCAGAGTGTTTTGTTGTCCCTGTTCAAACCCCCCACACCAGCCACGTGTGACGAGAGCCAAGCCGGCTAATAAAGGAAAGTATCTGACGGACTAAAAGATGTGGTAAAGGAAGCTGAAACCTGATGGTGATAAGTAATAATAATAAATGTTGTGTCTGTGTGCTCAGGGAGAAGTCGCCCATGGGGGCTGCAGTTGATTTATCCGTTTCAATAAACAGAGAGATGAGTTTACTCTTAATGGGGCCATGAGACGTGGCTTTTACTGAGAAATCGCTGATCAATTCCCACCAGGCTGCAGGTTTTTAGTGCAGCTGGTGACTTTCTCTTAATCTCCTACTTAATGTGTCATGTGGATGCTGCACCCACTGATTTGCAACCTTAATTCCAGCGCTCTGATGGACCTAAAGCTTCAGTCGTGTTTCCAACAAGGATTCATGGATGCCATAAACTTCTAATTGGGTGAAATCTAGAACAAAAACAACTCTCACTTGTGGCATCTGCCAAATGTTAACTTGTAATGCAGAAAGCATTTATGGAGAGCAAACCTCTGCAGAGACTGCAGAATAATCTGAAAGTGTAATAATTGAACCAAAATGAGTTTGAAGTTCTCAGAAACGCTGTGATGAGGTTCCCAGGATAGCAATGTTATTTAACCCACCGCTTTGGTTCAGACAACATAAACACAATAAATGTTTTACTTCTTGTGCCTTTATATGAAAGTGGAGCCAAAAAAACCACACTTAAATATGATTTTATACTGCTAATCTCATTAACAAAAACATCCTGTAGTAACTGTGGAGTCATTTTGAGATCCTTAATCAGCATGTGAGCACACATTTCATGTAACAGGACACTAACCTCCTTCTTCTTATATATTGAAGGCCTAGAATCCTTGAATAAATGCATATCGCCCGCCGCCTTTCATGTTTGAAACTAAGATTGTTTTGCAGAGAACTAGTTCAGGTAGAGCAGTTTTGGTCAAACCTTGAAGATAACATAATTTGTGATCTAATGCAGCTAAACTTCAGCTTAATATCTGCAAAATTCACTGCGTTAGATCCATGTTCATGTGACTCCAGGAAGATGGGCAGCCAATGAATTCTTTCAGAGTTTGGTTAAATTTCATCCAGGTGTGCAGGTAATAAAAATTCTGCAGGTGTAAAAAATGTATTGTCAGTTGGAGATGTGTTCACATCAGTTAGATGGACATTTGAAAGGAATAAAATGAACCACAAACTGCTCAATAATGTGTTTCTCCAACTGAACAGATATTTTTTTTAGTTTCTGCCTAAATGTAAAATATCAGAGTGGATTTGGACGCCATTTAAACGGAAACACCTCAAAGCAAAAGTGACATAACTAATTAAAGAAATATTTTTTTTTTTTAAAAAAAGGACCTGAACTTCTCATTTGGTCACAAAGATCAAACCAAACCATCCTGCAGGGATAAATTAGTTTATCTGTTTGTATTTGAAGCCCTGTTCTTTTAATAAAGACTCAACATTTGTTGGGATTTGTTCTATAAATTAAGAGTTTGATTATTTACTTTAATAAGCAGCTTCTTCTTCTCCTTTAAAGTGTCTCACAGGAACATTAATGTTATGGTTCCTTATTCCCATCACGCACAAACCAAGAAACTAAACCCCCTTTTTCAAAACAAACTCCTATCACACTTGGTCTAAAAAATGCTTTCTCTGGATTATTCCCAATCCTGGTGCTTAAAAGCATCAAATCATCTCAAACTCTTCTAAAGCTACACCACAATTTTTTAGAAGCACTCAGAGATCGCAAACCTCCAGCGTGATTAAAACATAGAGCGTAATAAAATCTATTTCTTATTTCTCACCAGAACAATTCTAATTTTAAGAAATCCTGATGAGATGACAGAAATCCTCCAACCTCAACATGAAAACCCCAGATGTCATGAGACGAGCTGAGATGTACATCAACATATAATCAGCCTTTCCAAGTCATCTTAACAAACGGCAGCCACCCTAATAATAAGAACGTAACCAGTGCAGTTCAGAGATAATGATGATAAATGCAGAGCTTCAAGTGTTCAATTAAGACAACATCATCAGAAGGAGAGGAAATGTTCACCACACGTCTCATTTATCTGATTAAGCTGAGTCATCTGAAACTCTATAGCAGCTGTTATTGTGCAAAAAGCTTTAAAGGAGCAACGAGCAAACAGAGGAGATCAGGACACACAGTTTAAGATGACTTTATAGTTGTGTCCAATCTGAAACCTCTCAGCCAAACCAGCCAGGAGGAGCTGGAGCCTCGTTAGGTTTCTAAAACCTGAGCCATAAATGAGCAGAAAAGCAGGAAGGTTGTATGTTTTTATTAATGTTTTTATCTCCAAGATAAACATTGAACCATAATTATTTAAATACTTCAGCAAAGTTTCACATCAGAATTTATCATTTTAACTTATTAATTTTACAATTAGGCAGTAAAATGCTGCTTGACTAATATACGACTCTGTCTAACGTCATCGGAACTGAAGATGATGATGATGATTTATGGTTTCAGCAATATTTTCCTTTTAACTACTGAGGTTCTCATCATGTTGGCTTTCCAGATCATTGAGGCAGGAAGTAAGAAAACAAAATACTAACAGAAGCTCAGCTAAAGAAGCTCTCTGGTCCATCCTACCAATGAGATGTAGGTCATGGCTGAGAGAATAATATTTGAAATGAGATTCCTCAGCCTTGGAGATAAACTGAGGAGCTCTGTCATCCGGGGGGAGCCGGTCCTCCTCACTGAAAGCTCCTCAGAAAGCTCTCGCCTTTCCTTTCTCTGCTCCATGTTCAGCGTGGAGCTCATAACCTCACCACACTACCCAGTGGCTGTTTGTTCCCTTTAAAGACTGAATTTAGACTGAATAAATGCTGGAAAGTTGGAACAAAGTTTTGTTTCAATGAGGGGTCCAACTAATTTAAACAGAAACTACAACCTTTTAGTTTTATGATTTCTGTTGCATCCAAGGCATAAAACAGGCAAATACTTTTCTGATTTCCAGGCTCCTTCATGGCTCGTCAGCTGAACACACCCACCCAGGCTCATTTCCCGCAAATCCGCCTTTTGTCCACTTTACCACCAACGCTGCCCACATCAGCCATTACTGTCCAGGTCAGACGTGAGAACAGGAAAGATGACTGGATCCTCCTCTCTGTCTCTCTTTGCGATACAATTAAATCTGACCTTCAAAACACAGACTCACATTCTCACTGACTGTCTCCGCTGCTCAGGACGAGCTGTACATGCAAAATAAAATCTGAATTCCTCTAATACAAATACAAGGGAAATGTCAGGGTTTGTGTGGTTAAAATGGTTATTCCTTTTGTCAATGTTTGCTCATTAAACAGTTTAAAAACACTTAAACTGATTGGACTACTTGAATTAGCAAGGCTCGAGAACAAAAAGAACATAAATAAAAGCCAACCAAGGACGAAATGTAAAATTAGCAGAGCTCATTCCAAGAAAGTCCTTCCAAGAGTTTATTTAAGAGCTCATCTGACCTACAAGCGATATAAAATATTAAATGTTCTGTAATCTTGAGTCTCAGTGGATCACTGTTCAAATCACCGTCTGAAAATATCTCCCCATAAATTCAGACGGGAGTCTGAAGGTTACCCCGTCCTGAGAGAGGATGAGATGTTCATCAAAATCAGCAGTGGTCAGATATCTACGCTCTGTAATCACAGATATCTCAGATGCTGTGGATACACGTGTGAGTGCAGGAAAATGAGCAGAGGGTTTCTTCTGTTCTGCTGAGACTGAACCGAGTGTTACGGGTCAGGTATGAACCACCCCTCAGGTGATTAGGAACAGGTTTACTCCAAGTTCCCAGGACCAGAACTGAACCAGGAGGGGCAGAATTTAGTTTCTTTGCTCCTAAACTCTGCAACCTGAAAACCTGAGACGTGCAGAAGCTGTTGGTTCCTTTAAGTCAGGACTGAAAACATTGCTTGCTGGCACTTTCCTATAAAGGTGAAAGTTTAGTTTTCTTAGTTTATCCATTTATTTTATTGGTTATGAGTTATTTCTTAATGTTTCTTTTCATGAGATGCACAGTTTTTGATGGGATTCTTTTATTTTTTTTCCTTTTTAACATAATTCCTTCAAGTATTTCACTTTGACTTGTCTTGTGTGCACGTTTAAAAGTTGTAATTATTTCTCGCTGGCATGAAAGGCGGGTAATCATGTTAACTGCACGTGCTCGTCTGTCTGTTAGCAAAATATTTCTCGAACCACTGGACGGACTTTAATGAAACTGTCAGAACGTAATCATCGGATGAACATGACTGATCCATCTTCGGAGTCAAGATGGCTGCCACAGCTAACCGACCTTAGCAAACACAAAAAACAAGGCTGTAACTCAGCCAGTAGCTGAGAGTCGTCCCCAACAAATATCCTGAAGTCACACTGACAATTATCAATCTTTCTGTTTCTCCCAAGAAGACAGTTGAAGAAAGATCTAACTAATAACAACACAGCAGTGCAGAAAAAGCTCTGTGGGACTTTTCACTGTTAATTTTTGCCACAAATGTCCCTCATCTGTAACATTCTGTCTTTGTGTGGGACTAAAAACAGTAAAAACATAGTTCAGTCTATACCCTGTAGTTTATTACTATATGCTCATTTCAGAAAAGTTTAAAATGTTAAAGACAAAGGTGCTTTGTTAGTTTAAAATGATCCTAAGAGAAAGCTTTAAATCCTTATCTGCTTGTTGTTTCTTTAGCAGTAATTAAAATAAAATGGGTTTAATTTTGTTCTCTTTCTGAGAAATGTTTAGCTATAAGTTTTACTCTCCTTCCTGAGACTAAAATAAAAACACAGAATGGTGGGAAATGTTCATCTTCACGCTGCTGATAGTGAAAAACCGCGAAAAAATTGCTTTCATTTGTGCTCATCAGCTAATGATATCACCTAGTTTTATTGTGATTGACTGAGCAACAACCAAAACAAAGCTTATCTGTGCATTTCTGAGAGGCACAGCAGAGAACTGAGGTTGTATATCTAATCAGTGGTGTCATGACAGCTGCTCTTCCTCAGATCCAAGCAGTGATGAAGATCAGATACGTCTGGTTTGACGTCCTTTAGACATCTCTGAAAGACATGCAGCTGCAAGCAGCAGGTGTCCAGCAACACAAACACACTCAGAGGACAGGAATGTTGTTTTTTGAAGCATCAGTCCACAAAAAGATCAAATCTGGACAAACAGGGACATGGTCAGCTGTAGGACAAAGGTTAAAGGACTGTTCCCTAAAATCTGCAGACACAACATCACTTCAGTGGCTCACGGCGCTGATGAATGCCCAGGAAAAATATTTTCTTTTCCACATTTCAAATGTTCCATTTGAACAGATAAGTTCATGAGCAGCACAGAAGGCTGCAGTTGCAAAACCTAAATGAACCTATAAAAAAAAATCTGTATTGAAATAAAACAAATATTTAAAAGAAACAACTGATGCCAACATCAGCATCTAACTGCAAATACTGAGCTGAGGAAAAAACAAAAATTAACAAGCAGTCAATAAATTTATAATCCAAAATCATCTGTGTCCTTCCATTTAAGAAGCCTGAGAGTTTCTCACAGCCTGCAGGCACACAGAGATTAACGAGGAAAACCAAAACTTTAACGCTGTTCTGTCATAAGATGTCCAGTTAAAAACTAAAGGATATCGTGTTTTACTCAAGCTGAGAGGAAAAAATGGTGAAAGACAAACTCTGAAAGAGCTTTAGGAAGTCCTCCTTTAATCGATTACCAGAATGGATGAAGAGTTTTGCACAGTAAAAAGATGGTAAACTAACTTAATATAGTTGAAAAGCAGCTCCAGTAAAACCCCGCAGCTCCCTGATGAGGACCCTGATATTTGTTTAATGCCTCCTTTGAGACAGTTAAGAAAATTCTTTGAGATTTTACCCATGCACTCGGTTATTTTTACATCCTTGTACGGCCGATTAAAAATAATGTTCGCAGCATGCTCCAAACTTTTTATTTCTGGTGCTGCAGGTGGAAACGCCTGCTTAAAAAAAAAACAGAAAGAAAGAACGATTTCTCTGCTGCTCCAGCCATCAGGATTTAACATTGATCATTAAAGAAATACAAATGAGAAATAACTCATAAACCTGCCAGGAAACTGCTCAGTCACCCAACCACAGCTTAGCAGCCCCAGCGGGGTAAAAGTCCCATGGAAGTTAAAAATGTTAATGTTTATAGTTGTGACAGAAAAGGACAGTTGGAGCAGATCTGTTTCACGTCTACATCAAGAAACACGCTCAAAACATTTTAAAGTGTTTTACTCACTTCGTTCATTTCCCACAAACATAGGGAGGACTGAAACAGACACAGAGTTCCGTTTCATTTATAAAACAAAGAGGAAAATAACTAGATATGTCTTATTCATCAAGATGGCCACTGCAGCCAGCTGACCTTAGCAGACACAAAAGTGGAGCCGTCAGTTTTACAGATTCTGAGGTAAAATCTGGAGTGGTAGTGTCGTAATAAATGGGGAAGGAGGCGAACCCAGAGTGCAGACTCAAACTTAAGAGGAGTTAATTTATTAAACTAAAGTAAATAAAAACAAAGGGCTGACATGGCAGCAAAATAAGAATGAAAATCCAAACATCACGTAACATGGCGTGGAGCAGAATGTGACGAAATGGAACCAAGAGCGGGGCAAACAGCAAACAATGATCCAGCAGAGTAGTGAGGTAAGTGACCGAGTTTTAAGCATGGAGGGTAATGAGGAAATTGGACACAGGTGGTTGACAACAATTGACAGCAGGTGGAGGTGGGCGTGACAAGAGACCGGGAGTAGCAACTGGGGAGGAGTAAATGGTAGCAGTAAACAGGAAGAGGGAGAAACTAAACTGAAACAATAACTCAACAAAAACAACAAATCGGAACATAAAAACTCAAATCCTCACAGGTAGTAGCTGAGACTTGTCCTTTGCCTTATCAGTTGTAAAATAAAGTTCTTCGTGATTTATTAGATTTAAACTTAAAATCAAATTTGTGGCTTTGACTCCCAACTTTAAAAATGAACCCAGCTAGTTTGTTTTACAAACGCCCTGCAGGAAAGTTCAGGCAACTTTCCTGCAGGGCGTTTGTAAAACCGAAGTGACATAGAGCGAGCTGCATCGTCGTGGGCTCGTCTCTGACACGCCGTTACATCCCAAACTTAACCTGAAATGTCCTGCAGCTCCCAGGTGCTGCTGTCTGCAAGACGCTCGGCGTTGGTGGTCGGGCGGAGGAGCCAAACGTGCAGCACATCATCCATCACGCAACGTGCCTCCAACCCACACACAGCCAGCTTCTGTTTACCCTCTCTGTTTATATGAAGTGTCCTGAGCTGTGGAACAATCTGCAGTGGCATGTGACCCACTCAACTCGACACACACACACACCGACTCAAACAGGCTTTATCAGCTCCGTCACGAGAAGGTCCTGCAGCTCAGACTTACAGGAAATATTTAAACAACTTGAGCTTTTTAATCCGTCAAAAGGAAAATTGTTATTTCTTGCTGTGAAGGCTCCCAGTGATGGTTTAATCCACCATTAAGTGAAGTTTTTGTCCAACGAATGCTGTAAAAACTCAATTTTTGAGATTAATTCTCAGATTGTGAAGAACTGAGGTCATGTTTAGGTTTTAAATGTTGTCAGGGCAACTTTTTCCCTGCCACATTTATTGATAAAACACATTAAGCAAGTTAAGTGACATGTTTTCAGATTTGTGGCTTTGATATTTTATACAGAGTTTGATAATAATGAGATTTCAAATCGAATTTAGGCCGGAAATATATGCAATATCCCAAGAACTTTTTATTTATAGCAAACTTTCATTTGATCACGCAGTTTGTTCGAGTTGGAAATAGCATCAGTAATTTACAAGCAATAATAAAACTTCATATTTGAATGATTTCTGTTATGTTTTTTTTCCATTTCCTCAGTTATCATTTGGCTCATGGGACTTCTATGATTCCTCTTCATCTTCATCTTCCTCCGCCGAGTCTAAATGTGATTCAAGTCTGGAATCTGGCTCCTAAAATGTTGAGATTGTTGTTTTTATTTACAAATTCTTCACCATTTTGTTTGTATGCTTCTTTAAAGGTTCAGAGCTCAGTTCTTTCTGCCTGACTCCTCGTTCATCATGGTTCTGTTTGTGTTGACAGTGTTTCCTGGCCTTTCGGGCTCAAATATAAAACAAAGCATCACATTCCTATCACCCTGTTTGACCGGAGAGATGACGATCTTTGTGTTGAATAATTCTCCTTTTTTTCCTCCAGATGAAAATTGTTTTTTTTTCAGCCGAATGCTTCGATCTTTATTTCATTATTCAACCTTTTTGTGAGCGTTTGTGACGTCCAGGTGAGTCCTGGAGTGACTCATTCCCTCCCTCAGATGTTCTTTTTAAACTCTTGATGTTAAATATTGGTCTGTCATATTCTAATGTCATCCCAGTCCCGGTCCAGCATGACATTAGAAGCAGGGACTCATCTGTGGACCTGGAGGACCAGGACTGTGGACCAGAGTCCTGACTGAGTTCTTTAAGACGGGATCTCACTGGGCTGCAACTGCCGGGGACTCGTTAGAGACACAGAATTGCAAGAAAATATGCAAACTTTCACTTAGAATCGTGGACATGTCTGTGTATTATGCAACTGCAACATTCACGAGTCTTTCCTGCGAAAATTTAGTCACAAAATGTCTCAGATGTGTCTCAATTTATCCTCTTTATTGTCTTCAGTTGGTCACAGAATAGTTGTCTCCCCTTTCTCGCACTTTCAGACTCCCAGAAACTAAACTGAAACGGGTTCGAGATGCTCGGGAACTATCTGTGACGACTTTCAGTGGGAATTCCTGCGACTCAGGTGAGGAACCTGAGCACTCTCCCCCTCGTGGGTCGTTTTGGAGACTCCATCATGAACGGCGTTCACACTTTGTCGCCAACAGAGATACTGACTTTAAAGTTTTCTGCCAAAGAGACAGATTTTCTTATGGTTCTTATAGCTTTTACAGGCTTCATGAGGGACTTTTAAAGCTGGAATTAGGGGGGATTTTACTAATTGTTAGTAAAATGAAGACTGCTCAAACAAATCATAAAGTTAGAAAAGTTGAGTAACGTATGAAGATAGAAGTGGTTTGTTTACATTGAGTGTGGACCCGCGTTTCAGAGTCGCATATTAACGTTATTTAACGCTTTCAAACTTCATGGTTCAATGCGGTTCAATATAAGCTTTTTGGTTTTGTACCTTTAAAGTCATCTCCTTTTAAAATACAATTTTTAAAAATCCATCAACGATCTGATCCAGGACCAGCGAGATCCTTCATCCTTCAGTTTTTCAACTTATAGTATTTTAGTTTGGTCAAAATACTCCTTTTTGTTTGTTAAATGTCTTTGGTCATTTTTAAGGGATTCAAATTAAATAAATGGAAACAAAATGTGGCTGTGCCTAAAAATAATGAATTAGTTTGTTAAGTTAGTTTGTTAGAAAAGGTCAGGAAGGCAGGAATATACCGGAAATGAGTGAAAAGAAGCAGAAATTAACCTCTTTAAATGACTGCAGGAGAGTCTGGTTCCTCCTTGGACAGATGGATGGAGGAATCTGCGCAGCTGAGCTCCGAGTCTGAACTTCCTCCTCCTCCTCATCTCGTCTTTTCTCCTCCTCCTCCTCCTCCTCCTCCTCCTCCTCCTCCTCCTCTCCAGTCCTTCCTCCAGCTCAGTCGAGCCCCGGCTCTCCGCCGCGCGTCAAGCGGACATCCTCACGCGCCACCGGACAGCAGAGAGATTCCCACACCGACAGACCTGCCTCCTCCGAGCTGAACTGTGCAGGGATTGTCGCCAGAGACTGAAAATTCGCATTGAAACGCGCTGGCATTCAGTTTCAGTCGACAGGTTCCATGTTCGAACACCTCCTTGCTGTTTCCGCATGAACTTTTTTTTAAATCAAACAAACTCTGAAACATGTTTCTGCTCCCTGGAGGCTGCTGTAACAACAGGATGGACCCCTTTTTTCACCTGGTTCTGTTCCTGCACCTCGCGCTTTGGTACCAGGTGAGTGCACTGAAAAGCTGAAAGAGCTGATGGCTTCAGAGATGAAGTCAAATGTTTTTCCTGCTCACCTGCATCCATCCAGCTGTGACCACAGTAATCTGAATATTTCACAGGGGAAAAAAACACTTATTTACAAAATAAAAGTTTTACATCTGTCATGGGAGGTAAAAGAGGATTAAATTCATAATTTATATGTTTTAAATCCAAATATGATGCTTTATGTATATATTTTTCAGAATGAAAAGCAAATGGATGACTCCTTTTACTTTATTCAGGTTTGCTCTTCTTGCCTTTTTGTCCTCCTGCATATATTTTTTTTACCCTAAGACTAGAGTTGTATTAAATTTCAATGATTTTAAAGTGGTGGTAACGTGGACATGAACCATGAAATCCTAATAGAGCTGATCATTTTAATTTTAAGGAGAAAATTGTGGCAGTTCTGCTCATCTGCACCAGTAGCGGAGCCAGGGAGTGGCCAGTGGTGCCCAGGGCCACTATAGATTTATCTTCAGCCACCCCCAGACATTTGAGGAATCTATACTTTTGAGCAATTTAACAAAAAGACAGCATATCCACCTTTTATATCAGAAAAAGGATGCATTTATGCCTCCTGAAAACTATGTTCCCCCAAGCGGTTTGGTCCATTTGTCCCCCAACACCTCAGAGGACAAACAAAAACCTGGTTTAAGACTTTCAGGAGCTCCTAATTTGTGCTGCTGAGGAATCTTTTTGTTTGATTCAGTGGAGTTATTTATTGGACGTATGTCTTCTGCTTGTTCTGTTTATTTCAATCTTTATATTGTTGAAAAGCTGCTCAGTGACAGTTATTCAAAGACCACAGAAAAGTCTGAATGCAAGCCAAATTAGCCAACGCTAATCCAAAGTTTCCATTCCAGCACCGGAAGTCCTCGTTCTCCTGGTGGTCGGGATGTAAATCTTTCCTTTTGGACTTTATTCATCTGTATGGATGCATGTCAGATGTTTAGCAACCTGTTCTTATAGTTTATAAGGTTTTATTTTTTTGTAAAATGTTGTAAGTTACATGACCTGAAAGAGACAGACGTTGTTTGAGTTTGAGAACATGAGAACTCAACTGTGTAGCCTTAAGAGATTAATGTTTCAGATGATCTTTGTCTTTGTTTTTAACTGATACATCTGGGAGATAATGCGGGTCTTCATGGGGTAATTCAACATGGTGATCGCTGCCTGTGAAAGGAAATCAGGAAATGACCGATAGGAGCAACAAAAAATAAAAAAAGAAGTCCTTTTCTGGGCCGTCCCTGTGTGAGAAACGATCTCAGTGTGGCCACAGCAGAGTCCGTCCATCCCAGCTGCAACAACATAAATCTGAGGGTTTTATAGGGGAAATATTCACTTATTTACAAGAAAAAAGTCAGTAAGTCTCTGTAAAAACATTTACAAATTATAATTTACAGTACCATTGCTCTATTTACAGTTAAAGTATCATTACTGCATTGTAAAAGGCTGTATTAGTACGGTTTTAAAAATTTAAACTATAAAACTATTTTAAAACTTACAGTACATTTCTGTTTTACAGTACTACAACTTCATCAGTGCTGTATTTAATTTCCAGCTTACATACTGAGTTATAATTTATGATACCATTACTCTGTTTTACTTTACAGCGTCACTACTGTATTTGTATTTACAGTAATAATTTTTTGTTGTTAATTTGATGTTTTAGTGTGAGTCTTATAGTGAAACATTTTGTTAAGTTTCCTGTTTGATAGTTACTTTTTAAACTTTGTTTCTGGGAACTTTTCCATTAATTTGCTGAATATTTCACTGAATCGTTGCTGCCTGCATTACAGTAAAAGACTGTCCAAAACACACAAACCTTTTAAAGTATAGATTATATTTTCAAAATCCTAAATAAATGCTTTGAATGGGCTAAGTTCAGAGACGAATGATGTCTTTTACTTTGTCTTGTTCTCCTGCAGAATCCTTTGAATGAGGGTCATTATTCTTTAGATGAAGGACTCGTTTTAGTCCAATTTTCTCTGGATTTATTCAGTTTCTGACGTCTTTTATACACAAAAACTTTCCTGGTGTTCACACCTGCCCTCATGAGCGACCATAAATAAACACACACACACACGTCCTAACCATTTATTAAACAAATAAAGAAAGAAAACCAGCTTCTCTTGTGGCTCAATTAACATCAGACGCTCACGCTGCTGCAAAGAGAAATCATTAATATTTTCTCCCACTTCTCTGAAAATATACTGGTTGGAAATTCAAATAATGCAGATAATGCAGCCTGAAGAATATTTTACTTTTATGGCTGTTTTCGTTCATGTCCTTTCTCCTCCTGAAAGCTTTTATTGATGCTCTTTAGTCCCTTTCTAAAAGCTGTCACCCATTTACACCCAATATTTTTCTATTTCTTACCTTTTTGTAATATTTTGACATTTAAAAATAAAAGATTCTTGCAAAAAAAAAATCCATCCTCTGATGTCCACACCTTTGATATTTTCCTTTAAGAGGATTACTCAGTGAAATCCTCCAGAGTGAAACAGATAAATTAAGTTTGTCGTGTGTATTTAAATATATATATATATATATATATATATATATATGTAGTCACACTGAGAGGTTTCTGCTCTGATTTCCTCCTGAAGACTCGTCCAAAGCTTTTGAACCCTGACATCAAATTACCCACAGCCTTCTGTCTGCAGCCCCGAGGCGAGTCCTGCCTCTTCTTCTTTCTTCAAAACGAGCCGCAGAACCTTCAAATCAATTCTAAAGGCCACAGGTAGTCGGAGCAGAGAGGCCAAAATGAAAAAAAAAATAAAAAAGAAAAATGCTGGAATTTATTTTTACATCCCGTCAGCGAACTTTTCATGACGGGTGTTTTGTTCACGTCGATTGATTTGTTTTTAGGGGACAAGCTACAAGGAATGTTAAAGAAAATGATCTAATGTTAGGTTTATTTAGCTGACGCTTTTGCCTGAAAACAGAACTGGAGATGATGCTTTTGCTCGCTTCCACATGATGTCTGGGGAAAGCGAGGATCGAAGTGGCGACCTTTCGGCTGAATGGCAACCGACCAACCTCTGGAGCTTCGGCCACACAGATGGTCTGCTTTGTTATGTCACCACTTCTGTTCCCAAAAATAAACAGGGAAGACACCAGAAAATATCAAACACATGAATCTCCTGTTATCACCCTTGTTGTGAATGACCCTCAGCTACTACCACACCCAGTTTGAGTTCAGCGTCTGTAAAACTTACTGAGTTAGAGACGTTTCTGTGACGTTTTTGTCACCTTGGATTGGGTAGACTCAAACGTTGATTAGCTCTAAATTTACATGTGGTGATTACATTAAAGTCCTTTCACTGGTTCATGAGATATTTTGCTAACAGGCAAACAAACAGACAGTAACACCTTTCGTGGAGTAAACAGGTTGTTTAGAAGCCTAAACCTGAGCCTATACCTGAGCCAACAGCGTCAGGTTGTCAAGAGGGGTGGAGAAGGAGGCGAACCCAGACTCATCATTAAAAAAACTAATTTATTAAACTAAAGAATAAAGAAAAACAAAGGTGAGTGATTACAACAAGCAACAGGTGAAGATGGGCGTGGCAGGAAGATGAGATAAACAGAGAAGTGAATGATGACAGAACACAAGAGGCAGAAACAATACAAAGACAAAACATGAAAACAATAACCCTAAATACAAAAGAAATCTCAAAGAAAAAATGACAAAACCCAAATCCTGACACAGGGACAGTTTCAACTCCTACGATGGAGTTTCTGAGACCGCAACAATCCAACATGGCTCCTTTGTGAATGAAAAGGGCTCCATGTCATGCTTTTTGTAGCCGAACCTTCTGGGTCCAAGGAGAAGCCACGTGCTCATGAGTTTTTGTTGAGCTAAGTTAGGCTGATCAGCGATACAATCTAAATTACTGGCTCTAAGTCAAACATCGAACTCATCTTACCGAAGTGGAAGCCATTTAACCGGGCAGAAATACATTTTCTCTCTGAGCCGTAATGAAACAAGTGATTTGTTCCGGCCGTAAATGAAATCATTAACGGGCTGAGACACGGGGGCTCAGTCGTGACGTCAGACGCCTTACGATTACTTGTCCTTTGCATCACCGTGAAATATTAGATGTAAATGATGGGGGGCCCACTGATGCATGGCCTGAGGGGACCGGTGCCCTGCGATAATGACCCCATTAAAATAATAATTGAGTTTTAAAAAAAATGTTTCCGTTTAAGCAACAATAATTAAAGTCCACGCTGAAATGGCACTGAAAGCCCTTACCTTCTGTCTCCGACATGAAGGTTTTATTATCCTACATCTGCTGAAGTTATTAAAACATCTGTCAGACCTCCTCATGATGTGAGTTACTCCAGAATCTCTGCACTAAACAATAAAATATCTCATTTTATGGCTTCAGAGGGGAAAAAGTCTGTCTGCTGTTCGAAACGGGCTTGTTTTCTAAACCTGCAGGGCTGATATGAAACACTGAGGCTGTAAACAATCTGAGTTTACAGACCACCAAGAAGACAGATTATTAGACAATTATTGGGAAAATTATGATTTTTTTTTATCTTAGGAGTATCATCTGAGCCAGCTGTATGAAGCAGCAGACTGATAAGAGTCTTTTTTTTAATTTTTTTGGTATTTTTCAGGCGGAGGCCATCCACCCAGACTGCGCTCTGGTGCTGCAGCACATGAAGGCTGAGGAAGACTGCAACCAGGTTCTTCAGCAGGAGGAAAACAACCGCTCCTCTAAGACAGGCAAGGAGCTTCAATCCCGGTTTCTGCAGGAGTGCTGGTTGCAGAAAAGTGCTGCGATGTCAGAAAAGCATCAGGTCTTTAACAAAGATTCATTAATGTGGCTTCTGCTGGGATTACAGACATGAAAACAGACGTTTTCGCAGGTTTTAGAATAGATTATTATAAATAAATTGACACATTTTGGTCCTATATGACACTTTATAGTCAGAAGTGAATTTATTTTTAGATTTCTTAGTGATTTTCTTTGTTTTATGTTCTCGGCTGCTCGTTTTGCACGTTTTTTACAATCTAATTATTTCTGCTATTTTAGCCGCTCCTGTATGAAAACGTTCAGCTCGTTCAGGAGATGGCCGCTGTGACTTTTGCTTTTTGTCATTTTTATATTTTTTAAAATATTTAACTTAGTTTACAAATATTTCCCCCCCTCAGAAGTACACGAACATCTCTTCAGTTCTTTTAAAACATTGTTTTCTTTGAAATCTGCTTCAGCTGCTGGATCTGTTAGCTTTCAGCTAATGTTCTGCTTCTTTTAGCTACAACAACTCAGTTTTGGCTCCTTCAGCTCTCAGCATTCACTCTCTCATTTCACCAGAAAATGTAATTCCTCTAGTTTAACTATTTTATAGTTTTACTGTGCAGCATTTTGATAAACTTCGGTTGTTTCAGGCGTGTTCTATAAATAAAGGTGATTTGATTTATTTGCAGGTGCAGTCGTCCGCCTCACAAAGTAGTTCCTCCTAATAAACAATGTGAATTACTTAATTACTCAGCTTGCTGTGTTTTGTTTTGTTCTCTGTGTTATTTTGACAACTTTAACCCTTGGTTAAACTGGTCACAAACTGTTTGCTTTTGCCTGTGACCATTACCATCCTCTGTGAGGAAATGTCGCAGATCACTATCAGTGATAAACAGCTTCAATGCATCTATTGGAGAGATGGTGCTAAACCCAGGTGCAGGCCCTGACCAACTTCTCAGTAAATTGTGGCTTGGTATCTTAGCCTGAGTGGGAGGTCACTCTGCCCAGTAAGAGTCCTTGCGGCTCATTCTGTTGGACACAATATCCATTTCCTCTTCTGAGGACTCAGAGGACTTCTCAGTGTCTGGCTGATCTTGTTCAGCAGGGGCAGGTTGGTTCCCAGACAGCCTGACATGTCCAGGTGGACAATAATCTGTATCCTCTATATCTGAGATGTCAGATCCTGTCAAGCCCACCGATGGACTCTTCATCCCATCTGTTCAGGATCATATATCGAGCAAGGTCTTCAGGTATCCTAGCTGGCCTCCAAGTAGCCATGATAGTCTAGATGAGAAAACATAAAACAGACTATGTTTGAATGACACACAAAATTATAAATCAATATTTAGCTAAGTAGATGTCTGTGCATTTATATGTAAGTAAAGGCACAGACATGCATTTGTGTACATACGCACACACACCAATCAATATTCAATAATCATATAACAGGTTACCTAACAGGTTAGCTTTTGTTACAAGGAATTATGAATACAGTGAGTCTCTACACAACAAATACAGTGGCTTACTAAGACAGTGTAATGTTAGCTAGCTTAGTAAGACAGCTAACAGAGTACTAACATTACTACTACATTTTTTTGTAGTTAGCTAACTAGTATCTACTTTGTTGACCAACATGATACTCTATCACATACAAGTCATGGAGTTGATAAATGAAGATAATACTTACATGTATGCTGCTGTGTCAAACTGACATCCTGGTGGTGAGACTGCAGGCATCAGATGTGTAAATGGGACAGAAAATGTATCCTGACAGTCACAGTTGGTAAAAATCAAAGATTTCCAAAGCAAACCCTTGAGATTCTATAGAAAATGCTTGGGGTCATTTTTGACCCCACTTATGAAAAACTGGGGTAGTGACACAAAAACTGCAATTTCCTTAAAATGTATAAAAAAAAATTAAAAATTCAAATTGCTTCAAGTCACAAACATGTTTTATGAGGAATACCTGTAATATGGTAGTGTAAAAACTTTTAATTTCAGAGATTTTGAAAAATAACAACCCTCGGGGTTATTTTTGACCCCACTTATGCATCTAAGGGTTAAATGAAACTTAAAATGCTTTTTTGTGTTTCCTTCTCAGTTTTTACCTTTTTGCAGCTGTAGGGCGGTACAGGTAAAATATTCCTCCCTGAGATAATCAGCAGGACAGTTTCTGTCTAACTATTCAAATCAGCCACAGGTGGGTCTTATTGATCTGATTCTGTGGTTTCCTACGGTGTATGCTGGAGCTCAGAGGTTCTGTGGCTTTTAATTTAAAGGCTGCACCTTGGGGCTGTAATCAAAGGGTTTAATATGGAAATATATGCCAGTAACACTTCTTTAGTTTTGTGTTTTTTAGATTTACTTCACAGGACTCTTTTCCCCATTTACATTGGATAATCTCAAGTATTACTGCAGAGATATTACCTCAAATAAAATGAAAACCTCAGTCCAGAAAGCCGTGTACCTGTCTTACTCAGTTAAAATTAAAAATCCTCCAGTTTCAGGTGGACGTGGAGGAGTCTGTTTTTTTTTTTTTTTAAATTTAATTATCTGACCGGACTGTTTTCACAAGACACAACCTTCAGAGAAAAAAGGCGACAACTTTGTGCACAAAAACAGAATACAAGTTTTAAGCAACATGTTAAGCATCTTTTTTCACAGAAAATGTAAAACTAATTATAACATTCATGTGATTATTGATTCAGGAAGTGAATGTCCGCCTCACTTTAAGGTCAGAAGCTGCTGCTGATTAACTCTGGTTTGTTGAACTTACAGAAAGCCACAGTCCCAAATAAAAAATGTTAGGATAATAACAATGACTTACTATTTTGCTGCACATCTTTATAAAGTTGGTGGCTGGTGATAAAAACCAAACAAAGCCAAAGAGCAGTGGAGGAGAATTTGTTTTATGAGTCAGACCTTTGGGACCGTGATGGTTTTAGTGCAATGGAGACAAAATACTTTCATTTTGCAACTTTAACAGCTTGATGATGATTGTTGAAAATCCTCCAAGAAACCAGACTAATGGCCTCGCATAGAAATATAAACAGTATAGACAATTATCTGGAGTGCAGGAAGAAAAAAAGAAAACTTCACAACAAAATAAAAGTCATCAGTTGAAGACGAGTTATTTGATAATAACTCAGTTCAGTTTTACACCCGTCAGCCAGGTTTCTACCTTCAGATCATTCAGAATTTCCTGATTGTTTTTGATCATTTATGGAATCATTTTGTCAAAGCTCCTCAGAAAACTGGACAATCTTCAGATTAAAACGAGAACGCAGAATAAAAACCTTTGTCTCCTCGGCAGCACGTTCATTAGAAGCTTTTTCTGTCTGGGTTAGAGTTTAACAATGCAAGACTTATTTTATATTTACAGGCTCTGTTCTAATACTGTCTCAAGATATAACTGTCTTTTATTATTTAATAAGAAATAACTAAAGGATATTATTGGCTGTGCAGATTGTTTGCCTTCAGATAATTAGTGAGTGAAAGGTCACTTCAGTCCAGTAAAAGTCAGACTTTTGTTACCTAAGGGGTCATTTTTTATGGCATTTTAATAAAACATTCACAGTTTAGTACAAAACTGCAAACACTAGGTCATAAAAATGATGTGAAATGCGATCTAAACTAGAAGAATCTTTATTTTCTGAGAAACTGCAGCATTAATGATGATTGCTGAAATTAGTAATGAAGCTTAAACTTTTTTGTTAGAGTTAAAAAAGGCAGAGCAG
The DNA here is from genome assembly GCF_001649575.2 of Kryptolebias marmoratus. Classification (NCBI taxonomy): domain Eukaryota; kingdom Metazoa; phylum Chordata; class Actinopteri; order Cyprinodontiformes; family Rivulidae; genus Kryptolebias; species Kryptolebias marmoratus. The sequence goes on along the minus strand of NC_051447.1, from coordinate 3,502,511 downwards.
AAGGAAAAATGAACAGAACAAAAGCCAAAACAATCAGAGCACAACCTAAAATATTTTATGTTTTTCTCCTAAGCTGTCAGACTTTACTGTCATTGTTTCAGATCAACAGTTTTACAGCTTTTCTGAACGCCTTCTTGTTGGGATCTGTTTCCTGGTTGTGTTTCGGTGTTTGGTTTTATTCCTTTTGTTATCAAGTTTAGTTTCTGTGTTGGATTTATCACCTCTTGTGTTCTCCTCTGTGCCATCAGCCAATTCCCTCCTCAGTCAGTAATTTTCCAGAGTCAGCCTGCCACGCCCACCTACACCTGTTTCCTGTCAGCATTTGTCCACCTGTCTCCAATCTCCTCATTAACCCCAGTTTATATAATCTGTCAGCACCACTTCTCTTCAGTGGGTCACTGTTGTGGTTATAAAATGTCTAAATGCCCATCATGGGCACTTCTTTATAAGGTTTAGCAGCCAGAAGGCGTATCTCCCTCCACCTTGCATACCAAAAGTTTAAAACGAAGATCTCATGCAATTTGTGCAAGAAGTATGTCTTGGCAATGATTCTTAGCTGATACCACACCAAATTTTAGCTCAATAGTTGTAAAACTTACAGCTTGCTAAAGTCAATAAGCATGCTGTAATAAAGGACATAATTGTGAGTATATAAAAATTAAACTTTTAAGAAAATCCCAGCCGACCTGAGAAATGCATCATCCTTCAGTTTGTGTCCCTGCTCACACATCATTACATGAATCATTAAAAAATTGGTGGACTTTTCTTGAACTTTTATACATTTAACATTTGCTTCTCATTAGCAGCATGTTTTGTTTGTGAAGCTGTGTCGGTTTCTCCATGTGTCGCTGTCAGATTCTTCACACAGCAGGCCTGCTGCTCGACTTCCTGTATCTAATCACTGCCTTTCTTTAATTAAACAAAAGCTCAGTTACTTCCTGTTATCGAATCCCATCCCTCAGCTGTCTGAGGAAACAACAAACGGGAACTAATCAGGTGAGAAAAAACTAATCTGGATTAAACAGACATTAGTCAATCATCTTTGATTCTTTTCCCCGACTGATCCAACTAAATCAGAGGAGGTTCTTCCTTTATTGTTTCCTTTCACATATCAGGAAAAAAACAAAACACTCGAGCAGCTTGTCCTTCTGGAGGACCGTGCCTCGTTTTCCATCCGAGCTGATGTCTGAAAGCATGTTTGTTCCACCTGAAATACTTTCTTTCAAGCATTTGTTGTCTTCACTCGCACGATCAGATGGTCAACTTCCTCTTCGAGCTGCAGATGCTGTTGCTCAGAATTAATTAGACCCTTTGTGTTTGAGGAAAAATGAAAACATTAACGTGACAAATAAAATGTGAAGAGGCAGGACGGGGCTGCTTGGTATTTGACTTCCATAGATGGTGTCTCTGCAGTAAACATGAATCTTAGCTTCAGGAAGGATTTATCAGAGGTTTATTTGGTGTCCAGTCCTGGTCCTGGAGGGCCACTATCCTGCATGTTTTAGATGGTTTCCTGATCTTCAGCAGGTCTTCAGGTTCTGCAGAAACCTGTTTATCACTCAGTCATTCAGATCAAGTGAGTCAAAGCAGAGAAACAAACCGACTCAAATCTACTGGTATCCATCTCGTTCTCTTTTCCCGTTTTATTTGGTCTCATTTAGTCCTTTTTTATGCATCTACTAGTTACCAGAACTCTGTAGTTTATAAGGTTTGGAGTTACCAACAGTTACATATGGGCAGAATAAAGGGGGAGGGGGGGGACCCAAATATATTTCTGTGCAACAGCTAACCTTAAAAAATTATAAATACATTTCATAAAAGCTGATAATTAGTGAGCTGATCACATGCATGGAGTCGAGCATTTCAGATGATTTTTAATGAGTTCCTGAACCATGAATATTCATCCACATTGTGACTGTCCTGAGGAGAAGCTTTAAGGTCATGTTGGTCAGCTGGGAGGGCAGAAGAAAAACTGGAAACGGAGAATGAATGCATATTAAGTTATGTTATCTTCTCTTTTTTCTGTGACATTTTATATTTAATTAAATGTCTCAAAAGATAGCTTCCTGTGAGGAAAAAGAACTCACTTCATTCACCTCAGTCCCTTTGATTTTTCTCCGCTTGTTTTAAAGTAGAATAAGATAAAACCTAAAAGAAGCTGAAACTTTTTGCCTCTTTTTTGCCCCCTAAGTTCACAATAACTGCTTGTAACTTTTACAAGAGCATCGTTATCAGAGTTTAGAAAGTCAGTGGCAAACAAAAAGCGAATACATTATTTAATTGTGTTTTTCTGTTCCACATTAATAAATCTTTTCACCTCGAACGGCAGCCGGCTGGTGGATGTTTGTGTGTTTTTGGTTGGTTTCCACACAGCTGTCATTTTTCACTGCTGGCATTTCCACAGTTCATTACACAGCTCGACCGCTATGCCCTCTCTGTATTCTCGGGTCATTTCCAGCCGCTGTTTTCACAACTAATTACTCAAAGATGGAAGGATGCACCGTTTACCGCAGGAACAAGCTGCATTAAAACACAACTACTCTGACTATAATGTGGGTTTTCTCATTTCTGGTTATTTTCCTGCTGATGAAACGTTGTTAAGCGATCAAATGAAAACTAAAACCAGCCCATTTAACGGAGAACCGCGTTGCTGTTTTAAACAACAAGCAACTCACTTCATAGCTTTCTTAGCTCTGCTGGCCAGGAGACCTACACCGCTAAATTAGAAATCTGCAGATCCATCTACAAATACAAGCTGGATTAGAGAAGTCCTTCATTTTCTTTAAGTGGAAAAAAATCAGGCAGATTTTGGCTGCTAAGGCTGGATCATTTGTAATGTCGAAGGAACAGGTTGTCCGATCTTTCTGAACTGAGCACCACACCTGTGTGTGTGTGTGTGTATATGCATATATATAGAATGTGTATTTGTAGTGGTTTTATTTCTTTTATTTGAACTTCCAACGTTATTTTGTGTATAGTATTTTCTTCTATTTGTTGTTAGGGCTAGGTTCCAGGGTGGGGGCTGTTTGTTTGTTGTTAATGTTTAATTTAAAATGTTAAAAATACAACAAACTGTTCGAGAGCTGAGAGTGCTGATTCTGATCCCACACTTGGACTTTGAGTGGGAAATATGGTAGATATTACTGAACAAAACCTTGAAAGTTTAACAAAGAAAATTAAAAGTCTGACAGTGCAGCAAAAAACAAATAACTGGAACACAAGTAGGAATTACGTGCCCCTTGTTCTGAGCCCAAACAGGACGATGACGGAGAGAAAAGCGGGAATAAAAGTAGGTGTTAGAGAGCAGGTGTGAGGAGGTGAAAACATGGCCGCTGACACAAAGAGACAAAGCAAACTGCATGAAAATCTGCAAATACAAAACAAACATACTAAAAACAAACAGAAACTCAGACTGAAAACACAAAAACCAAGAATCTTGTCAATTTTTTAAATCTCCTTTTGTTTCCATCTCAGAGGAAAATACTTTAATTTTTACTCCTTTGCTAAACTGGAGTAACTAATTGCGGAGAATTATCTGCCAATATGTGTTTTCTTATTTCTGCTTTTGTAGCAAACATCCCAGTGGAGGCTTCGCACTGATGTCTGCAACAATACGAGCAGGTTTTACTGTGAACGCACCGAGAAGCTGAGGGAAATCTGTAACTATCAAAGTTTTGAGGAGGAAATAAAGACTTTATGTTCTGGCTGACATTTTATCGATCTAATCCTCGTTTCCTCTTCATGTTCGCCTTGTGAGAATGACAAATCTTTCTTCATAACTTTTGGCAGATGCTTTTTATCGAACTCAGAAATGTCAGGCAGGTGAATCCTTGAATGTCGCAGCGAAGCAGGTTAGACAAAAGAAAAATTGCCTCAATACCGTAGAATCAGGTTTGACCTTTCACAGCTCAAAAACAATCCAGCAGTTCACGTCGGGCTGCAGCTGCGCAATAATCTGCACGCTGTGGCCAAGTCAACCCCTGGATTTGTTCTTCTTCTAAGTTATTATGTTTGTTTGAAACCACATTTTCAAATGCTGTTACTACGACTCCAATACGGATTCTAAATATTAATCCCAAACATTTCTGAACAGTTAAGGATTTAATGGTCTGTTTAAGACTGAAAAGCCCGACTGTCAGTTCAGGATATGAATAAGAGAAGGTGGAGAGGAGAGGAGAGCTTTCATGTTAATCTGAGCCACTATTGTTGTTAATAACTTCTTCTTCTTCTTCCCGAGGCAGTTCTCAAGAAAGATGAAACTTCATTTGAAATAAAAAGCAGGGTGCACCATTTTATTTAATGTTTTTTGTACAATCATTTGCAGCCGTCTCTCATTTATATATATATATATATATATATAAATATATAAATTTTTTGTTTTTCTTCTAAACAGACAGATTTTCTTTCTTTTTCAATCCAGAACGTGAACATTTTCAGAGGAACGTCTGTTTTATTTTTGGATTGTTTGTAAAGAAACTGAGGTTTGACCTGTGAAAGATTCAGGCATAAAAAAAGTCGGCAAATTACAGGTAACTTAAAGATTTTAAAGCTAAAATATTTTTCCTGCAGTTTGCTTTGTTTTCCTTGTTGTTGTGGCATTAAACTCGGTCAAAAAGGTGCAAAAGTGAAAATCAGTTAGTCATAGTTGCTCAGGTTTTGTTTTCCAGAGCTGTAGTTGTCTGCTGCCATAAAGGGCGGGTGATAATGTAATTGCCTGTCTCTGTTTCATTATCTGTTTGTCTTTTAGCAAAAGAAATCTCATGAACCAGGAGATAAATTTGAAGAAAATACTCAGAATGTAATCGCTGGACATACACCTACAACTGATGGACTTATGGAGTCAACCTAATTCAACATGGCCGCCACAGCTAGTCCACGTCAGCCAACACAAACGTGGCTGCAGCTCAATCAGTTTTACAGACACTGAGCTGAAGTTTGGTGTGGTAGTAGCTGAGAGTCACTCTTTCGTATACACGGTGCTGGGCGATATGCATTCACAAATTTATGGATTTTGTTATCATGTGTCCTGCTTCCTCTTTTGTTTTCCTTTTTACAAACCCGCTCTTTTGTTGTAGTTGTCACGCCTGCGCTCATTTAGTAATTTTATCTCAAATATCTACATATGAATCTTCCTCACCTCATTTCTTAGAGCATCTATGTAGTTTAGTCATGTTTCTTAATCTTTGGTGTTTTGTTTTGGGTTTTAACCTTTAACCTAAAATCAGGTGAGGTTTGTGGTTTTACCTGCCTGCCAGCCGTCCTGATTTTAGGTCCTTTCCACGCCCCTGGCTCTCCATCTTGCGACAGTAACATCCTGTCACACAGACCACTGATCCTTCAGGATTGTGTCTTCGTCGCAGGGATTTACTGAGGTGGCGCCCAACATCCTCACTGTAAACAAGACAAAAATCATTAATGCCCGCTGAAAGGTACGAGCCTGTTCATCCAATTTAGAACCCTGTCAGTAAGTCACTAAGTTTATTGTCAGTAGGACGTTGTCTCTTTCACAAGAGACAACCACTCCATAGCTGTTATTTGTCACGTTAAGCAACATTAAAGTGTTTAGATAACAAATGAAGATGTCTTCTGCAGCTTGGTTTGAGTGTAATTATAATGATGGAGAGAAAACTTAAATGAAAGCAGATTTCAAAGCCTCATTTATCCATTGAGATGTCTGCGTCTTCCCGGCTTTTGGCAGGAGGACCTGCAGCAGCAGCCAAGAGCTGTGTTTTATTATGAATGAGTGGCGGTGCGTCTCTCCATGCAGCCCATTTTAATTGATGCGGGGCCGAGGAGCTTTGATGTATGAGGCGTCGTGGTGCTGCAGAGAGACGGACGCCTCGTTAACGCTGCCTCTCATCACACACGCGTAAATACGCTCTCATTCTGAGGCTGCAGGAAGAGGCCGAGAGGACAGCTGAGGACGTCACAAACTCAGGCACCCTTCTCAATCCCAGACTGAAGGAAATCCTTTAAAAACTAACATCAGAGAGTTTCTAAAGTGAAGTGGTTCATTAGCAGGTTCTGCAGGACCAGGATGCGTTCAAGGTCAAACTAGTCTGCTGCTGATGGGCTTTTTAAGTGCTGTATGAGAATTAAAATACAGTGATGATCTGTTTTGAAAGACTGAACAGAGGTTTATCCTCTTAAGTTTAAATGTCAAACATTTAGACTGGATCTACAGGCATGGGGAAAAAGATGGTCCACCCTCCTAAAATTCGAGGGTTTTACGTATCAGGACATACCAAAAATAATCTGGTTCATCTAACCTCGAGTGCACAAAAATGTTATTTATAAAACAAAAGCTGTGAGTAAAAGACTGGTTCCATCCTCACTGCGTCCCCAGGCGGTTCAGGATCCAACACAGCAGCTAATCTACAACAGAACAGTCCAGTCAGAGTCCGGAACCTCAGAGAGCTGAGCAGAAACCAATGAGCTGAAGCAACGCTGGAAAGAACAGTGGGCCACAACTCCACAACCATGACAGAGACTAACGAAACCCACTGAGAGTCCTGCTGCTGGAGGAGGTTCTGGATCAGGAGCTGGAACCATCTTTTTACTCACAGCTTATTTGTTTTCACTAAATAATGACTCAGTGGAATCTGTTGTGTTTTTGTTAACTTTAGGTTAAATTTAAATATTTTAAATCCTGGTAAAGACCGCATTATTATTATTATTATTATTATTATTATTATTAAGTCCAGAAATGGAGAACCCTACGGTGAACCCTCTTTTTCCCACGACTATAATTTCTAAAAGTTAGAGCTGCAAGACGGAAACTTTGATTGAAACGATTCCTTCTGTCAAGGCGAGGGGAGACAGAGACGAACCCAGAACGCAAAATCATCTTCTTAAAAGAAACTAATTTATTACTTAAACAAACAGATAAACAAAAAGGGCTGACGTGGCAGCAAAAAAACAAACGATAACAAAAATCCAGATTTTTAAGGAACAGGGCATGGCAGGGAGCAGAACAAAAAAGCAACAACAATGATCCAGCGGGGTGGTGGAGAAAATGACCAGGTTATATACACAGGGGATAATTATGGGAAGTGGGCACAGGTGAGTGATTACAATAACTTACAGGTGGAGATGGGCGTGGCAGATAATCAGGGGCAAACAGAGGGGAGGTGAATACTGACTGAGGCACTGGGAACAGACACAAACAAGAAAACAAATGCAAAATGAAACCAAAAGAAAAACAAAAACAAAACCCAAATCATTACACCTTCAGAGTGTTTTGTTTTTGTTTTTTTTTGGCTCCACTCCTCTACAGCGGTGTGTCGCCTGTCCTGTAAGGGCATCAGTTCTGTTGCCGGTTTTAAATTAGGTTAATTTGTCTAATAGATGTCTCTCTGTCTCAGGTTGTCCAACGGTTTGGGACAACATCTGGTGCTGGCATCGTGTGGACGTGGGACAGGTGGTCAGCGTCTCGTGTGCCAACGCCTCCCAGCTGTTTGCTGATAACCAAGGTAGTGACACAAACACAACAACTTCATGGTCTTTACTGTGTTTTGTAACAACATATTTATGTTCTTAATGTTAGTAGTGTAACTTTGTGAGAGACGATGCAGAGCGGAGATTAATTATCCCGCCAGCAGTCGTGTTGATCCCCGTTTTATCTTTTTAGATGCTCGTTCCTGAATTCTTTCTCTTCTTGATCAGCTCCAAAAAAACCAAACAGATTTAACTTTAATGTTATAGTGAGCTCAGATCCTCCATCTGTTAGTTTCCTGTCCAGCAGAAAAAAAACTGTGTTGTATATTTGGAGATCCTCTGGGACAAGGTGGTGTTTTCGCTGAGTCATGTTTCTGCAGACTGACCGACTGTTTACACAACCCCTGTCCTCTCCGGACCCCCGTCTGATCCAGCTGGCTTGGCTAAACAAAACAAAAAAATACCAAAAAATGCAGTGATGGAAATATAAACGGTCGAATTCAGGGCCATTTAGGATTGCAATGACAAACCTAGAGAAATGAAATGGCAGAAAAAAAACTCTGCAGGTGGATTTACAGAATATTTGATTAGATATCTTTACTAGCACAGCTACAGGTCATAAATGGTTCCCATTCATGATAAATTAAATAGAATTGTTGACTAATATAGTTATTTTAATAAATCGGATTCACAGTTTCTTGATTTTGAGTCTTTTTATTCTCAAACTGTCATGAATGTTGGTGTTTTTGTTATTTGTCTGGTATTTCTTGTTTTGGTTTAGTTGTCTTTTGGGTTTCTTGTCACTATTCACCTCCCCAGTAATTTTCCGGTCACGCCTGCCACGCCCACCTGACCTGCTCCTTGTCATGTCCACAGCTGCAACCAATTTTCATCTCTCCTTCTGTCTTTAAAAGCCAGTCTCTGTTCTCCATTCTTCACTGGGTCATTCCTTTTGTTTCGTCATAGTTGTTGTTTTCCTCTTTCCACGCCTTGCCTGTCTTGCCTTGCTTCTCAATCATTTCTAGATTTCTGTATTTTTGCTGCCATGCCAGCTTTTCGCTTTTGTTATATTTTACTTTAATAAATTAGTTTCATTTTAAAACATGAGTCTGCGCTCTGGGTTCGCCTCCGTCTACCTGCCTACTGATACAAACAGGTTTTCTTTTCAAACATTTTCACTTTTTGGTGACTTGTGCACCTCCAAAGCCAAAGGAGTGAAGCATTAAAGATCTGAGAGCCTGAAACTGGGTTATTTAAATGACAAGGGACTGAAAAGGGTAAATAATCATTTGCTATTAAATGTTGAAGTGAAGTACAAGTGGATGAAAATGAAATGTGAATATCATTTTGGACGCTGTGCATGCAGGAACAAAAAAGCTAGAAGCTCTTCTTAGAACTGAGGCTGAACATGAAATGAGTTGAATTAAATTGGGTTTATTTCTCCCTAAAAGCAAAATTAAATTGTGTTAAATGTGACAAAGCTTGTTTTACATGCAGCAAAAGTAACTTTGTCAAATATTCATGACAACCTGTGTTTTGATGAATTGTCACACACTTTGTTTTCATGGAAAGGCACTTTCAGAGTTAGTTTTAGGTTTCTGCTTTTCTGAGTTTTTTTTTTTTTTTGGTTCTGGATATTTTATGAAACTCTTAATTTTGTGCACTGATTCTTGGAGTAAAAGGTTTGTTTATGAAAGGATTGATGGATGTGTGAAACATTTATTAAGATGTGCATCTTTTGCACAAATGATTGATCTTAATGACAGAAACCCATTAAAACCTGAGCCACGAACGTTTCTGTCTTTGTTATTCTTTCATTTTGAACAGAAGATGCAGCAGCAGCAGAGAGGTTAGAAACTCTGTGGGAGCTAAAATTATGCATTTAACTGTTTTCCAGCAGTAGGATCCTCTCAGAAGGCTGTTTGTGAGTAAAAGTTGGGAAAACATTTTTGCGTGGAAGGGATCAGGAGGCGGAGGTTGTTGTGGATGACCTTATAACTCAATGTTAGTGGGTTCCTGGACCCTGCTGGATTTCCTCCTCCGCCGCTGTAGCTGCACGGTTGATCCAACCCTTCCGATGGGACTCGGCAGAAAAAATAATGAATTGGAAAATGAAAGAGTTCAGTGAAGAGCCAGGAGCATGAGGAGGGAGTTGGCAGCGCTTGTTAAGTGCAGCAGTTTGAGCTTTTTGCTCCGTCCCCCGGAGCCTCGGCCTTCAAACCTTAAATCATGTCTCCATCACATCGCTTCAGCTGCAGGCTCCACATGCTTCGCTGTTCTGTGGCTGGATATCTAAAAATCCACCCACAACTCAAACCCCCACACCGAGGAGTGGACAGTGTCCTCTGCTGAAAACGCATAACCACTCGGAGTACCTGGAAACCTTTCTGTGCGTCATGACATTTAAAGAACTCCATCAGTTTAACTCCAGGCTAAAGTGGGAGAACGTACCTTCAAATCCAGCTCATTGAAATTCAGGATTTGCTGCGTTCAGCTGGACGAGCTCCGTCTACACACCTGGAGGTATTTTAAAATTAAAGTCAGAGATTATCACGTTGTGGTGCTCATGTTTTATTTGATCTGGGATACAGAGACTTTCAGACACATCTGTTCACAGCAAAATATTAAACTAAATCATTATTAAAGGCCTAGCATTTCTTGAAGGAACACTTATAACTCGCTGCTTTTCAAGCCAGAGTTATAGACTAAAATCAAAATGATGTTATGCACAGTTATTAGTATGTGTTGAGGATGATATTCAGCTGCTACCACACCAAATGTATACTCAATCTCTGTGAAACTGACTGAGTTACAGCCAGTTTTTTCTCTGTTCTGCCTGTGTGTTTTTAGGTTATGTTCGCAAGACCTGCACTGAAGAAGGGTGGTCCGAGCTCCACCCATCCTACGAGGAGGCCTGCGAGTTTGCAGAAGATGAAGAGGCAGAAGAGTTAAAGGTTTTAGCTCCTCGTTTTGATGGAGTTTCACGTTCAGGATGAAAACATCGAAAAATGCAAAACAAGTTGAGCTGGGATATCTGCCAGAAACCAGCAGCGATGATCGTTCAGGGTCACCTGAGCCAGAAAGAAACAGAAAAAAAAAGTGTTTTTAAGCATAGTCTTAAAAGAGGGTATGTGTGAAGTGTGCAAACTGTCAGAAAAAGTGAAGATGCTTTGTTTGCATCCACCCATCCATTTTCTTCTACTTATCAATCAGTCAATCATTTATTGATTTATATAGCCCCTCACCCGACCTGTTCAGGTGACCAAAGTGCTTTACAATTAAAAACAGTAAAACGACATGGCATAAAACCATTAAAGCCGACACAAAGATAAGCAAAAAAACATAGGAAAGAATCATAAGAACAAACAAAAGATTAAAATTGAGGAATAAAAGGATGCAGTGCCAGTTCCTATTAAAAACTAACCTGAATAAATGAGTTTTAAGACTTGATTTAAAGACTTAGAACAGTGGAGTGTAGGTCCAGAGGGACCATGGTTTGGTATCAGAAGTAGCAGGTCCAGGAGGGAAACCCAGACCTCCCTCTCCGCAGCGACACTGTCCAGCTCCCAAGATGTTCTCAGGCCAGAGAGGAAATATAATATCTTCAGCAAGTTGTGGGTGCTCCTCACCTTGTCTCTAAAGCTGAACCTAACAGAGGATAACTCATTTCAGCCACTTAGATGTGTGATTCTGTTCTTTTAGTCATCATCCATATCTCATAAACCCTAATGAGGGTTGGAACGTAGTTGGACCAGTAATAAAGAGCTTTGCATATTGATCAGATCCTTCTTCACCTCGACAGTCCTCATTATTGAAGATAAGGTCCCAATCTGTCGATTCGTCTCCCATTGTTCATGGATAAGACTCCCAGATGCTATAACTCCTCCATTTGAGGCAAAGACTCATCCCTGACATGGAAAAGGACTTCTGTCTTTCCCAACAAAAGGTGGAATGCTCCCTCTGGGTTGGGGGTGAGTCTTTGCCTCAGGGAGCCTCTGGGAAGTCTATAGTCTAAAAACTGACTGTTTTTTTAGTGAGATGACAGAATAGCTGTCGATCTGTGTGAATAGAGGAAGAGAATAGAAAAATACTTTATTGATTCTCAGAGGGACCTCATGTCTATCACTGACACAAATGTCTCCAAGTTCTGGCCGATGTTTTTTCCAGCTTTTTTTAATGTCCCTGTCACTGAGCCATGGCACAGAAAATGGCACCTGCCACCACAAACTGATAAAAACTCTCCAGCATCTCACTTCACACGTTGATGGATCTGAATCTGAGCCTGCAGTGATGACATGCAGACCGGGTCAGAGCGTATGCCTCCTCCTGCCCACTGACGATTGGTAAACACTTCAGCCGACTTTGTTTCTTCAGATTCTTCAGCTCCTCTCAAACAAATCTGCTGATGAAAGAAACACTTCAGCTCTGTAGAGCATCAGTGGCCACAGCTGCTGCAAAGGTTAAGTCCGGCTCACTAATAACAAAAGAAGAGAGGTTACCAAACCAAACCACACCGTGGTCAGTTCTTTTTCTTGATTTTCTGATGGCAGAGGCAATGAATGAGTAATATGTTGGAAAGTGCCAACATGAATTTATCACTATTGTCTTTTCCAGACGACATATTTCTCCAACTTTAAACAGCTGTACACTGCCGGCTACGCTACCTCACTCATCTCTCTTATCACAGCTATTTTCGTCTTCACTGTTTTCAGGTAACTCTCATAATTTCAAGATTTTACTCATTTATCTGAATTTAGAAATGTGTCCCAACATATTGAGTGATACTACAGCATATTAGGGCCACTGTAAACAAAAATAAGAATAAAAGGAGTTAAATTTGGGGAAAAAAAACACAGACATTCTGACAATTATATCATATAGTATTTATATAATCAATTTGGAATCTCTTCTTATGTTAGAGAGTAATACATTTGCAACAGGCAAAATTATGCATTGTTTTAAAATTAAACATTTGCGAGAAAAAAAAGATTAAAGTCTTATATTTACCAGAAAAACCTTCACTGAGATTGTTAAACTATAAGTTTACAAATAAAGTCTTAGATGTAAGATGTAGATTTACAGAAAAAAACAGACCCGTAATGACATCAGCTGATTAGGACTTTAATTTTGAAAGTTTAGACTCTTTTTCTTGCAAATATATAAACTTACAATGTCAGAGAATATCAAGGTTTTTTCTCATACATTTTTGTATTTATTCAGGGAACGTTTGATATTTTTCTTGCAAATTTATGACTTGCAAACGTAAGAGAATGTCATTTTTATTTACAATGGCCCGTCTACGCCGTCATAATATGAAGATGAAAAAAAAAACAAGTTTATTTTTCAAACAGGAAGTTTCACTGCACCAGGAACTACATCCACATCAACCTGTTCTTCTCCTTCATCCTGAGAGCGAGCGCCGTCTTCATCAAAGACTTGGTCCTCTTCTCTGATGAAAACCTGGACCACTGCTTCATTTCCACAGTGAGTCCATATGTCCTCACTTTCTTTAAGCTAAACTTGAGGCAAACTAACAAAGAAAACAAAGCATCACAGTGACGCATTCACTCAGACATCCAGATATGAAAAAAGACCCGAAACATGACCTGAAAATGTTTTTTTTCTTATTTAAAAAGCTGAATGTTTGAACATACGGTCAGGATCTCCTGTGTTCTTCTGCCTCAGAAGAGCTTATTGTTTTAGAAAAAGGTAAATAATAAACATGCAGTGCTGAGGGCATTAATGATGACGGTTTCTGCTGACGAAGCTGCTGCAGGGAGTGTTAAATGTCCCTCCTGTGAGTCTGCGAGCGATCAGCATCAGCACTCTCTGTGACTCCTGGAGACCAGGAGGAGGAAATATGGTGTTTAAGCAAAACAAATGAGTGCTAACAAAGAGACGAGAAGCGTGACCGTGCACTATTAGGATTTTACGTCATATAGCTTTTTATTTTTATTTAATTATTAGGAAGAAAAGCTCTGATCTCTCAGTTAAGAGATCTTATCTGACACTTTGTTTTCTGTTTGTTTCAGACAGCCTGTAAATCAGCCGTGGCCTTTTTCCAGTTCTGTATCTTAGCCAACTACTTCTGGCTGCTGGTGGAAGGGATGTACCTGCAGACACTGCTGGCGCTCACCTTTGTCTTCCAGAAGAAGTACTTCTGGTGGTATATACTAATCGGCTGGGGTGGGTGCCTCACTCACTGCGATGACTCTGCTTGACGTTTTTTTTCTCCTGGTCTCCTTTTAGAGCACTGGTGTCTGAGTTTTTTGTGTTTGTCACCTGCAGGTCTCCCTACAATAATCCTCACAGCCTGGATTCTCACTCGAAACTTCTACGACAACAAGGGGTAAGCTGGAAAAATGTCACATTGTGGGAAAGTTTAAGACTATTCCGCGAATGCTGGTGATGATGGTGATGTGATGATGATGAAGAGGTTTCAGACTTCCTGTGTGTCTCATGATGAGCATAAAAAACACAGAACCTGAATCGATCTTGCTTCACAATCAATTAATTTATTTAGCCATGCATTGAAGCAGTCAATTTCTTGTATATTATGTGATTTTTCAAATTATTTATTGCTTGCAAAATGATTCCATTATTGTGTTTTTCTGTGCATCAGGTGCTGGGATGACACAGATGTGGACTTCATCTGGTGGATCATCAAAGCTCCAATAACTGCATCCCTGCTGGTGAGTACAGGACGGGGACAGCGGAGCCGTCCTGCGATTATAACGGTCCTCAATCTTGGACCTGTCCTGCTTTTTGACTCTAACCTCGTGTTCGCATGATGGGCACCGATGAGCGGGCAGCAGAAGCTGTTTTATGTCTGACATGCTACTGAAGGAGGGTTGACTGAGTGTTCCTTTGTTTCTCTGCTGCTTTCTTTCAGCCAGCCGGGTATTTTCCTCTGTGTGTTTGACTGAAGATGTCCGCCACAGCTTATCAACATTAGCAATCGCATAAATGGCTATAAGCCAGTCAGTTTTACAGATTTTTGGCTAGAAATAGGTGTGGTCGTAGCTGAGAGTCATCCCCAACACATATTCCAAGCGCTAACAGATTGTAAGACATCTTTAATTAAAACTCTGGCGCTGAAGGACCCAGGTGAAATTCATTCCTACAAGGAGCGCTACTTTTTAATGTTTTTCTGAGATGATCAGGGGTGTGATTTGCTTCCATGTTAGAATGATTTCCTCCTCAGTGTTTTAGCTCATATATTCCTTCCACAGCAGTTGCAGTTTATTACAAAGGTATTTTTGTGTTTTTATTAGCTTTGACAGAAGCTGTGACTCAACACCAGTTTGCATCATTGGCAGGTTTTAATGTTTACAACGTGATCCAGTGTCGCTGACTGTTAAATTAACTGCAGGATTTTCAGCAGGGCTAGAAATGTCCATGAAACTGATGTTTTTTTGTTTGTTTTGTGTGTGTGTGTGTAGGTAAACTTCATCATCTTCATCAATGTGATTCGTATTCTGGTGCAGAAGCTGAGGTCTCCGGGAGTCGGTGGCAACGATACGAGCCACTTCAAGTAAGACAACAAATCCAGCTCTGTCAATGTGCTCACACATGGAGGATGAGTGGGTATTTATCGTGTGTGTGTGTGTGTGTGTGTGTGTGTGTATAGGAGACTGGCCAAATCCACTCTGCTGCTCATCCCCCTGTTTGGGATGCACTACATGGTGTTCGCCTTCCTGCCAGAAACTACGGGACAGGAGGCTCGAATCGTCATCGAGCTCGGTCTGGGGTCCTTCCAGGTACAACAAGAACAAGTGTTTGTAAAAATAAAGAAGAAAAAGATGTAATTCCTGTCACTACATATCGTGTTTCTGTCTTTTGAAGGGATTCGTTGTGGCCCTGCTGTACTGTTTCTTGAACGGAGAGGTAAGGAATTAACTTTTATTAACTTTTTTTTATTAATCAGCCACAGGATGGTCCTTGTTTTCTATACTCTGAACTGTTTTTTTAATCAAACTGCAACTTATTACGTAAACGTAAAGATGTTGGCGTCTCAGGATTCAGGATGGGTCAGTTTGGAGTTAACTGAAGGATGCAGCGACATCTAGTGGATCGATCTGCATCACAGGCAAACAGACTCCTGCAGGATCAGCTTCAGTGTTTCAGATATATTTTTGTTATTCATTTAAAGGTAGCCTTTAAAATTATTTTTTTATTTTTCAATCTTGCTGAGCCTTTTGGATTTAAAACTTGTCTATGCAAGGCAGAGGGAGATATGCTTTCCTTGAAGAAATGCTCGTTTAATTTCCCTTTGGCTTGTGTGTGTGTGTGGTTTCAGGTGCAGGCTGAGTTGAAGAAGCGCTTTTGGAAGTGGCAGACTCAGAGTTACCTGAGCTATAGCAAACGACGGCGTACGCTGTTCAACGAAAGCAGCACCATCACTCAGATATCCGTCCTGGACAAATCCAGCCCCAAAGAGAAGCTGAGCTCTGAGGGACAGGGACAGGCCCTCACGTCCAACAACGTGTCCACGGTTTGAAAGGGGGAAAAAAGTGTGAATTTTACAGAATAAACCACAAAGCCTCAATGTTGAAGGTACTTCATAACTTTGTGCAGTTTATTTTTCTTGCTGAGCTAATATGAGACCTTTAAATCTGGTGAACAACATCGAACTTTCCTCCACGATGGCAGAGATTACAGGGCTGGACAGCTCGTTGTTTGTGGTTTTGCTTTGGGCCAACTCCTCCACATCTTCTAATCACTAAATCAGTTTTTGAAAAAGCACTTCTACCACACAACCTTTATCACCCCTCTGCTGCAGATAAGAAACATTTAGCCTGCTTCGTTTTGTGGTCGTTTTGTTTCACTTTCTGACTTACTGAGCTGCTCAGAAACCAGAAAGCTGTCAGGAGGAGCGGGAATATGAGCTGCAAGATGATTGTTTCTTTTATTATTCAAGAAAGTTGGCTCAAACTGATCGGTCACAGCTGAGGTGAATGATTCTGCTCACCAACCACCTAAAGACCAATGAGAGAGCAGCAGGTCCGAACCTTCAGGTCAGTTTGTGCCAACAAGTTGTAAAAACAGTCCTGATGAGGCGTGAAGCTGCTCGACCAGAGGATAGTCCACTCTGGAGCAGAACTGGGAAAGATTTAAAGTCTAAAATGCTTGGAAGATGAGCCAGGATACCTCAAAACCAACTTGATTAATAATCTAAATGATATTTGCTGGTAAAATCCATCAGCAGCGTGGAAGGATTCAGCTACAGTATTTGAGAGAAAACAACAAACTCTTGCTGCTTTCTGTGATTACTTTCTGTACCTTTAATCCAGTAATTTGTTGACGTTTTTCTCGCTTTGACTGACGTTATTCCCTCTGACGTTTCGTTTCTTGAACTGATTGTTTCTGTTTTTAGAGGATTTTCCCATGATGCCGTCTGCGGCTCTGCCTGCAACGTGTTGCACAGTGCATTAGCGCACATCTGGAGCACTAGACTGTAAAAGCTTTTTTATTAGTCAGATGATTGTTCTGATGAGTTTGCGTGAATGTAGTTAGAGTTTTTATCGTGTCGCAGTTTGTTCAAAGCCACCACGTTAAATCTGCTAAAGAATCTTGATCTAAGCTGGTGTTTACACCCAACATTTCTGTAAAATAAATGTGATATTTTTATTATAATTATTATTTAGAGCATTACAAATAAGAAATATTAGGTTAATCTTGATCAAGAATTATAATTTAAAAGAATGAAGAAGTCGATTTTATTGTTTAAAAATGTGTATTGATGCTTTTTTTGTATGTGTTTGGACTCTTTGTGTATTTTGCACACATGTACAGCAGACTGCACTGTACGTGCACATCATGTACATATATGTGAGAAAAGTGGTCCACAGTTCCTGATCACTGCAGTGCCTTTTCCATGACTGACTGTACTCAGATCTGTGGAAGTAAACCCTGCTTGTGACGCCATCAGATGCTTTTGCCTAACAGATGTGCTTCTG
The DNA here is from genome assembly GCF_001649575.2 of Kryptolebias marmoratus. Taxonomy (NCBI): domain Eukaryota; kingdom Metazoa; phylum Chordata; class Actinopteri; order Cyprinodontiformes; family Rivulidae; genus Kryptolebias; species Kryptolebias marmoratus. The sequence continues at coordinate 3,485,115 of NC_051447.1, read as the reverse complement.
TCTTGTGTTCTGCTCCAGAAAAGATCAAATAATCGCACTTTTGTGGAAACAACAAAGCATTTAAAACTGCTGCAAAGACTTTATGTTTGATTAATTTGTTTTAAAGCCTTTATCTCACTGGGCAGCGACTTGTTAGAGTCAGAAACTGAGAAAAAAATTCACATATTAGATACTTAGAGCAACTTTTAAATTATCTTCTTTTTTTAAAAAAAATTATGGCTTTTTTGTGCACAGCTTGCAAAACTGCATTCATGGTCATGAACATAATTCTATTGTCCATCTTCGCCCAAATTATACCTACCTCGGCTTGTTTTGTACTCACTTTAGCAGCCTTCCTCATGTTAGACCTGGACTCAGATGGTTTCTATCAGAGGAGATCTCCTGTGCAGGAGTCAAAATACAGCTCTAGAGGCGTTTTGAGAGAAAATCTGTTGCACAGTTTTTCAAAACTGAAGTGACGGGACAACACGCCTCTGTGACTCACAGGAGGAAACTGAGAACCCCCATTAATGTCACGAGACGTTCTGGAGACTCCGTCATGGAAGCAGTTGGTCAGCTGGTCGAGGTGCCACCATTAGTCTCCAATCAGTCACAATTTGGTTCCCAATCCTCCCAGAGTTGTCCAACATTTCCCTCACTTTCAGTCACCCATGACTACTGGGTTTGCAAATTTCTTGAACACATGAAAAGACCCTGGGTCTCAACTGGTCTCCAGCAGCCGCAGCCCAGTGAGGTACAAGCTTTACTTTTTTTATTTCGTCTGGACTTCGTCAAGTCTTAAAAGTTTGATGTGACCGTTTCTCTTAAAGGATTTATTTAACCACACCTGTCCACGTTTCAGGTTTGGTGTTTGCTGGCTGATGGCTGCATTAGAGGAGGTTTGGATGTTTGATAAATGCCAATATCCCATGAAAATATCAAAACCAACAAGTTTCACAGATTCCTCCAATTAAAAAAACATACATACGACACTTCATGTGCATATTGTGTCGAGCACCTTATGATGTGGTGAAGAGGAAACCTGTAAGCCCCAACAGCTGCGAGAGACAAACTGAGTGAAAGGAGACAAAAATATCTACACTTAGATGCATAATTTGTATTTGTTGTTAGGGTAAGAAGAGTTTGTAAGATAATTAAAATTTCAGAAACTAGTGTAACGTCTTCATCAACTGAACACTGTGGAAAAATCTGTAAAACTTATAAACTGTGATTGTGTAAAAACTGTTAAAGGTTTCAAAATGTCGGTTCAGGCTTGACTTTCTGTGAGCTGTTTAATTTCTGGATGATGTTTCTGCTGTGAAGTCTGAGCTGCAGAGCTCCAAACAGGACTTGGTTTATCTCTAATGTTCAACAAAATCCCATCGATCGCCATTATTTCTTTTCTTCTTGCAGTTTGTTTTTGGGCTTTAGTTTTTTTTTTTTTTGCAAAAGTCTCAGCACTCTTTCAGATCAAGCCGCACGTTCTGGTGGACATTTTGCACATCTGTTTTAGAAATGTATTTTATTTTTACAGCGATGCGTATGTTTTAGCACCAAATGGATCTGCTCACCACCGAGAGGCTGAAGAGTTGAATAAAACAAACCAGAAATGAACCAACAAGTTAAACATTTATTTTTTTATACCTTACAAAAAAAACTTATGTTCACACACAAAATAAAAACCAGAACAATGCAGTGAGTAAAAGCTTGTGATACATTCAGCCATCAAACTTTAGAGCCCCATTTCTTCGCTTTGAACTGATTCAAACAGGCAAGAAACACATTGAAGTAGTTCAATAATACCATCAAAAAAGGAGGAAACAGAAATCTGATCATGCTCTGCAGTAAAAACTAAAGCGTCCAGCAGCTTTTATGGCACCGTTTACTTTCCCTCATGTCTGTAACATTCAAAGGAAAAGTGTTTTACAGGACGAGAGCCACAATTTACCAAACTATTCACAGTTAAAAACAAAACTGTATGCCTTACGCACTCGTTACAGCAGCTTTAAGACAAAAAAACAAGTCGTATTCCCCAAAAAAGTGATTCTGGTCAAATGAGATTAAAACAAGTCATGCATCGGCCTGTTAGAGTTTACTTTACAGCGAACACCATCAAGCTTTAATGAAATCATAAAAACATGAGAATAATCAAAAAGCAGCTATTCACAGAACATTTACAGCATTTGCAGCTTGTTTCACACCTTTAAACTGCACTTGATTTAGTCACAAAGGTTTGGCTACTTTCAAACACTTTTAACTAACTACTTCAAATAATATTTCTCTTCATAATTACAGCAACACCTTTGTCTGACATCAACAAAGTACTGGCGAGATAAGGCTCCAGCTTCTGTATTCGTCAACCAAAACAAATGATAAGAGGTGGTCTCCATGAGACTGTCCAGAACCGGAGCGCAGGAGGTGCACGATTATTCAGCCCTTTCCTTGAATCAATCAGAGCCCTCTGACGGCTGCGCTGCTATTACTGCAGCTCTACAGCAGAGTGGGACAGTTTCTGGTCAGCCCTTCACGCGGTGGTTTTGCATGGTTCGAACTCTTTTCAGTTTGATTCATCTGGTGTTTTCTTTAAACGTTAACGATACCCAAAAAGGTCGGGACGTTTTTGTGAAATGGTAAAAACAAACAGAAAGCAATGATTCTGAAACAACCTCTTATCAAAACATTTTCATTTTGCTAAAAACAAAAAAATATGGAAGCCGGGAGAGGAGTTAACGTGTTATTTTGACTTGACGAAGCTTGATTTCTTTAGATACGGAGCTAGAAAAGTTACATTTTTCTTGTAATAACTAGAAAATGATTTCAAAATCACAAATACTTCTTCAGATATTGGTTCAAGCTGAAAATGAGGAACAACCATCACAGATTTTTACACCTGTTACTAATATAATCCATAGGGGAGGGGGGGGGGTTAAAATCATTGCCAGAGTTAAAAAAAAATAGCACATTTTTGCCTTAATTGGTATAAAATATGACAAACAGTAGTCATAAAAGTAATTAATTCTGACCTTAATCAGCTTCTTTTGAGCTGAAGGAAGTTGGTTTCTTCAGATAATATTTCAGAACTTCAAGAAAACAAGGCAGCGAGCTGGATTCCAGCTTGTTCTCCAGGAAATCACATCAAATTATTTATAGCAGCTTCCATAGTTGAAGGAAAAATGGTTTGATAAATTTGTGCGGACTTTTCAAAAGAAAACAGGAAGATAATTTATAAGATGTGACCCCAATCTGCTTTTTTTTAAAGTAGTGTTTAGTGTTTTTGTTGCTAAAGGAGAGAAAGAAAACCTTAAATCTCTTTTTTCCAAAATCAGATAATTTAAATATCTGATCCTTAAACACTCAGAGATAGATTCACAAACAATATCACTGATAAATGTTTGAAAGTGTTACTTAAAGCCACCTCTGATAATCGGCTCTTTATTTAAAAAAAAAAAAAAACACTCAAAACATTTAATTCAAGTCACAAATTCCTCCTAAAATCTGTATTTAGCCTCATAATAATTACCAAAAGCCTCCAAGAAAAGTGCTTGATTGATATTTTTGTTCCTTTTTGTGTATAATTTTAGAAAGACAGGGCTGTAAAAAATTGAAAGATGACCACATATTTTAAAGAAAATAAATATTTAGTCAATTTGAGTTTTTATAGATGTAAAATATAAGGAAATACAATTAGGACCAAAGGATTACAAATGTACAAAGTTAAATCTCTCAAAATATGATTACATGTGTTTAATATGTTATATGATTATTGTTTTTCTTCTTTTGTGAAAAACAGGAGTTTAAAAAATCTTCAATCCAGCAGTTTGAGTCTATTTTTTTTTTTTAGACATTTTGGCTCCAAATTACATTTTTACACATTTAAAGTCTGAAAAACTGCAAACAGGTGAAACTCAATCACTCTCTGTCATCAGAAAGGTGAATTTAGGAAATAATTCACTAAATATTTGTAACGTTTAATCATTCAGGCCTGTCTTGTTTTAGAGTCTCATGGCTTTAGTTTCTTGATCTTTACAGAAATAAGACAAAAAACTGCACAGAAAGTTGCTTTATGTTTGTAAAAGAAAAGAGCTACAGCGTGTTTAATAGCGTGTAAATATGGAGTGCTGTGCATTAAAACATCGAAGCGTTTCTTTCCTAAAAAAAACACTGAACTGGTCGTATGTTCGACTCTTCGAAGGCCTCCAGGTTTATTCAGAAAAACACTTTAATAACCCCTTTTTTTTCTTGACTTTGTAGTTTCGTTTTCAAAGAAAAAGACAATCTTTTAATTCATCAACAGAAGTGAAAATAATAATTTTTGTGCTTGAAGGCACTTCTGGAGACACGGAGCGGAGTCGAGCGTTTGGGTTCGGCTGCAAAATAAAAAATACAAAAAACTGAGGAAGGAGTTAATAACTCGTCTTTGGAGGGAGATCATTAAAAAACCACATGTTTTAAAGCATCAAAAACACCATAAAGAAGCTGCTAAAAGATTCTGCGGAGAAGGGTTTTAAATGTTGCTTTTTCTGACATAAATCCCAATTTTATCTGGAAAGAAATTTCTCTAGACAAACCCTAATCTGTGCATGTTTTGGTCATTGTAATTGTATTTTATATAATATAGACAAAACCCAAAAATCTGAGTGCATATAAAGCCACTTCACAAACACTAAAAACTGATTTTTACAAACAGATTTTCATCTCAGTCTCACAGATAGGACAGCTTTCACGCTTGAAAAGGTTCCTGTGTGAACAAATATTTAAATACGAGCACAGCTGGAGATAAACTGGGTTATATTTGTGCACAAACCAGCTTGTCTCGCTCTCAGATTTACCAGTTTGTGCACGGAGGACCCTTTCTGAGGGTGGAAACTGTCACTTTTGTGAGGCTGACGGTAAAAGTCTGCAATATTTGTTCTTTTTTTTTAATGCAAAGTTGTTTTACACATGATCAGATTGATCTGAGTGTTGATTACAAAACACATTTACATTTTACCCAAACTTGTGCCCAAATAGTTGTTATTAAGACTAATTTTGCTCCATATTTTTCTGTAAAAAGTGAGGTTTCTGGTGGTCGGTACCTTCATTCAAGATCCAAACAGACAGGAGGATCAGGATTACACCAAAATAAACTCAACATCCAGTTAAAACACTGAATTCTCACAAGTAACGCACATTTACAGTTAATGCGACTTCATGCGGTTAGATGAACTCATGGTTTTTCCCTTCATAAGTTGAATTTGTTGACATTTTCTGTACTATCGGCTGTTTAAAACTACAGACTCTTCCTCTGCAGAGCTGAGGTTAGAAAAAGGAGTGTGGTTGTATTCAGAAAACCTCAGACACCTTTCAGTCAGCATCTAACCCTGTCCCTGTCTCTTATTTAACTATTTGTTTTTGCTTTTTTACATGAATGTACAAAATATTCCTTTTTAATAAATACTGTCTTTTTCCTCTGTCTGGTTAGATTTAACTTTCCAGTTTTTTGTGTCGTTCACAGCTTAAACATTAAATATTAGTAATATTTCATTCACAATCACAATGTTTCGTGATTTACGATGTTACTAAAATCATGGCCCCTTCAGAAACCCAGATTAGAGTCTTAAAATTGCTGTAAATTTGCCTTAAAAGGATCAGAAACCGAAGCAGGAGAGGCGGTTTTTCCTGACCTTCAGAGTGGACTTTGAGGCAAACGCTGAAAATGACGGGTACTACATTTCCCACAATGCAACACAAGCGTGTCTATGTGTTAACGATGTAGCCCAAAGTGAGCTTTCAGCTTCTCCAAAGCCACAGACGGTGTCACATAACTGCTTAACGAGGAGGAGGTGACATATTTACATCCTGGTAAATCATGAAGCAGCTGCTTTAAAGAGGAATGCATGAAAGTTTAGAGTCTGAAATCCTTTTAGACGGACTGGAATGGTTGGTGTGAAGACTCTCTGGTCCCTTTGTGTTGCACAGCAGGTTCTGTAGCACCGGACGACTTTTTTACACCAATATATACAAGCAGATGGTGATACTTCTGCACTTGGCGGAGTCTGTTTATCAGCAGAAGCTTTCAGCTGCTCCTGGATCAACATTTGGCACGTTCAGGGTTCAGACGAGAGGCTGCTTTGGGTCGCTGGAGCTCAGTTGTGTTTCCATCACGGTTTCATCGGGGTACGAGTTGAGGAAGGAGTTGTTGAGGCTGGTCATCGGGATGGGTGGGACGGGGTCGAAGGTGTCAGGTCCAGTCGAGTCGCTCAGGTGGCCGGGGTCTCGGCCTGCAGGCTGGACATCCGGATCTGGGAGCTGCTCTTGCTGAGGATGGACAGCTGCGTCCCCCCGTTCACCCCACTGCTCGCCAGAGAAGGATGCCGGTGCTTCAGGTCCACAGCAAAGTACCTGTTCACCGTCCAACTGCGCCATTTCCTCTTGATCTCCGATTGCACCTTGAGGGATATACTTCACAAGGTCATTATTAATGGACCTTGCTGGAAGGAGACCATCTCGCTGTCCCTCAGGCCCCGTTCAGACCCGGCACCAACACGTTCCCTGACCCATCTCAGACATCTACATGCAAATAAACAGCTGAGCAGCTAACAGGACCACATCACTTCTACAGTCACCTGATCCATGTCATTTTTGAGACATTAAAACATTTCTAAGAGCTCTGAAGAACCTTACAGATTTGGACAACAAATAAACTCCAACAACAATCCAAACCAGGATTACAGCGAACAGAAAAGCTGCCTGAGGATAAATTATTCTGACAAAATGAAAGCTTCAGTAAACCTTTTAAAACCCAAAACCTTGTTTCTATATTTCGACAGATGTCCGTCACGCCATTTAAAATTAGCCAACAGCCGAGTCAGATTTTATTTCACAAACCGGGACTCGTATTAGTGCCAGGTCTGAACAGGACCTTAGTCCCTACATCTGACTAACAACACGTTTACATCGCTGTAACACCTCCGCCTTACCGCCTTTCTGCTGTGGCTGCTTAGGACTGATTTCTGCTAAACCTTTACATTTTTACACAACAGCACAAAACAATTTAAATGAAATTAAGGTACAGTTCAAAATAAACTAATGTTTCAGTTTATCTGCGAGAAAGTAAAGGATAGAAAAATGTGTTGGTTGTTCGGGTTGAGATTTACCTCTCCGTTCAGGAAGCAGTAGAGGACGGCCACCACGAAGCCCTGCAGGGACACCGAGGAACCCAGCATTAGACTCTCAGCTACTACCACACCAAATTTAGCTCAATATTTATAAAACTGACTGAGGTGTTATGTGTTGGCTAAGCTAGCTGCAGTCAGAGATTCTTCCAGACAAACAAATACAGACACAGATGTCATTACATTATCAGCCGCCTTTCATGAACGGGAAGGTGAAACGGCACATGTACACGAACTTAAAAGAAATCTGATTTTCTAAAATGTGCCCAAACAAGCTCCAAGTGTTTTTGTAATGAAATGTGATCAAATCTAATCTGATTTGAATCAAAATCTTTAGTTTGATTAATGAATTCAGAACATCTTGGGAAAATAACAGATGCAGACGCAGAATAAACATATTTTTTTGCCTCTGCCAGGTTCACGTTCTGGTCACCTGGAAGGATCCGAGGCCGAGCTCAAACACCAGACGCTCCCGCTTGCTGACGTTCTCTGGAGAAAAGGCGAAGACGGTGTAATGGATCCCAAAGAGCGGGATCAGCAGCAGCGTGGAGCGGGCCAGCCTCCTGCAGAACAACACGCCGACACACCAGTCATTCAGTCTCCGACCAAAAAGATTCTGAGTGTTTGTACGAGTGTGAAGATAGCGAAATAAGAAACACTTACAGGTAAATACTGGATTCATTACCGCCGATGTCTGGGGACTGCAGCTTCTGGACCAGGATGACGATGATTCCGATGAAGAGCACAAAGTTGATCTGCAGATGTAAAGATCAAATTTAAACAAACTATATTCTTGGAAGGGGTTGGTAAAAAAACAGAACTTATATAAGTTTAAAAAAACAGCGGAGATGAGAAAAGTTATTGATTCCTGATGACACAGTTTTGCATTTACGCTCACATTTGGAGGCAACTTTTCAGTTTTCTGTGACGATCCCACTCATTTCTCTATTGGAGTCGGTCAAACAGCCAGCCATTTTCACATCATTTGAAAGCTTTTAGGTCAAAAATTATAAATCTTTTGTCTTAAAGACTAACATTGTGAGAAAAAACACAATATTTTCTACATTTTGATGTAAAAATTGGGCCTGCAGAGTTAAAGCTGTGGGAGGTGTGGCAGTTTAAACAAAATTATTTGCTTCTTGAAATGCCTAAGTCAGACCAAACTACATTTTTTACATTGAATGATTGTGAAAAGGACCAACAAAATAAATATAACTATTGATGTCATCACTGTATGTTGAGGAACTCAGAGCACAAACCTCCATCTGGGCCTTAGGATCATTAAATAAATTGTAGGACATCAACCCTGTCAATAGAACTGTTATTTCTACTCCGGTTCCAGTTTTCCTACCATAATGGAGGCCAGAACCGGTCCCTTTATGACCCACCAGATGGCAGCATTGTCGTTCATATCCCAACACCTGAGAAAAGACAAAGTTCTCAACACAAGCAGACAAACCTCAACACGAAACTCTTCATCATTTATTAAGAACCAACCCGTAATCATCAAACCGCAGCCTCAGCACCGCCCAGATGGTCACACACACTGTCGGTGTTCCTGTTGTAACACACACACACAATAAGAAATAAATTACACATTGTGGGTTTCAGCTGCTCATTCAGTGTATGTGTGTGTGTGACGCGCTCTCACCCCAGCCGATGATGATGTACCAGTAGAAGTATCTCTTCTCGGGGAAGAAGGTCTCCACCAGCAGAGTGAAGAGGTAAAGGCCCTCGATGAAGAGCCAGAAGTAGTTGGAGAGGACGCAGTAATGGAAGAAGATCATGACCGCTCGGCACTCCAGCTTCAGGAAACACGGGACAGCAGTGAGCGTGCTCGGCCTGAAGCACCATTAACGGGAGAACAAAGTGTGTGACTCACGGTGTGTATGAAGCAGTGGTCGCTGTCCTCTTCGGCATACAGGACGCCATCTTTGATGAAGACGGAGATGGCTCTCAAGATGAACGACACAAAGAGGTTCATGTGGATGAAGTTCCTGGTGCAGTGGAGCTTCCTGTCGGGAAACCAAATCACGTTGGTTGATTTTATGTTTTTATTTCAAGAAGTCTCAAAAGAGGTTTATGTGTGAACATCTCACCTGAACCTGCAGAGGATGACCATGGCGATGGTGAGGGACACCAGGGAGGTGCTGTAGCCCACCGTGTACAGAGCCTTCACCGACACATAATACATGTCCTGAGAGGGAAACACAAACATGATGAACTGAGTGGAGCAGCTCCAGAATCAACTTCAGAACCTGAACGTTGCGGTGGAGCTAAACGCACCGGGTGGCTGCTGTTTCCTTCGTCGAGGCAGGCATCGACGTAGTGAGGAAAGGTGTCTGACCAGCCGAACTCGGTGCAGTTACGGCTCACCTCCCCCGGCACTGTGGACACAGAAAACTTTTAAAATAACTGATCCAGTTAAAGGTTTGATTCCTGCAACAACCTCAGTTAGCTGCATCCAGTCTTTATTATTTAGTTTGCTGTGCAATGATTAGAAAAAAAAAAGACTCTACAAACTTAAAGGTGAAAGGTCATGACAGGACAGTTAGATAAAGGCTTTATGGCTTGTTTGGAAAGGTTGTAGGAGAAAGCTTCTTTTTCTTAAAATTGTAAAGCTTCATTTGAATAGACTTCTGTTAAGATCAAAGCGGGACGTTTACCCATAATGCACAGCAGCATAAAATCAAACAGGATATCGGTACAAACGTTTCATAGCGACTGAATTACAGTGGGGGAGGGTCGGGGATTTGGGCTGGTCTTATAGAAAAATAAAATATCCAACTTTCCGACATTTATAATAATCATACTCACTTTCTCAACAGGCTACAGAAGTCTAAACATTTAGAAGTGTAGTCTCTGTCCTAGTTGATCTTTAGACAACAGAGCAACTTAAAGACAAGTTAATGATGAAGATGAACGAGGAGTCTCCAGACACTGACCAAAGTCTTCCTCGCTTGTAAACTGAAAGAAGACTTCAGGACAGATGACCCTGATCACTTCACCGATCCTGGCCGGCTGCCAGCACGTCAGATTGTCCCAAAACCACGGGCAGTCTGCGAAAACGACACAAACACCAAAACGGTTTTATTTTGAAAGGGTCCGCTGACTGCAACATATGCAGCGTTTCACCATCTTCGTGGTGCAAATATCTGTTCCACAAAATCCCATATTGTCACTGCAGAAACCTTTTATCTCCAAAAACAGAAATTTTATCTTATTTATTTCTTTAAAAAGGAACTCTTTTGGTCACAAGCTCTTTTTAAAACCCTTCCCATAACCATAAAATAAAACCAAAGCCGGATGGGAAAGATTACCAGTAGATGTTTCATAAAAAGGTGAAAAATGGAGATAAGTTAAGATAAATGGAGTTTTTTATCTGACAGTGACGATTTTAAACACAAAATGAAAGATTATCTAAAAGCATCTTTTCCAACCAGAAATGAAAGAAAATGGAAAATTATATTAATTTAATTGAATGATTTTTGTTGCTGGATCTTATTATTTTAAGCTAGACTCAATAACTCAGATTATTAGTAGAAACGGCAGCATTTTTATAAGAGATTTGAAAGGAGAACTGTGATTTTTCTTTCTTTAGATCAGTTTTTTGTTTGTTTGTGTTTTGCATCCACAAGTAATTTCTACTTACTTTGACCTTTTTTCTGTTTAGCTCACCTGTTTCCACCTGATTGGTCAACACCAGCAGCTTCTGCAACAATCAGCTTCAACCACAAAACCTGTTTTTTGCTTTTTATAGGCATTATAAACTTTAGCGATTAAAATAATATGCAGATTTTTAAAAGAAATAGTCAAATGATTGATTTTCCCCCAAGAAAAGACAATTAGCAGAGGAGTAAAACATATATGTGATATTTTTAAAGTGTGTTGACCTTTTTGAGGATGAACTAGTCCTCAATCACAGGTTGGATGCAGATTAAATGTCTTCATGAGAGGCCGTTTTCATCTCTAAAATGTTGTCTTTAGCAAAGCAAACATCAGACAAGTTCTTTACCCAAAAAATTTTCAATAAAGCAAATTTATCTACCAGCAAAACCTGTAAATTTGACTTGACAAGTTTATTTAAACATTAATACAATTTTAGAAGCAGAAACATTCCATCAAGATGTAAATTTGTTTTGCATAAATATCAGTTTTTTCACTTTCTGTCGTTGTGACTTTAATCCAAATTAATTTTTTTCTCCACAAATGCAAATTATTTGCTGTCTGCAGAGCTCTCAGATCAGCTGAAGATGAAAATAAATTATATTTTACGAAAAGGTTTTGTACCAAGATATCATTCTTTTTAATTAAATCAATGCAACAGGAGAAAAAAGTGGGACCTGTGCAGGTAAAAAACAAATGTTTGTTATGCGCAGTACACATTCAACTCACTTACTTAGAGTGAAAACAGAAATGTGACCAAATGAGGAGATAGGAGACAAACCCAGGTGATTATTTTTAGCCCTGAAAGTTTGTTAGTGCGATCATCCCTTCATCCATCACTTATTCTGTGACAGACGCCCGTCACTCACTGATCAGCTTTCATTTTTACACTTCTCATCACCACGAGACGTCTTCCAGCTATCCCTCAATATGGAGATGCAAGTTTAATTTTCTTTGCTGAATTCAGAGTTTCTGCAGGAAATCCGATAGAAACAGAAGCAAACCTCGAAACTCTTTGCGTAGGCGCGTAGGCACGCAGGAAGGAGTTAACCACAGCTTGTTGACTTATCTGCTCCTCATTAACATGACAACCCTGAAGATGTTCTGGTTATTAACGTCTGTGGTTTTTTTTTATTTTAATAAGCATCCTGTTAAAACTGTAAGTGGTTTAAGCACGAAGCGGAGGAATTATAGGCGAAAACAACACAGGTTCACAAAACAAAAGCTTACCAAACTCAGAGTTGGACTCCTCCGAGGCCATCATCTCCAGGCATTTCTCCTGCTCCCTCTTCATCACACAGTTGTTGGGAACCTGTTGCCTCGAACTCTGAAAACCAGGGAAGACAAAAGACACAAGTTAAAGAGAGGAAGAGCAAGAAGAACAATGCAGAAGGGACTCAGGGATCCCTTTAAACCCTCAACCAATTAAATAAATCACTGCAACCCTCTGAAGCTAACCGATCCAAAGGAGGAGCAGTATTCTGGGGGAAACAAAGGCTTTCAGGTTTGCACTTTTCACACCGGACCACTCCTGTTTTTTAAAGACGCACAAAGATAGGTCTGCAGCTGCAACACAACCAGGACCAGAGATCACAATCCCAGGACCAACTCAGAGACACGACGCCGGGGATGGGGTTACGGCCCCTCTGGGAATGAAGAAGGCGGGTCGGGACTAACATCTCAGAAAAATCCCGTGTCTCACTGCTAGCTTCAATTGGGAAAACGTGAGATTACAGCTTTTACAGGGCGCCACAGGGGACCTCATCTATCCGATGAACTCAACAGTGATTGCTCAAGGGCATTCACATAAATTTGTTTCATAATAATAAAAAAGCACTGCTGCTAAACAGTCGAACATTCACTGAACAGGCTTTGCAGCAGAGACACTGAAGCTTCGGTGTTGCGTTTTAGCGTCTGGGCTGCAGCTGTTGCTTCATGAACTGAATGCTGCTTATGTGTTTGCAGTTTATTCTCATTTATTCTCAGAATGCCAGCTTCTCTTTTATGTCTCAAATCAGTTGTAATTTAGTTTCATAAAGGTTGCAAACCCTTCCCAAAGTTGTCTCACATTTCTCGTACTTTCTGACTCACAGAAAACTAAACTGAGACAGGTCTGGGATGGTTTCCAAACGACACTGTGACTATTTTGAGCAAAGATTTGTTTTGCGTTATTTAAGGTATTTAAAATTTGTGACATGAGGGTGAGGTCCCTGCGATTCAAACTTAGGAACGCTTTGAGACATTTCGGAGACTCCTTGGCGAATAACGATGCCAGCAGTCGCAGCCCAGTGGCATACGAGCTGAGATGGGTTTGTTTTTTATGTGAAGAACTTGAACTCAGTGCATCTTGACATTAAAACTGTGTATTTTTCTGAGAGGGAAACTGTAAACGGACACTTTCAAAACAAACTTTAGGTACTTTGGAGAAAAAACATAATTAATGTTTCCCCCGAAGAACTTTTAAATGTTCTGCCCTTGTTTCCTAAGCTAATTTTCAAAAGGAAATGATCAGAACTGGTTAGCATTCTTGGCCAGGTTTCTACTGAAAAAGACAGATTTATTCTAAAGGAGACTTGTACCTAGATATTAAAAGGATATATTTATGTACTATCAAAACTAAAAAGCTTCTGCCTAATTGTGCCTGCGTGCCAGGTTCTGTATGTTACTGCAGAAAGACAGATATTTTTGTGACGTTTTGCTACAATATTTATTCAATCTCAAGGCACATATGCTGTCTGACATTAATGAGTTTTATCAGATGGCTTTGTGTTTAAATGAAATCAAGATTTTTAATAAAGCAGAACGTTGAGCCCGCTGTGCTTTGAAAGTGACAGCAATTAAAACCTTAATGAGGCAACTTCCAGTCAAAGTATCAACCTTTTTCCTCTTCTTTCTGACAATACAAACAGAGGAAAATGTGCTGATTTGTGCCACGGCGACAGCTCACATTTAATTGCTGTCGACATTCCTTGATGGTGTCCGTAACTGAGGTGCAGGAAGGAAGTTTTAACGTCTAAAACAATTAACAGGCAGGGATATTGCTGCATAAACAATAAATAAATGATGAGGAACGATCCTTATTCATTGTTCCTGCCACATGCTGATCAATGAATTATTGATGCAGACACTCCATATGGTTACTTTAACTCAGTAAGAGTGAAAATCAATCCCTGTTTGTTGAATTTATTCAGATGAAGTCTCCACCTGTTGTAAAGTCTGTTGGTTTATTGAAATCTTATCTGGACAGATGACGGACTCAGGCAGAAGACTGGCTTCACCCCCCCCCCATTTACTTTAACTAAACGTGCATTAGGTGTCACCTTATTTTCACATTTGATTAAAAAGAAAAGCAGAAAAAGTGTCAGGAGCGATAACTGACCGAGGGCAGAAGGATGAGGAGGGTCAGCAGGCTGATTGTAACAGCAGACATTTTGAACTTCAGTTGTTTCCTGTCAACACAGAGCTCCTGCAGACAAACACAGCAGGACGCCGGCTCACCTCAGGATCTGAGGACACAATGAGACACAGGTGGACTTTATTACATCTCCTCTGGTCATACACAAACATCACTCTGCAGAAACTCTTCCTATTCAATCAGAAAGTTTAATAAAGTCAAACTCTGGGTCTGATTCCAGCAACGAAAACAACACAAATCAAATCACAAACATGCATTTATTTCCAAGGTTTCCTAAAGTTTTTCTTTACTGATTTTTTGCTTTTTTAAAGTTATTTCTTCAGTCGTTGTGCCGGACAACTATCAGTGCAGCCGTATTAGTTGAAGTGTGTCATCTTTGACTTGTTTTTATTCTTTCTGTTGTTGATGCAACAAAAGAAATGACAAGAAAAAGTGCATAGATTTAATATAAAATTTGTCCGATTTTTGTGCACAACAAAATGCCTTTTATTTATAAATGGTCAGGTACTGGACTGAAACTGAGTGGGGAAAAAAACTTTCTTGCTTTGTTTTTTTCTTGATGTTTGTATGTTTAATCGGTAATCTAAAGCTTCTGCAGACTGGATGAGTCAGAAATGTGTTGATTATGTTTGTGCTCAAAGGAGACAAACAGCATCCTGAACATCCAGTTTAATGATAAGTTTTTATTTTATTTTCTCTTTGCCTCCTTTGTGGAAGGAAATCATTTATGTTTGAGTGGTTTACTTCATGGCGCTCATTAAGACAACACTTCTATGGAAAACCATCAGCAGCCATCATGGTCTTTGCAGCTCTGAAGAAATATTGTTTCCTGTTCTGTTGAGTTTGTTTGTTTGTCCGTTTGCCCTCGTGAGATTTCACAGGTCTTTTATGCATTTTAAAATTTTCAGTAAAGGTCAAATGAAACCCTAAGAGAGTCTATTTCCAGCCGAGCAGAAGAAGGAGCAGGAGGAGGTTCCGGGTCCACGTGGTCCACTTCAGGTCCAAAAACGCAGCGGCTCTCTCAGCTGTTGCCCCTGACAACGCTTTCTGGTGGAGTAGGATCGCCGAGCTGCCAAGTTCTCCCTGCAGGACGAGGCCCGAGTGTCCAAACCTGCTACTTGGCTTTGTTCACACATCCCTGCTGGCCCGGAGCGTCATGAACACGGGCTCATTACCGCCTCACACCTTCTCCGGCCTCTTCACGTCTCACTGTTGCTGCTTAGGGCTTACAGTGCGTGTTTATGAAATAATTATAATTTTTGACTGAAATTAAATCACTACTGATGGTATCTTGGTTTTAAGTACTTGTTTGCTGTTGAATAACAGATTTAGAAAGTAATTCCTTAACATAACTGACTAAATAACTAGTTTTTTGTATGCATGTTTGTTTTACCTGCCAGGTTATTTACAACTGCATATAATCATTTTCCAGTCCTTTGTTTTATGAACAATAAGATCTTGGATCACCTGCTCCATTAGTGTGGATGTGGCAGATTTTTCATGCATGCAGCCAAGTTTGTGTCCATCAGCAGGACTTTAAGTTTCTTTAGTTATTTTGTCTTTTATAAAAACTGAAGACTAAACCAGCATGTTACAGAGCTGCAGCAAACACTGCAGTCCTGGTATCTGAAACTTAAAGTGTCCATCCAGCTTTCATTTCATTATATTTTGCTTTCTTGTTTTCTTGCATTGTTGTTTTAATTAGAGGAAGAAAATATGTTTTATTACCATTAAATTTGGTCTGAATAAATCAAGTTCAGGGACTCAAGGTGGCATCAACTTCATGTCAGAAACAGCTGTGTAAACCAGAGCAGTTTACGACCAAAAAAACACAACATAATGCAGGTTTAAGACGAAAACTCTGGATGTCTGGGTGTGTTTTTTGGCCGTGACTGTCATCTCAGCAGCTGCTCACGACCGTCCTCCCTGAGCTGTAATCGCTGCCTTAATGAGTCTCAGTGGTTTTCATGTTCAGTGTTTGTAACGTTTGATGCTCATTTTAAAAAAGTCCCTGATTAAAACAACATGGAGGCACATTCACCCTCCAAATTAAACATACATGTGTTTATCACACTGGTTGGGTTTGTGGAGAACCCTTGAGTCCAGCTGGACCAAACAAAAGGAGAAAAATAAAAGTTCAGACTGTGAGTGGGTGTTTCTGTTAGCTAAGATGAATCCCCTCAGTAGAAGACTTATTTCTCTCAGGAATAAGCAGGAAAAGGAGGATTGATCAATTATGTGTAGCGCTGCAGCACTGCCAAAAGAAACTCTTTGAGTCCTCCAAGATGAGGTACATTGTTAGACAGAA
Source organism: Kryptolebias marmoratus (assembly GCF_001649575.2). Taxonomy (NCBI): domain Eukaryota; kingdom Metazoa; phylum Chordata; class Actinopteri; order Cyprinodontiformes; family Rivulidae; genus Kryptolebias; species Kryptolebias marmoratus. Next base: position 3,468,593 of record NC_051447.1, on the reverse strand, counting down.
AAGACGGCAAGAGATAGAGGGAGAAGGATACAAAAACAGCACTTTGGTCCTGCAGGTGTCTGCACCAGTTTATCTCCCTTTACAGCAAATTCTTCTTCTTCTGTCATTTAAAGAGCAGCCTCTGCTTCTCAGGCTTCATCGTCTAATGTGTTAATCCAGCTCCGAACTTTCTCTTTCCCTCTGAACATTACTGCAAGTCGATCAAGTCTCCGGCTCTATATTTAGCCCAAAGAATTATGAGATGATTTAATTCACATCATGACGTAGTCTTTCATTATATCAGGGACAGGGAGGGATACTTTACAGAGAAAGGGACAGAGAGAATTAAAAAAAAAAAACTGTCCTGATTTCTCGCTCCCATTAAGTTCCATTTTTCCCACAAGTCCTTTGGGCATGTTGCCATTATTAGTCTGAGATGAAGAGACTTTGAAGCGAAAAATAAAGTAGCAGATGAAAAAAAATAAAAAATTAAACAACAACAACGCAGCATCCCGAGAGACGTGAAACCAGCTCCACAGCTGAGCGGAAATTAAATAGTTTGTTGAGTAAATATAAATTTAATTCATGGTGGCTTCATTTACTTTAACTCTCTTTTTTTCATTTGTTTTGCTTTGGTATATGTTTTATTTTCAAACTTGTTTTTATGGTTTTAGTATGATTTTATTGGTAATAATTTTCTACAATTAAAACCTCTGCAGTAAAATTGAGTGCCAAATGTTTTAACATACACATTGAAATGTAATTTTTTGTGTTTTACTTAGTGTTTACGTACACTTAAAGTCATAGTTTTGGTGCTTTATGACCTAATACAGAGTATTTCTTTATGCTGGCTCCTCATCTATCCCATAATAAGCTGGCTCTGAAAACTGGTGAGCATGAGATGGCACGTCATGTCTGTTTGTGATGATCGTGTTTTACAAGGATTATGGTAAATGCATCGAAACAGCTGATGTGCGACGGTTAGAAATTTATTCTGTTGTTTAACTTGTTTCACAAAAACTGTTAAAAGCCTGAAAAACAAGAATAATTCTTTAGACAAACTGAACCAAAACTAAAAATCAGATTTCACTTTAAGGTTGTTGCTTCTAAAGTGATTACTTCATGCAAAATGTCCAGAAAGGGTTTTTTAGTTGTCTGTTTGTGATGCTAACTGTAAATAAAGTTAAACTAAGTTTAATTCATCCATTCTCTTACCCCACTTCTTCTATGCAGGGTTAGAAATGGTAAATATCTCCATCAGTCTTAGTACAAGAGGTGGGGTTGGAAAAATGGTCAAAGACGATAAGAAGCTGATCTTATATAAGGAAATAACAATAATTTAATAACAATTGCAGGAATTCCATATGCTGTTTTGTGTTATTTTCTAAATAAAAAAAGTCATCTAAGCATCTAAGCTATAAGCTCAGGGTGCAAGGTTTTATATGAGCTGCTGTAAAATCACAGAGGTGGCAGATTTACGGACATGTGAATTAAAGTGTTCAGGTTTAAGACCAGATGTAAAAACATTCCACTCTGTCTTGTTTTATAGCGTTTGTTATAAAGATCTAAACATGGACACACATTGAATTTAGAAGTACTCTCTGTTTTTACCACCAGTCTGAGTTTTGGTTCTGGTTCTAATTGCTCAACCATTCTTTGAAACATTATATTGCAACAAACATGAAAGTTTTCTGACTCTGCTGATTGTTTTTTAAATCCTATCTTGATTAGTGAAGGTCTAATTGTTCAACCACATAGAACAGCAGAGGATCCATTATTGGGACCTGCTTTGAACGAGATGGTTGGCTTCTGCTGAGCAAAGAAAATGACTGATTGTTAAAAAAAAACTAAATTAAAAAGAGTAAAAAATGGAATACAGCAGCAGAGAAATCAGTGTGGGACCACTCAGCTTGCCCTGTCAGTGTTAAATGAATAAAAGAAGCTCAAAATACTTCTGCAAGAATTCGGAGCTACCAAAACTTAATGCAAGGCCTAAACAAACAACCAATCCATGCAATCATCGATTTTCCTCATCTTATTAGTGGTCGGGTCACAGAGGCAGCAGGTCTGGGAGGAAAACCCGGATCTCCCTCCCCCCAGCAACACTCTCCAGCTCCTCCTGGAGGATCTCAAGGCATTCCCCAGACCATAGAGGGTATATATTCCCTCCAGAGAATTCTGGGTCTGCCCCGAGGTGTCCTCCCAGTTGGACGTGTCAGTGAAAATCTCACCACCAATCCTTTTGATGGGGAGGAGCAGCGGCTCCCTGAGGATGACGAAGCTCGGAGTGGAGCCGAGCCCAGGATCTATATCTCCTTCCAGTACGTGAGGGTTGGAAGGTAGATGGTCCACTAAATCAAGAGCTTTGCCCTTCACTTCAGATCCTTCTTCACCAAAGCAAGAACCTCATCACAGCAGGCAAGGTCCTGATCCGTTGGTCCAGTTTCTGCTCATGAACACGATATGTAAACTCCCCCGAGGCAAAGGTTCAACCTCAACCAGGAGGGAGTAATCCATCTAAACCATCAGTGTTAAAGTAATACTCGACTGTCTATGTATGTCCACTTTTCTGGGTGTTAATTTCACACTGTCAAAGTGTTATTTTTTAACACTTTATGTCTGAATTCTTAGTTTTGATCAGCTAATTGTTGTTGTAACCCCGACTATTGTTGACTTGTCCTCACCTTGGTACGTTAACTCATGCAGACTTGCTGTGCTAGACCTCTGTTTCATACTTTTAACAGACTTTTGTTGAAAGATTAACACTCTTATTGTGTTAATTTAACACTCAATCAAATGGACACATGTATTATTTTAACAATGACAATATTGTTGTGAAAGTTTTGTTTCGTGCAGCTTCTAACAACCTATTTTCTGTTAGTTCTGAGTGGAGCAGAAATCCTACAGCAAGTTCTGCAGAGTATATTATGAATCTAACTTTTACATTTAAATTAAAAGACACAAACTTGGACCAATAAAGAACACAGAAATTTTCAAACTAACTATATTCTGTGCTAAAAGTGCTTTGCATGTTGCTTCTAACATCCAAAGCTCTCAACAACCGAGCTCCATCTTCTATTAAAGCTCTTATTGTTACATATTTTCCTAACAGAGCTCTTTGCTCTCAGACTGCAGGTTTACTTGTGGTTCCTTGAGGTTCTAAAAGTAGAACTGAAGGCAGAGCTTTCAGTTCTCAGGCTCGAACTTACAGTTTCTGTCCGTGAGGCTGACACCATGTCTCGTTTTAAGACTTTTTTTTTTATTAATCCTATAGTTAGGGTTGGTTTGGGTTTCCTGTCTTATCCTTCAGTCCTGCTGCTATAGGCTCAGACTGCTGGAGAACAAAATGTCCACATGTCCTCTCTCTGCTGCTGTCTTTACTCACTCTACCCTCCATGTTTGTATTTGTAATTATTTATATCATTAACATGTGTTCTTCTTTGTCTTTCTTTCTATAGAAACTCCACCTGGACCAGCCATTCAGTGTTTGTCTACGTCTCTTTCCTGTCCTAACACCAGCCGGTCGAAGCAGATGGCAGCTCGTCCTGAGCCTGGTTCTAGTTCTGCTGGACGTTTCTTCCTGTTAAAAGGGAGTTTTTCCTTCCCACTGTCACCAGTTTGCTGCTCAGGATGGGAGACTGAGACAAAATGAAGATTCAACACAATCTGCTGCTTCCTTAGATAACTTTTACTGATTGGCTGATATAATGTATGTGAAGGTTTTTGTTCAGTGACCTGAGATGACTTATGTTGTGACTTGGTGCAATAGAAATGAACTGAATTCAATTAAACTGAATTACAACTCAGAGAACCAGCAACACCACAAAGAAAAGAAAGATTCAACTGAATGCATTTTCTTCTTGCTAGAGAGATTAGATTGTCAGAATCTGATTAGAAAGTAGTTCCTACTGTAACAGTGAAGCTGCAGACTCCCTCATAAGAATGACCAAAACAAATTTCACTTCCCAGGAACTGAAATTTTAAATTTTTAAGTATAATATTTGGATTTCTCTGAGTTCCTGCTGTTTTAGCTTTGCCAAGCTTCTTTTCCTCCAACTAGGTCCAAATTTTCAATGCAAGTTCTTAACACAGACTTCATTTATTTTCTTTTTAATTAAATAAATCTGTAGGCGTGCGTCAGCAATGAAGGAGAAAACATCTAGAATATCTTCGTTTGGTCTTTAATTGTCCAGCAACAAAATCAATCAAGCCATCGTCTTTGAGTGTAGAGAATAAAAAGGCTCTTGAGGGAAAATTCCGACACATTTCAAGACAAAATGAAAGCGGTAACACGATTTTTAAAATATGTGTCTTGCAGCCTTTTGCATCAGCATCCTGAATTAGATCGTCTTGATATGACAAGGAGACTCTCTGCTCAAACAAGATGCTGGACGTGTAACAAGGACGCCGTGTTGAGGCTGATGTCCTCTCCTCCTCCTTTACTTTGAGTCTCTCTCTGCTGCTCAGGCCAGCCAACACCAGCCTAATTGGATTCTTTAAACGTCAGCGTCTCTGAAAGGAAGAAAACCTTTTTTCATTCACAGCTGTGCTCTTGTTCTCCAAAGGTTTTCTCACGGTTTTAACATCAACATCCTAATGATGTGTGCTGGACGCTCTTGCGGCTTGAATACAAAGAGGATTCTGTGGTTTCACTAATGTGATGAGCCAGATGTGAACTGTAAATTTAAACAAAAAGAAGTGCAAACACACTGTTTTCTTTTGGGATAAACAAGTTTTTAGTTAAACATTCCTGACAGGCTAAGCCTATCTGAAACCCAGCTTCCACTGCGACTGTCTGCTGTTTGTTTGTTTTTGACAAAGCGGTACATATAGCACCTGTTTGGCCTTCAACGAGGATGCAGACAGGATGTGCAGATCATTCATCACTCTTTAGGAACGAGGCTGCAGCTGAGACTCAGAAATGTAAACAAATTGCTTAGCCTTGTTTCTTTATTTTTATCTCATCAACCAAATTTGACAGATGCAAGCTATAGCAAACATACTGAAATACACCCACAGTTTTATTTCCCTTCCAAGTCATAAACATTAAGCCCTGACAGGAAGCACTCTGGGACAGAAGAACGGATCTCATGAGGATAACAGTATGGGATTTTATATTAAATACCAAATTATCTACAAGAAAAATGAGGTAAAACTACAAACCCCAGTTCTCAAAAAGCTGGAATGTTAGGTAAAATATAAATAATATGAAGAATGCAATGATTTGCAAATCTCATAAACTTATATTTTGTTCACAATGGAACATAGTAAACATATCAAATGTTTGGAGAAGTGCGGAGAAACCTCTAAGGTCAAAGGTCAAGGCTGGATGTTGGTGATCTGGTTCTGTTCTGCTCAGGAACACTTCCACTTCTCATTGTCTGTAAACCCAGTTAACCGTGCCGTCCACAAATGCTGCTTAAAGCTCTATCAGGCAAAGAAGAAGCCAGATGTGAACAGATGTGTCTCCTCTACCATCCAGAAACTCTGTCGTCTTCTCTGGACCAAAGTTCATTTCAAATAGACTGAGACAAAGAGGAGAACTGTTCTGAGGTCAGACGGGTCCAAACCATCCAGCCTGTTATCAAAGCCTGCCTCTCTGATGGTATGGGGGTGCATTAGTGCCTCTGAAAAGGATCTCCAGGTTTTAGAACAACATCTGCTCCCATCCAGGACTGTTGAACAGCCTCTACAGACAGAATGGGACAACATTCAGCAGCTGCACTCCTCAGGTCCAGATGTTCACAGACTGATGGGAGTAGAAGGAGGAGATGCTTCACAGAGGGAAACATCTGGAACATCTTTCAAGAGATGAGTTGCTGCCATCAAATTCAAATTTACTTCACGTATTTAAAGAAAATGATGCAGTTTCTTAGTTTCAGCATTTAATTTGTTAATTATGTTCTATTTTGAATAAAATATAGGTTTGTGAGATTTTTGGATCATTGCATCCTGTTTATATTGCCATTTTACACAACACCCCAGCTCTTTGTTGCAGAATTGTGATTCAGTGACAGCAGGATGTCATGCAAGGTCACACAGCTTTACAAAAGGTCTGGATTCCATAAAGCCTAAGAAAACTGTGCAAATGATTCAATTAGACTGACTGATTCCTGCATGCAGACCTGTAAAACATGCATGCTTGGATGACTTACATGCAGCTGGTGTTGAGACCATTTCTAGTTGCCTGGAACTGATTCTCTTCAATCGTGTCTCAGCTACAAGTCAGTATAGAAGAATGCTGCTGTGACCATCACCTCTTCCATTCCCACAGAATTACTTCCTCTAATATTCTGCTCAGAGCTTCTCAGTGCACAGTGAGCAGCCTCTGATGGGCAGAGAGCTCCTCACGGACACATGCCGCAGGATCCTCCGTGCACCCCACCCTGACATGCCTCCGTGCAGAACTGCTCTGCTCAGTTTGAGATCATGCTTCTTTTTTCCAGCCAAGCCTTACCATTGTATCCTCTTGCCCCCTCTGAAAGTCCCGCGCTGCGACTCGTGCGCGCCGGAGACAGATCCACCCTCAGCGGTCTGAGGATGCGCGGATTCCTCGGAGGATCCAGGAGACACAACTTCCAGCAGAAATGGAGCCTGGTTTGGTATGCAGATTGAGTAATGATGGGACTGTTTTGCTTTTGCTGCACAGATTTTTAAAAAGCCATAAAATCTCCTCTTTGTTGCGCGGAAAGGATTTGGAGCGACGACCCTGTCCTGCGGACGGCTGAGCGCGTCGCCCTGCAAGCAGGAATGCGCTGCGCATTTCAACTAAACACCCTCCTCTCTCTCTCTCTCTTTCTCTCCTCACACTCACTGTCTCTCTCATCCACACACACACACACACACACACACACACACACACATGCGCAAAGGAAACACAAATCCAATCCTGTGTGATGAATGGGAGACATAAACGGTGCGTGTTAAATAATCCAGTTTACCAGATTCAACACACACAATGATGTGTGTGTGTGTGTGTGTGTGTGTGTGTGTGTGTGTGTGTGTGTGTGTGTGTGTGTGTGTGTGTGTGTGTGTGTGTGAGTGTGGTCCTGGGGTCATCATAAAGGCTCGAACAAAGGAGATCAGGACCATGGACAAAGACCAGTTTTATTTTTAAGGATAACTTGACTATCTAACAAAGACAAACAGTCTTTGTTTTAGAGTTTTCATATGTTGGGTTACCCAACATATGAAAACTCTAAAATTGGATCCAAGCAAAAATGGATTCTGTGTTGATATTTTTGCATGACTCCATAAAGGATAGAGTATATCCAAATCAGTTCAGTTTATTGTTGCAGTGAACATCTGCCCAACTAAACTCTCCTCTTTCTTTCTTCCAAACACTTTGTGACTTTAAAGGATCACAAAGAGGTTTTCTCGAACACACTCAAATGGAATTATGCAGGTATGATTCAAGGTCAGAGACATTTACGGGGTGTTCTTTCCTTTTTGAACTCAGCAGGTATGAAACTTGTAGAATATTCAGATAAAACTCATACTGTGGCCACAGGTACCTGAATAACTTCAGAACCCAGGTAGCTCACCGTGGGAACCAAGACTTAACAAAATGAAACTAGGATTTGTTGAAGGAACTCGTATCGCCTGTTTGGTTTATGTGTTGGGGATGACTCTCAACTACCACCACACCAAAGCTTAACTCAGCATCTGTTAAAGTGACCGACAGCCATTTTTGTGTTTGCAGAGTTTAATCAGGTTGAGTCCAGAAGTTAGTCAGTTGTAGATTAAAATCTGTCGACTGGTTCTTCAGATATTTTGCTGACTGGCTATCAGACAAGTCATTTATGTTCGAATTGGTCCTGTGTGGTTGTGTGTCTTTGTGATGGACTGGTGACCTGTCCAGGTTGTCCCCCGCCGCCTGCCTGTTGATGGCCGGAGACACTGATCCTGAGAAGGGTGAACTGGGTGCTGAAACTGAGTAAATGAGGATTATTATTTCAGAAATGCCTCTGTGGACTTCATGGGAATTAAACTCCCAGATTAAAAAACACTGACTCCCTCAGACTCAAATTTCCACCACGAGAGGAAGTCTCTTTTTTTTTCCACGTTTGTCTCTTTGAGTGATGTCCCAGAAGGCCGATGAAGATTTTCGCTGCAGATCCAGATGGAGCAACAGTCCCGCTCACTTCATCTGTTGTAATCTAATTTCCACATCACAATCTTACTTGCTTTCTCTTTTTATTGTTGTAAAACTCTGTTTATCTGCAAGAAAATGGAAAAAAACAAGATGAAATGTCATTTTATCAGGAAGAAAAGTAAAGTAAACCGTAAAATTTCTGATGAGATTTTGAAAGGTGCCACTGCAGCTGCTACAAAAGATTACATCAATTTTGTAAAAATACAAACTAGCCTAGATTTTGATGTTTAAACTGTATAAAAACTCTAAAGAGAACCAAGCTCAAATGAAGCGTAAAAGCTGCTGCCAATAGCTCATTATGGTCACCGTGGTAACCCCACACCTTTGTCTGTCACTCCCTGACTGCCAAATTTATTGAGATGCAGACAGAAATGGACTGAACAGAAAGGCTCGGACAAACAGTCGCTGTGCGAAAACTACAAGTCGGATCTTGTAAATTCTTGGACCATGAGCAGCAGAAGGCTCTGACAGCCTCACATGTGGATTTTGATGTTTTTAAAAGGTGTTTTTATGGAGGGGATAGGACAAGTAAATCAGACCCTAATTCATTTTTAAAAGCTGAAGCGTGAAACATGATCACACTTTGAACATTCTGTGGTAAAATCTCCTCAAATCATCAAACCTGAACTGTGTTTGTGTAAAAAGAATGAAATATATCAAAATGCCAGTTCTGCCTGACCTACAGAACTCCAAAGAGAGCTAAATGCTTCACCTTTTCACCTACCACTGATCACCACTGAGGTTTTTTTTTTGTATTTTACTTTTGGTATACAATGAACCACTACCAAAAGTAGTAGCACACAATTCCTGATTGAGGCACACGTTCTGATGCATAATTTGCATGTTTTATTTAAAAGCTGAACAGTAATATGGCTGCATTCGTGCTTATGCACGGGCACTCCAAAAATTCATTTGAAAGCAGCACTCAGGCTGGTGTAAAACCTCCATAATCTCTTCTCCTGAAGTGTGTAAAGAAAGAGAGAGTGTCTCAGCAGGGTTATAGAAGCAGATGTTGGGTTATTTTACCAATTTATTTACACTGGGACAGAACTGAGGTCCCTGTTTGATGTGCAGCACATTTCTCTTTCAGAGAGAGCACCGGACTTAACTTCTCCACATCCAATTTTTCCTTCCTGGCACAAAAAAAATGCAGCTTCTATATTTATATTTTTCATCTACGCTGAAAGCTGTGAATGTTATTCTGCTTTTATTCCCCGTCCTGCTGCCGTCTTGGTCCTCCCACACAGAGTAGTGGTGACTCAAGCACCTTCAGGTCTGCCTACATCTTTCACTCTGAGCTGCAGTGAGAGGAACCAGTCCTCACTTCTTCTCCTTTTTTTGTTCTTACTTTGCTTCACCTTCAGATCAACATACATGAATATTACATGTAGACACACACACACACACAGGCGGCTCACGCTGATGCAAACGTGATCAGGGTTTCTGCTGATGCAATGACATCATCGCTAATTGATCCCCCTTTTGAAGCCTAAAAGAGGAATAATGTGCTGCTGTATGGGGTTGCCATGGCAACTGGCCCATTTCAATGCAAGGGGATGTGGAGAGCTGCTGGAAGCTCCGGGGGTAATTGGGGATGCTGGGGTGGAAAGAGGCGAGGCAGTGTGTGTTAGCTGGTCGATGGACAGAAAGATTAGCTCTGTATTCAGTGATTTTTGTCTCCCCCCCCAAAAAAAAAAAAATCCATTGATTCTTCCAAGTAAAAATAAATACAGTGAGTAACATGTAAGAAAACAAATCTGTATTCGTGCTCACAACAGAATTGGATTAACCAAGCCATCAGGATTTGGATCAATCCCAACTGTGAGCTATTGACAGATCCACAGCAGCTCTGAGGAGGAGAAAAGGACAGAAAATAGATTAATGGACCTGGTTTATAATCTGAGCTACAGACTGATCTGTCCCAATGAGCAGAAACAATAAGAAAATCCAGATCCAGTTTAGGGTTTTTTATGTTTTGGTGAATTTTTGGGTCAAGTCTGAGTCTTTGCCTCATGTGAAGGAGCTCAAGTATCTCAGAGTTTTGTTCATGAGAGATGGTAGGATAAAGGAGGTGGATTGACGCAGCAGAGTCTCAGCTGCAGTAATGAGGGCGTTGCTCAAGTCTGTTATAGTGAAGATGGAGTCAAAAGGTAAAGCTTGTGATGTGTTGCTTCGTCTACTTTCTAACCCTCACCTGTGGTCATGAGGTGTGGCTCATGACTTAAACAATGAGATATAAGAGATAAGCTTCTTCTACAGGGCGGCTGGGATCAGCCTTAGAGATTAGGTGGAGCTCCATCATCCAGGATGAGCTCAGAGAAGAGCTGCTGCTCCTCCGAATCCAAAGGAGGCAGCTGAGGAGGTTCAGATAAGGCTTTCAGGGCACGTCCCATTGGGGGGAGATTTTAAAGTTTTTTAAACACATCTGTTATCATTGGTTAATGTTTCTCAAGTTTATGCTGAATGCTAAGCCCACTGTTCATTCTGCCTTAATGCAGAGCGGACTAACTGAAGAGAAAACTAAAGAGTGCTCTCACTGATAAGAACAAGGATGCATCTTTAAATAACACTCAGTCTGCTGCTGCATTCATCTTTGGGATTTCATGCACTAGATTTGGAAAAACTTGCCTAAGGCCGACAGCAGGAACTCATCCCTTCTCTGCTGAAGCTCTTTTTTAGACAGGTTTTATTTCCCCCTCTTTACCTCCCTGCAGGACTCACTAAAGGACAAGAAAAATATTGGTTACAATCTAAAATTCCCATTAAAGTTTTGTTCCCAGCAGCTGACCAAATTCTATTTGAGTCCCACTTTATCAATGCATGTTAGGACTTCCCTGGCAGGTGTGTATTTTCTGAGTGTAAACTCAATAAGTCGTGTCTCTCTTTAAAGAGATCTCACTCCTCTGTGTTCTTGTTTTCTCGGCTGAAAGAGTGAATCATCCTCTCCAGCTACAGTCTCGTCCAGATCAATAAAGATCTCTACATGGGTCCGAAGCTCTCCACTCCTCTGCTTTGCTCTGCCATTACCATGGAGACTCGAGCGAGCAGCCTCACTGCGACTTGTCAAAGACCTATCATGGTTTGAAGCACATGCATGCAGTGATGCATAAAACTGCACTTTGGGTCTGAAACTTTATAAAAGAAGCTCATTTTTGCTCTGTGTGCGCTCGTTGCTTCATCTCTTTTTGACCAATTCCTCTTACACAGTTTTAAAGTTAAATATTCACCAGTGAGGGGTGGCTAACAGGGTTTGACTGGGAAAACGTAGATGGACCAGTAAATCAAGAGCTTCACCTTCTTTCCCACGACAGACCGGAGCAATGCCCTCATTACTGTAGATGAAGCCTCACTCCTTCCTACCTTTTTTTAACAAGGTGCCAAGATACTCAAACTTCTCTGCACCCCTGACCTGCAGGGAGCTTTCCATCTTTTTCAGGCCTCAAACTTAGAGGCGCTGACTGTAACGTGCAGCTGCATCACACCCAGCTGTGAAATGCTTCAGTTCACGCTGAAAGTCACAGTTTGACTTTGTGTTGAGTTCTTGCTTTGGTTGTACAAGAAACAGGTAGCCTACTTCCCCTGAAAACCCTTCTGGGAGACAGCTGTAAGCCTTAACTTTGAAAGCAGGACTGGGTTGGTTGAATTTTGAACAAGTTTTTAAAAAATTGTGCAAAAGGGGCGATCCCTTACATTTTTAAGCACAACCAACATTACTACAAGGTCATCCATCCATCCATCCATCCATCCATCCATCCATCCATCCATCCATCCATCCATCCATCCATTCATCCATCCATCCATCCATCCATCCATCCATCCATCCATCCATTCATCCATCCATCCATCCATCCATCCATCCATCCATCCATCCATCCATCCATCCATTTTCTTTACCTGCATCTCCTTTCCAGGTTGCAGGGAGCTGGTGTCTATCTCCAGCAGTCATTGTGCAAGAGGTACCCGGTGTAAACCCACGTGAACACGCAATCCTGCGACGTTCCTGCTGGGAGGGGACAGCTCTAACCACTGTGCTCAGTTGTTGTTTTCCCAAACTTGGTTTCACCTCTGTGAACTCAATTATAACACTGTGGGACGCAGTCAGGAGTAGTTTGTCTCCTCTTCTGAATGTAAAACCTTTTAAGATCCGGAAACTCTCATCTCATGCAGCTATGTTGCATCAAGTTCTACAGTTTCACTTCTTCATTAGTCAGTGTTGGGGGGCAACAAGCATTCATTTTGCTTTTAAAGGCCTACCGTTCAGATAATTTGAATCACAGCTCGCTTGTCAGAGAGACTGCATAGGAAATTTGTATATTTTCTTACAATTTTGAGTCACCATCTAGCCTCCGACAGTGCGATACTGTCCTTACTGGAACATCTACGTTATCTATCTGCTGAGGTGAGAAAAAAACTGGGGAAAAAAGCCCTGTTGGGGAAAAGGGCAGATATAAACAGAGACTAGCTTAAATATTAGCAGCACAAACAACACGAGAACCATCTCTCATTTGATACATGAAACATTCAGTGTTTTTATTAATCTCCAGGAGGCTTGATGGGTTAGGATGAGAAATGATGATTGGATCACAGAAGATTGCATTTCTCTGTATCTGGATGTATTAGGTGTTTGCGTCTGCTCTTTTTTCCAGCAGCAGAGTAATTTGTTTATTCTCAGAGGAGTTTGTTCTGCTTTCTTTTTGAAAGATACAAACATTCTTCTAATAAAAATGTGCTTTTCTGCTGTCACTACGAAGCTGCAAGGCGCTGCGTGATGAACGCGTCACTTAGTCTGGACACGAATTTCCGGGCTGCTGCAAATATGAAGAAGCAGAAGAAATGAGAAGCTTCATCAAGCTGTTTAATAAAACCCAGAGGAATCATAAAGCTTGGACCACATCTTTTTAAAACCAGCCATGTATTAGTGCATGCTCAGTTGTAGTTTGGCTAACAGTGTGTGGTTTCCCCCTCGTCCCACTGGAGCAGCTCTGATTGGGCCAGCATGACCTTTGGGGATGTCCTGTGGTGTCTGGTACTGAGACTGCACATACTTTGTGTGGGTTTCAGGGCCTAAAAGGACTGAGTTGGTCCCATCAGACAGACTGGGATCCAGGGAGTTTGGAGAACGAGTCATGCCTCCTGGGGAACACTGCTCGTGCTTTCCTAATGATGACGCCAACTTGTTTTAATTTTCTGCAAGTCAAATGCTAGCAGCCCTGAGATGGCAGCAGTCTGCAGTATTTTCACACTATTGACCTCATAAAATGTCTGTCTGGAGTGTTTACAAATGAAGTAAAAGTCCAGATCAAATCGGCTTAGAACAGCTATTTTTTCACTTCCTTTCAGCATAGTAGGGGCTCAGTTTTCGTCTTCTTATACTTTTTTTAGATAGCCTTTCATTACTTTTATCTTTTAACTGGGATTTTGCTTCTTTTTGCCACTTTTAGCTAGCGTTTTGCTACTTTTCGCTTTAAGCCAGTGTTCTGCTTCTTTTAGCTTTACCTGCTCAGTTTCAGCTCCCTCAGTAAATTTCAGTGTTCACAAGGCATTTACTCAGAAAATGCTATTTCTGCTCTTTCTAATCCTGTCCAGTTTGGTCCCTCCCAATGAAAATCTGATCATCTTCATCTCTGCCACCTCCCGCTCCTCCTCATGCCTTTTTGCTTCGCGTCTCCAAACCAAAAATCATCGACCATCTCATGACCATCTTGCAAACTTTAAACCTGGTACAGATATTCTGAGCCGTAAAATTCTAGAAATTTAAGGCACTCCTGTAGTTTGAACCTGACTAAAGATGCTCTTCGACTTCTTTAAATCTGCGGAGGACTGAATAAATTATCCCATCATGTGTCACTGAGTTGAAACATGCCTTTACATCAGGACAGCTGGGTTGGACACATCAGCTTCTGCCTACAGCAATGAAATTATTGCCTTTCTCAGAGTGTAATCACTGTTATTGTGTTGTCTCCCTTTGCACTGTCACACAGCCAGAGGAAATGGCTGCGAGGCTATTTTCAGGCTGCCTGCAGATGGCAGCGAGCAGTTAGGCCCTTCTGTTTCGACAACTACACATGCAGGAGCCCTCAGAAATAAAGACAAAAACCACACAGAAAAAATGTTGATAAATGAGACTCTGTCGTCATGTTTTTATCTGAGGTTTGTGGTTCATATTTCCCAGTTCTTGGCTTCTGGAAACTCGGTGATTTATAAACAGAAGGACATTTCCCAGGCTGTCATTTCTTCCTTCTTTCAAAGCTAAACTCCTAAATGTTAAAAATATCTTCCTGCTTTTTTTAAATTCTCGTGCCACTTGTGGAGAATTTCGAGCTCCGATCCGCAGCTGAACGCTGAGCGATGAGTTCATTTTTCAGAGCCAAAGGTTGTTTTTGGAGAGGACGTGGGCTGCAGTTTATTTGAAATGTAGATTCTGAGCAGCGTCTGTTTCATCCTGTCCATGAAAGATGCATGCTGTGATCTCATTATCCTGCTCTCGTCTTGGAACGCTACAGAAAATCAATCCGGGGCAGAGGAGGGGTGACAGCTCTACAGATTCTTCTTCTTCTACCCTCACAATGAGGGAGAGGAGGCCCTACAAGTGGGAGGAAGAGTGTGGAGGAGTGTGTGTTTGCACTAAAGTGGTGGTTTGGCTTGATTAACACATTAACTGGGAGATTTTTTTTGCCTCATAGAAAGGTTTGCAGCACAAGCTTACAAAAAAAACAGGAAATTTGTAAAATTCTTAAAGGACATAAGAGTTTTGTGTCATTTTATATGAAGTTAAGTCTATGTTATTAATGAGCAAAGTGCTAAAATGTTGAGTGAAAGTTCTGGGGGTTCACAATATCAACAGCTGTTCTAATGTACTTCAGAGAAAACAGGAAATTAAAAACAGTGTTCTGTCAGCTTAAATACATTAAAACATAAACCTCTTACTTCAGAAACAGTGTTATATTGTATTGTAATATTTTGATCCAGATGTTCTCATTGACAAATTGGCCCCAGGTGGGAGAAAATATATGTAGATGGATTTCATCCAATTACGGGGATGATGGGTGAGGGCTGTGTCTCATTTTCCACTGTAATGGGCTAAAGTGATTGCGCTCCACCAAACACTTGGCATACCAATGGCCTACCTGAGATTCAGCCCTGTGTTTGTGTGACTTCAGGAGACGGGTGCTTGAGCGTTTTTAAAGGAAATCTCTGCTTGTTCCAGCTGTGGTTGTAAAGGGAAACATCTGTCAAAGACTGAAGTGAACCTGGATTGACGATGAGAATAATCCCCTGTCCAGCACTTGTGGAATAATGTTCCTTGTTTCACATCAGGACGCAGCTGTCGTTAAGTGTCTAAATAAATGAGAATCACTGAAAGGTTTCTACAGCCACTCTGCATGTGCTGGGTGAGCAATGACGCCGCTCCCAGGAATTAGTCACAGCCCAACAAAAAGAAACTCCCTGGGAACAATTTTCTTTGACAGGCTTTTTAACAAAGTAAACTAATTCAGGGAAATAACTCTAATCTCACACTCTTCATAAGTCTCCCAGTCTATTAAAGCTGCAAAACTTCCCGTCTCAATCAGATATCAGTGATGCTCCTGCATACACTCTGGCCTTAAAGTACACATCAAGATTTAGTTCAATATCTGCAATGTTGACTGAGTTCACACTCTATCAGTCTGTTTGGTTGCAGCAGCTGTTTTTATCGAATCTGCTGTGTTTTTATTGGAGTAATAGACTCAGAAAAATGGCTTCAGTCCATTTCCAACCCAAGGTTCATTCAATCATTTTTCTCTGTAACTTGGTTAGCAGAGATTTGTTACCATAATGGATCATTATAGATGTGATTAAAGAGTTTCTGCCCAAACATCACTCAGTGTCTTCTTCAATCTGTTTTTTCTTGCTCAGTTTTTGCGTGTTTAATGGCAGAGTGAAAATTGATCTCTGACACAAACATGAAGGATTCTGGAGAGTCAGGTTTGTTCGCAGGTGGAGGATGAACTCTTTGTCACAAGCTTTTCTTTTAGTGTGAACACATGAAATAAGACACCTCTGTCACCTCCTCTCTGTGCCCTGGACTCCTCAAGTGTTCTTTGGAAATGTCAGGATATGGCAAGCTGTTTGTGTATTTATTCACTATCCTCTTTAGTCATTTGGATTGCACTAGTTCAACAAACACTCTAAGTAGTAGCACTGTTTTTCCAAAAAGTTACATTTTTGCCCAACTAGATAAGTCATACTAGTCAGTAATTTTGCTGGACTAGCACCCCAAAAGTCCCAACTAGTTGCCCTCTGGTGGACACCTGGACAAAACTAGTGAACAATTGTAAACAAGCAACTTGTAAGCATCAAAAACCCATACAAGTTAACAAATTAACATAAATTATGACTACTAGTTGACTTGTGATTGTCAAACGTGTGTTTTAGTCGACTAGTGTAAACCAAAGATACCTTACCAGTTCACTAGTGCAGCTAAAAATGCCAACTAGTTGACAAGTTGCTGTCAGATGTGTGCACTATTTGACTAGTGTGACCTAAAAATGCTCAGTCGTTGACTACTTGACTTCTTTTTGTCCATACTATTTAACTAGTGCACATGAAACGTTCACTAGTCAACTAGTAAGGCCATGTTTAGTTGCACAAGTCAGCTAGTGAGCGCATTTGACTGTCACTAGTCATCTAGTAGGTGTGAGGACCTGGAGTTTGCCCGCCCTGTGGGCGTTGCCTCTAACCTCCCTCTCCCCAGCTGTTGCCAATTTCCACTAACGAGCAGTACCTGCATTTAAGCCTTCAGCTGGTTCCAGATCTTTACTGTTTTTTTATTTATTTATTTTTATTGATTGATTGATTAATTGATTTTCATGTGGTACACACTCCTTACCAGTTGGTGGCGGTAATGCTAACCTAATGCTTCTTGCCAACCGCCAATAAATTTCAATAAGAAGAAGAAGAAGAAGACAGATCTTCGCTGGAGCAACTCGTCTTATTGGTTAGAATCTCAGCCACCAGGTTCTAACGCTAAGCTCTCAAACTACGGTTAACTTTTGTCTTTGTGGGGGTTTTTTTGCCCTACGTCTCAGGTTGTTGCTGTTCGACCTCTTTGGACCCTTTGCCTATCTGGACTTACCTCATGTACAGCTTGGATGAACTCCTGGATAAACCCTGCTTTGCCTCAGTGCCACGATCACTCCTCTAATCTGTAAGGAAACAAACAATTACACTTTGCACATTACAGGAAATGTGGACAAACAAATCCTGTACCCGAGACTTGCTCCTTTCTGCTTTTCAGATCCTCCTGGTTATTTCCACTGTACATACTAGCACCTGTAAAATAAATTACTTACCTTTATCCTGTCTCTGAGTCTGGTTTCGGCTCCGCTCCTATGGCTACCACTCTGGTTAATGGCAGTACGCATAATTTGTGTTGACTAGTTAACATGTAAAGATTTTTGTGGCTTGATGGTTAACTTTTACAACACCGTCATTGACTAGTTTGGCACAGCGGTCCATATTTGTGTTTAAAAACCAACTAGTTGGCACTTTTGGGGTACTAGTGCAAAATAACCAACTAGTATGGTGTATGATCTAACTAGTTGGTTGGCAAAAAAGTGATACTAGTAATAGTGTATGTTGAACTATTGCAACAAAATGGTGACCTACTTTGACCAAATGTGGAAGTAGTGCAGTGTGGTGGCAAACTAGTGAGTGAAATGCTGCCTAATATCAAGTATACTGAATAAATACACAAACAGTTTGCCATAGATTTGATGTTGAAGATATTGAATAAATACACAAACAGCTCGTACATTGATGCACGTTGACTCCCTGGCATTTTAATAAACAAACGGGTCCAAAGAGGATTGCAGCTCATCATGTTTGGTTTCCTCCACCTCAGCTACAGGATGTAATTAAAGAAATTATATCTGAGAATAAGAAAAATGATCCCAACTCCTCTCCAACGTTACCTCTGTGAAACCACAATTAATTTGATCGTGAGGATACATCGGAATAAAGAGTGTAATTTCCACTTGCAGCACGAACTAATAATGATTAACTAATTGGATGCCTCAGAAGTGCTGTGACTTTAATTATAATTGTTACGTGAGAACGAATGAGGATTTTATCTTGTCAGGTAGTAAAATCCCATTCATGTTTCGCTCAGTTAAACCGCAAATATATGTCCTCAGCTAGGTGCTTCCTGGTTGGGGTCAGATTATTTGACTAATTAAACCAGCCCTAAACGAAGCCTGAGGTTCAGGACATGGAGAGCAAAGATATTGGTGTGAACAAAAGCTCAGGCAACAGGACCAGAGATGATGACCTGATGAAGTGTTTTGGTGGGAACAGAAAAAAGATTAAAAGGTAGAACAAATAAATACAAAGAAAGTTCATTTTTATGCTACATTGGCTCATGCAGATATGCTCTTATCTCCACAGAAAGTGTTTTATCTCCTTTTTCATAACTAGTTACCTCATCCTGAATAAATGAGGTTTTTAAACCTGTTGTCATGGTCTGTGTGTTTTGTCATTTTTATGTTGGGTTGGTCTGGGTTTTGATTAGGCTTTTTGTTAAAATCAGCTGTTCTTTTCTTGTTTTATTTATTTTTTCTAGGGGTGTTACCACTACAACAACATCTTAGTCACGGTATGAAAGTGACGTAAAGTAGGAAGTATGCAGAAACAGACTGCATTTAATACATGTATAAATTGTCGTTTTAAACACTGAACAGACTTCATTAAATCAGCGAAGGGAAGGTGTTACACCCTAAAACACTGCCTTGTTCGTGTCATACCCCGGTAAATATGTGCAGCTGGTCCAGTTCCACTCTATCTACCCCCAGGCTGCAGAGTCTTCCTCGCAGCAGGTTCTGCTGCTGCTGTATGAAATCTCCGTGGGGATTTCTCAAGCTGCAGAGACAACTGTAACAGCAGCAGAAACAAGTATTTCAAGATTCGGGAAGATCTGAGCTGTGTCCTGACACCAGGAGCTGTAAATATACATCGTATGTACTGTGCTGTGCTTGTTTTGAACCCCTCCAACACAGATTAAACCTTTATTAATGGTATTATCAGACAGAAAAGGCTCAGCTTGTCACATCCACTGCTTTGTCCAGATTTCTGAGGCTTTGACGTCCTCAGACTGGTTTCTCTACTCTTATCTGCACCTGAACGCAGCACCAGTTATCTTCATCTAAATAACAATCCTCTTTAAACTAAATGCGACTTTATCACTGATTGAAGTTAAAGAGCAGAACTAACAGAACAGCCAACCTTTGACGCTCCCTAAGCCCACAGTCCCAAAGCAGTTCAGTCTGAGATTTTGTTCCCATGACAGCAGGAGGAGGAGGAGGAGGAGGAGGAGGAAGGCTCAGTCTGCAGTGAAATTCCTCTGATGAGACTGGTTTCTGCTAAATGTGTCTCACAGAGCATTACATAACTAAAATGAGCTCTTAAACAATGGCTACATGTATTATGATTCACATCAATGATTAGCTGAATGAAATTTTCCAATCCTGATGTGATCGAGCTGCCAGATCATAAAGACAGATAAGAAACAAAAAATCCACAGGAGTGGAAGGGGGACAAAACAACAAGAGTAAAATCTGGGCAGCAACATCCCAGGAGTCTCGACAGACACTGATGTTAAAATTCAGATCACACACACTCCTGTAAGCTTTGCTGCTCACCAAGGAGGGGGAGACAGAGGGGGATTAGGAGCAAAACGAGGGCAAGGATGGGGAGGAGGGAGACTCAAACCAGGGAGGACAACGAGGGACAGGTCCAGCCTAGATGTATGGACATACAAGTGGAAATGATGCAGAAATAAAAGACATCCAGCAGGATTTTAGGAACAAAAAATACCCAGATAGGACGCAAACAGCATACAGTAATCTTTCTGGGATTTAAAACCACCTCCTCTGACTTGTAACGATGAGAAAATCAGATGAAAGAAGTGCTCATTTAACCGAGACGTGAGAGACTTTTCTTTAAAACTTACAGAAGGAACAGCCTGTCAAAATTATTAGGATGTAATGTCTTCAACAACAGCTTGAATCAGTGTTAGGAAATTAATTACATAGCTAATTAAAACATCTGCTAGCGTCCTAATCTTCCAATTTTACAGTTCTCTGCTGGATGAAAATGGGCTTGATGAATATTGGTACACTCTGTACCATGTTTAGTCATGCAGCCTTTTTTGTGGTTAATTGCAGGCTGATGGAGGGAGCTTCCTATAGGGGGTGTAGCTCAGTGGAAGAGCATTTGACTGCAGATCAACAGGTCCCCAGTTCAAACCTGGGTGCCCCTCTCAAACGCCTCCATCAAATGTCTTTACTCACAACATGATGCAGGCTCCTGAAAAGCCTTTTACCTTCTGACTGAATATTAGGAAATTACAGACATGCTGCTCTATTTCGAGCCTACATTTTTGCAGAAAGTGCTGAATTAAGATTCTGTCTTCATGGTTTCAACAGTGAGAAGGTGCAGCTCAGGGGCAGAGTGTTTGACTGCAGAGCAACAGGTCCCCAGTTCCAATCTGGGTGCCTCCTAATAATTTAGTCTCAGAGCATTTAAGATCCTAATAAAGGTAAAAGCTGTGCTTCTGAAGACATCTGTCATCTTATTTCATTCCTTTACTGTGATTGTAAGGCACTTGTCGGGATTTGGGGTTTTGTGTCTCAGTTTATTGTTTTTTATTATCATCTTGTTTTCTGTTTGAGTTATTGTTCAGTTCTTGTTCTTGTTTGGTGTCACTATCCACTCCTCCTCTGTCATTCATTTGTCTACCTGCCACGCCCACTTACACCTGCCCGGAGTTCTGGTAATCATTCCACCTGTGCCCACTTTCCTAATCACCTCCTGTGTTTTAAACACCCAGTCATCTCCTCCACACTCTGCTGGTTCATTGTTCTTGCTTCCCTGCTGCTCTTGTCTTGGTCCATGCTTTTTCGCTCCATGCCTTGTTTTTTATGTTTGCCTTTTTGTTTTTGTTTGTTTTATTTTAATAAATTAGTTTTCTTCAAAACGAGTCTGCACTCTGGGTTCGTCTCCGTTTCCCCACAACCTGACAGCACTAAAACTAAATACAACTAAACATTTTAGATTATTTTACCAACATTGGACGTTAATGGTACAACAAACCACATTTTTTATTCATTTTTCTTACTTGAGATAATACTAAACAGAAAACAAAATGTATTCTTTGTGGTTTTGGGACCTTAAAGTGTACAAATGTGTCTTTTGATTCATTGCCTGAATGCTCAGGTAAAATAGATGATTAAAGTTACATAAACAGCAACATTTGTTTGTTTTCCCCCTGTTGGTTCAAACCCAGATTTGAACATTGTGTCCTTGCAGCACCTACAGTTCAAAAATCACTATGGCAACTGAATTTTTGTTCAGCCTCTCCTCACTTGGAGTAAGAATAATATCAGAGCATCACTTTGTCTCCATCACGCTGTCACACGTATCATCCGCAGGAAAACGAGTGGCAGCGCTTAGAGCGGACCACACATCCTGGCATTTCTGCTGCTGCATGTCTGTCAGTCGGCAGAGTGCTGCTATTCATAGAGGCGATCAATGCCAAGCAGCAGGAAGAGTGACAAATAAAGCTCGGTGACGTGTAGGGCTGTGTATGAAAGAAGAGCGAGCTCTGAGTCTGCTCCAAACAATTAAAGTCTGAGTCGATAAAGGAGAAGCTTCTTTAAAATGACGGGTGTTTGTCCTCGAACAGCCGCTAAAGGTTTGTTCATTGATTCCTGTCGAACACTAAACGATCTGGGATATCGTTTGCTTTTTTTTTCTACTTTTTAGCAGCTTTTCAGATAAGAAAAACACCAAAACCTGACCTAATAGAAGCATGTTTTTGTGTCTAATCTAGGATTTTTAGGGATTATCTGTAGGAGAAAAGTTGTGACTCTCAGTTAACAACAAAGAAAAAGTTTTCTTTCAAACAGAAAATGTTAGATGATAAAAGGCTACCAACAAGTAAAACATAATTTGACAACAAATATGTGATTAAATGCTCACAAGTGATATTTTGTGAATCCTAACTCTCTCTCTCTGTTTGTAGACTTTTGTAGCATCCAGATTAGTGTAAATGGGCCCTAAATTGTCAATTCAAACCTATTTTTTAACTGTGTTTCTGGTCTCAAGTGAAGGCAGAGATGCAGATTTCCTAATTAAATTGAAATAAAACTGCTATCATGACAAACTGTTAAATATATATATTTATTAAGCAGGTGAGAAAATGGATTTGTGGCACTGGAGGGTAAATATCTGGAGCTGAACCTAAACTGATGTAACATATGTAAAACACATGTTTTGTGTGATTTTAGAACACTCAAATTTGCTCAAAAACATTAGCAAACAGAGAAATCTTACTAAGTTAATTACAATGGAAAGAGGTAATCAAAAATATTTAATTCTTCAAAACTAAATCCACGCTCTTGTTTCTATCCTGATGGATTTTTGCTGTTTTCCATTTTTGTTTGTCACACAGTCATAAAGTTTTGTCTGGTGTGAGAAAAGTGCTGCCACAGTGCACTTCCCCAACAAATTAAATAAGTGCTGAGGGAAAATAACAGCTGTAAATCTTCCCAGAGAGAAAACTGAGTCAGTCTCTGCTGACGCGGTTATTGTTTTCTAAGATTTTAGGGAAGGTAAAACAGCGTCTGCAGCAGCCTTCAGTCTGTGAAGTCCTGTTTTCTGAGTAAATTTCAGATCTCATTTTCTAATCCCATTCCATGTCACTATTTAGGAGCAACAAGAACAACAGCAGAGCCCAGAGGTAGATAATTGTTCAACCAGACTCAGCCCAGCAGTCAGAACCAGTCTGCAGCCTCCCGGCCAGGAACGTAATGAGGTGGAAATGTATGAAGCCTAAAATGTCCCCAGGGAGACATTCTGAGAAAGAGACACTGCTTCACTGAGGACAGAGGCTCTGAGGGACACAAACAGAGGCTGGATCTCAAGACTGGGAGCTTCTGTTGGACAGGAGCCGTCTGAGGTTCTGTAGTTACTCTGTCAGAGTCACCAAGCTTCAACAACAGACTCAGAAGTCCTTTATGCTGTAATAAATGGATAAATTATGTATTATTTATAAGTTGTGCAATGAAAGATGGTGTATGTCACACTTGCTCAACCCCTCTAATAAAAGCAAAAAAAAAAACAAAAAAACACCTAATAGCACTTTTAAACACTCTCTAACTTATACTGATGCTATAAAATGAGTGCTAAATTGGAAGTCAGCAGCTTTGATGTGGTGGATATATGGAGTTTATACCAAAAACAAAAATTTGCTGAGGTAGTAGCCGAGAGTCATCCCCAAAAGCTTAGCCTTAACTGTTGGATTTAACCCTGTTTGTTTGTTAGCAAAATATTTCATAAACCAATGGATGGATAAAGTTTATTGATGGATGTACATTCACAACGGCGGATGATGTGCATTCCTTCCTTTAATCATAAATGCGTAGCAAACGCTAATACTTCCAGAGATCTTCCAGATGTGCAGCTTGTGTGAACGCAGATGTTCAGACATGATGCAAAGGTTTTCCAGCTCATTTTGCTTTTAGCAGACCTGTTTGTAACTTAGTGACAACTTTATTTGTTCTGACATTAAAACAAAAACAATCAGAGGGGACACACATGGATTCTTTGACTGAAATCTTCTTCATGCAGCTACAGAAACAAAGGAATTATTTGCAAAACAGCCTCTTTTTATTTAAATGCAGAGTTTTAGTGCCTGTCCTTGTATTTCTCTCCTCCCTGACAGTAATGAGATTCTTCAGCCCTGCAGGCTTTGTGAACAACATGCTAACTGTCTGACCTCTGACCCCAGCCTGCAAGGTGCTCCTTTTTTCCATGTCACCTCCACCCACAGCGCCCACAAGGGCAGCTGTACCTGCCAAAACCCAGTCAACCCCCCCACACACACACACACCACCACCTGCTGGCGCCCAGCAGTGGGTTCAGACAGGACCCTCATGACTGTGTGCTAAAGTCTCTCGCAGCAGTGACTCGCTGTAGAGCGAGACGAGACGGAGCGAGGCCCTGCAGAGAAGGTATCCATGGCAACGCTTATTGTCAAGCATCACTTCTCAGAAGCTGTGTGCACCATGCTCGGCTCGCCGCAGTTCTGAGGCATTTTTAAAGCTGCTCCTGACCCCGACAATCATCCGTCACCCGCCTGAATCCATAAAGAGCCAATTATCTCCCAGAGAGACACTGTGCTGTTGCATATTTTAAATAAAAGAGGACAAACAGCAGAGAGCAGAGAGCGACTCAGGCTGCTGCTGCTGCTGCTGCTAATGATGATGATGGGTCTTCTTAGCCTCAAATCCACGACAATGTTTCCTGCTAATTATCAGTGGGATGTTAAATGAAAGAATATACAACAGGAGGCTGCATAGAGAGTTAATCAGTGCAACAACCTTCTGCACAACAATCACCAAACTGCAAAAGTCAACAGAGCTGGAGGGTCATTTTTGTCCATCGCCTAATATGAGAAAAAATCAGCTGCGATGTGGTGAGTTATTCAGTCAAAACGGGCTGAGTATAACTTTAAAATAATAAGAACATTCCCATAACAAAAGGGAAAAAATCTTCTAAAAATAATGTTCAGAACATTTCTCGGTCGTAGTGTGTTTCGTAGATTTTCTGTTTTGTTTTCAGTCGTCTGTTTTTGTTGGCTGTTGTTCCTTCAGCTCTCCTGATCCCTTCTTCCCTCCTCCTGTAGCTCCTCTCATATGTTCTCCTCCAAAAATCTCCTCTCCCAGCAGTCAGGAGCTTCTTGTTTTCACTCAGCTTCTGTCAGAAACTTTAACCCTCAGGAGACCCTGACCCTAGCCCTGAGCCAAAAGGCCCTAACCCCTTCAACCCTGAGGAGACCCTGACCCTAGCCCTGGGCAAAAGGCCTTAACCCCTTCAACCCTGTGGAGACCATGACCCTAGCCCTGAGCCAAAAGGCCCTAACCCCTTTAACCCTGAGAAGACCTTGACCCTAGCCCTGAGCCAAAAGGCCTTAACCCCTTCAACCCTGTGGAGACCCTGACCCTAGCCCTGAGCCAAAAGGCCCTAACTCCTTCAACCCTGAGGAGTGTGAGTACAGGGCATTGGTGGACAGCTTTGTGAAATGGGCTTGTTGAAATCACCTGCTGCTGAATGTGGTCAAGACCAAAGAGATGGTGATTGACTTTAGGAAAATGGGGATGCCTTTACAACCACTGCACATTAAGGGAGAGGAGGTGGAGATGGTGGAGGATTATAGGTACCTAGGAGTCACCATCAACAGCAGACTGGACTGGAAATCCAACACTTATGCTGTATACAAGAAGGGGTTGAGCAAACTATTTCTTGTTGAGATCCTTTAATGCTGCAAGATGTTGGAGATCTTTCGGGCTTTCCAGTCTGTTGTGGCCAGTGTACCCTTCTGTGCAGTGGTTTGTTGGGCAGCAGCATTGGAGACCATGATACCAACAAGCTCAAAAGGTTAATTGAGAAGGCAGTGTCCATTATTGGCTGAAAACAGGATAATTTTGTGGCTGTGGTGGAAATGAGGACACTGGACAAACTGTTGTCCATTATACAATCTAGATAACCCTCTCTTCAAGATACTGAAAAACTAGCAGAGCAGCTTTTCTAACAGACAGATACATCTGCTGCATTGACAGGTATAGAAAATCCTTCCTGCCCCAAGACATCACGCTCTTATTTGAAAGAGATCATTTGTTTGATTTTCAGTTTTAATTTCTTTTCATTATCTATTCATTGACATAAACCAGGATTTTGTCTTAGGAGTGGAACCGGAAACCAGACATGGAGACAAGGTAAAAGGTAAGTGATTTTATTTACAGGTGTCCAAAACATACTTGCCAACCATCCCGCATTGGGCGGGACAGTCCCACATTGGGCGGGACAGTCCCACATTTAGCCCCCCCATCCCCTGTCCCGCATCACCCTGTGCGGGACAGACAAAAGTCCCGCATTTGGCCCTCACACACCATACTTTGTATTTCTCACGCAAAAAACACATGCACACGGCCTTTTTGTCACTTTAATGCTATATTTAGTAAGTTTTCAGATCCCTCTAGCATTTTTTTAAAGTGACTAGCGACAAATCTAGTGACTTTGGCGGCTAAATCTATGAAAGCACTCATTCTGCAGCGTACCATAAGCCCCGCACGCTTCCCCAAGCACTGACAGCTGTCAATCTCACAGCAGAGAGGAGACCCGCTCCACTCTGTGTCCACAGTGGTACTCCCGCGTGCCCCCTCGAGCACGCGCGGGAGCGTGATTGTTTTCGTGTGAGTTGTGTTGTCATCTGATGACAGAGAGATAAATATGGAGAGGCAGAAAGATAAAGATGTAGGCATGAAAGATGAAAGCTTTTCAAGAGGAGGCCTGGAAATGTTCAGGTTAGCTAAAGCAACTAATTAATAATAAATAAGAAGTTACAACTTACTGATCAGTATTTACAATAAAACAGCTGAGAGGATGGAGAGAAAGAATCAGGACAGACAGGAGAAGGAGACGGGTTGGACTAATGTTAGCTGGAAGTGTAGAAACAGCCACTTAATACCAAAGGATTTATTTTTATATTTAAAAAGTGCATTAGCAAGATGTGTGATTTATTCAAAGCTAATTAATAATATTTGCTTGACTTTATGACTTAGAGGAGAAAAACACAAGTAAGTAATGAATGAGACAGACATGAGGTCAGTGATCAGCTGCTGTAGAGGAGACCAGAGATGACATCAGGTAGGAATAATTCAGCTAGTGAGGCCACAAAAACCTAGATGCCCTGGAGGGTTTGAATTTCTGCTGACCACCACTGTGTCAGTTTGGGGAAAATAGTGCAGGCAGACATGGCAAGACCAACCCCACAGAGGTGCAGAGGAGAGGGTTGGGGCAAGACCTTACTCAGAAGATCCATCCGAATGGCCTTCCCCACAGGAAGTGGGGGACTCATTTAGGCTGGTTGAGAACGGCCCACAGAGATGTTCTGACGGGCCATACCCCTTATCAGGTATTATATGTTATAAGTCCATGAATAAAAAAAAAATGTAGTCACGTAAACAGGTAAAAGAAAAAAAAAAGGGGGGGGGGGTGTAACGTGTCTGCATATCCCTCAGAAAGTAGGTAGTTGCACCCCTGCTTGTCCACTTTGCAAATTAAATCATTCGTGTGCAAAGCTGCTGCTGATCCTGTCCTGGATTACAAAGCGGGATGTAAATATAATTTTGAATATATTGTTTTTTCACTGACTCTGTAGTGCTAATATATACCCCTGTTGTTCCAACCTCGGATAAAAGAGGAGGGTTGAATGTACAGCTGGCAATTCCACGACACAAAACTGTCTTTTGGTGAAATTTGATATTCTAACAAATTAATTTATGTAGTGTGTATAGCAGCTCCCCAGCACTTGAATTAATTTGCGTGGTCTCGACGGCTGATTTTCTAGGTTTATTTATTTTTCTTTTGATGTGGACCATCAATCACCGTAATCACTGAAAACTAAGGAGATATACAAATATAAACAAACTTACAACACACAACAACAACAAAATAAAACGTACCTCGCTGCTTTCACCGGGGAACACCAAGTCTTGACAGTTTGTTCAAGTCATTCATTAGTACAATGATTTGCCAGCTTTTATAGGCCTGCCCTCTCAGCTACGGCAGCCCTTGAGGTACATAAAAAAAAAAAAAAACTTTACAAAGTGCAAATACAATTAAACAAAACAAAATACAAACCACCAACAGTGCTAATCAAAACAGACAAATATTATTAAACAATCTGTAACATCATTCAAATAATTTACAATAAATAGTTTAGTTTACAAATTTGAATAATTTAGGCAACTTTATAAATTTAAATGGTTCACTATCCATTACAGTGTGGGATCAGGCAAAGCAATAAAGTAAATTATTTCATAAAGCTAATTTGTAGTTCTAAACATATTTTGA
The DNA here is from genome assembly GCF_001649575.2 of Kryptolebias marmoratus. Taxonomy (NCBI): domain Eukaryota; kingdom Metazoa; phylum Chordata; class Actinopteri; order Cyprinodontiformes; family Rivulidae; genus Kryptolebias; species Kryptolebias marmoratus. The sequence continues at coordinate 3,440,506 of NC_051447.1, read as the reverse complement.
GTGTTTTTTACTCTTTTGTCTTGCCACCGTTGATATTCTTTTCTTCTACAGCCTGATCAAAATCACCAAATATGCAAATTAGGTGATGATGTCATCTAACAACTTCTAGCAGCTCAAAATCTCACTCCAAGCTCAGATCAAAACTTGAGAGCCCTGCACAGTGTTGGCAAGTATGGTCCAAAAGTGCCATCGTAAAAGGTGGAGGGAGGATCTGAAACGGCAGGAAGGGAGTAAGGTGAGTCTCGGGTACAGATTCAGTTTTCCAGTAGTAGAGTGTATGTAATAGTTTGTGTTTTCTTTCTTACAGGTGTGGAGTGTGGTAAGACGTGGAGACAGCAAGGTCCAGGAGGAGAGTTCCAGGAGGAGGATCCAAAAATCCAGTGACAGGTAAGTCCGACAGGTAAATGCGTCCATAGATCCAGACAGGCAGGTATTTACAAGAGCCAGAACAGAGGTTCCCAAAAGGCTCAATGCTCCAGCCAATTTGTGAGTCGAGACACAGGCTTAAATACTGGTTAGGCTCATCAGGGAGATAGCCAGCACCTGTGGAGGAAGAGTAAGAGGCACCACCCGCACAGGGCGGGGACAAAAACTCTGAATCCTCACATTCATATTCTACTAATATTTCTTGTGTTTATATTTTTGTGTTTTGAGCATTACTTATTTTTTGTACAGTAGATCTTTTTCTTCTAACATTCAATTTTGTTACATTCTATCTATCTATCTATCTATCTATCTATCTATCTATCTATCTATCTATCTATCTATCTATCTATCTATCTATCTATCTATCTATCTATCTATCTATCGTTGGGCTCGCCTCTACACACAACTTGGGCTCTGGAATAAGCAGGTGTGGAATACTCACAAGCCCCTGACTTAGTTCCTCAATTTCGAAGTTCTCCTCAATGAATATTTGGGTCATCTTTGCGCAGCTTTGAGGAGGAGGATGTAAGGATTAAACTGTTGTTGGGGCTTTTGTATTGAACATCAGTTCATATTATCTGGCCTTCTTGAAGTTTCTGGATGGTGTTCTAGAAGCGGTGTCATCTGGGTATTCTGTTAAACTCCAGTCTCCATGTGAGCAATGACAGAGTCATCTGGAGACGAGTGATTGGGAGGAATAGCCTCCCTGATTTAAACCCAAGTGATGTTCTGTTCCTGGACTTCTGTGCAAGGCATGGGTTGTCAATAAAGGACACCATGTTTGACCGTAGCATGGTCTATAAGTGTACTTGGTAGCAAGCTACCTTAGGCCAAAAGTTGATGATTGCTTTTGTAATTGTATCATCAGACCTGTGGGCCCTATGTTCTGGACAATCAGATAAAAAGAGGGGAGAGCTGTCAACTGCTCACCATCTTATGGTAAATTGGATCCGGAGGCAGGGGAGACTGCTGGACAGACTTGGTAAACCTAAACAAGTAGTGAGGGTAAACTGGGAACATCAGTCAGAGCCCCCTGCCTGAGAGATCCTAAACTTCTTCTTCAACTCACATCTTCGGGAGAGTTTTTTTTTAGGGTGAGCCATCATCTGGGGGGAGCACGAAGCAGAGCCGCTGCTCCTCCACATTGAAAGGAGTCAGTTGAGGTGGGTCAGGTATCTAATTAGGATGCTTCCTGGATGCCTCCCTTTTTAGGTTTTCTTGGCATGACCTGGGAAGAGACCCCTAGCCAGAATTTGCAGGAGGGGTTATATATTCTCTCTGACCTGAGAACACCTTGGGATCCCCCAGGAGGAGCTGGAGAGTGTCACTGGGGACAGGGATGTAGGGGTTTCTCTCCTGGACTTTCTGGTTTCTGCTGCAACCTGACTACATAAGCAAAAGAAGACAAATGGATGGATGGATATTTGTGATTACTTTGTTGCATGTATTTTTTACAATTGCTTAAGTCTTAAATTGTAATCCAACTTGTCAAAATATGAATATTGTTTGTTCCTAATGACATCTTTACCACACAGTTAAAATGTTTTTGTGAACTATTTAAGAGATATCTGAAATATATTTTTTATTTTATTTCTAAATTTAAATTTATAACTGTTGAAGCAGTTGTAATGAAAAAGGGGAGACAATAGTTATATTCTTTATACATTTTATATCTTTATTACAGTAAATGTCAGCACGCAAAATGCTATTGCATCTAAGTTGTCTCATTTCATTTTTCTTTACATACACATAATTAGAGTAAATCATATTTGTCAAATTGATCCTAGTTTGTTTGCATGAAAAATAAAAAAATATATGCTATGAAATTCTCAACAGGTGTTCCATAGGGATTCATACTTGGATAGTTGCTTTTTACTACTTATGTCAATGATTTTCCTTCTGTTTGCTCAGGTTGTAACACCCAAATGTATGCCGATGATACTGTAATATCTATGCATGGTAACAGTCTGACACAAGCAAAACAACTTGCAAATTCCATTCTTTATGTCACAGTATAGTTAAAGCAGTGCCTTTTAGCAACTTTATATGTTTAAAACAGTCTGTATGTTTTTCTTCAACTATTACTGTTCCAGTGTAGGGCCAGGTGTTTTTGCAGTAGTTTCCAAACACAAGTATCTAGGAGATGTAATTGGTTCTAAACTTTCATTAAAAGATCAAGTGAAAAACATTTTTAACAGGGTTAAATTTAATCTTTCAAGTTTTAGGTTCATAGACTACATGTCAACAGTGGCAGCTAAAATGTGCACTCCATGAGTCTCTCTCATAGGAGGAGATAACTAGGTTATAAAAACAGAAGGTAATTAGGAGAAGTGGGCACAGGTGAGTGATTACAAACTTGGGTCAGGTGAAGATGGGTGTGGCAGGTAAACAAGTGAAAAACTGAGAATAAGTGACTATCACAAAGAACAGAGCACAGCGGGCAAAAAACCAACTAACAAAACCAAACACAGGAACAACTAAAAACAGAAGAGAAACAATAAACCCAATACAAAATAAACTTAAAGAATAACTTAAACAAAACCCAAATCCTGACAATGTAGAGGTTTGTATTTGGTCAAAGTTTTCCTCCATTCAGTTTGTTAGTGTAAGAACAGCTGAATGTCATCAAACTAGAGCTGCAATGAGAGGAGACAGTGATAGGCCCGGTCCCGATACTCGCACTACACCCTACGCCCCTCTATGGGCCGTAACTGTGACATCCAACATGGCGGGACCGGTCGCTGTTTTGGTATTTTAAGAAGATGCCAGTATGATTTACAGAATAGGCATTTTTGCTTCCCAAAATTATTGCAGGAAATATTTTGCTGTTCAGATGCATTTTGTTATGACTTTTTGAATACGGAGCAAAGTTTGAGTGTATTCATACATGTACAGCAGAGTGAAACAAGAATTATTTCAGTACCTTACATTTAAAAACTGCTTTTTTCGTGGCAGATACACCTTGCTCTGTCACCACTGCCATGTTTCCCCCTTTTAATTCAAAACCCTTTCACTGTCAATAAAGATGATAAAATAATAATAATAATCAAAACATTACATGCAGCGATGAATTGTGGGTAAATACTTTGCCGAAGTCTGCCTGGGTGCGGGCTTAGCCGAAGGGCAAATGTAGTACACAAAGGGGGTGGGGCTAAAGACCACTCCGCAGAATTGGGACCCACTACGCACTCAAACCCTTCAGCATGAACGCGCAGTTGAAGGACACGAAGGTGGAACGAGGGTGCAAGTGCGAGTATTGGGACCGGGCCTTACTCTATCTAGGAAGAGTTCTTCATGTCAGTCTGCAGTTTCTATAAAGCCTGCACTTGACTGGAACTCTGTCCCCGTGTCTAACAGAGACACTGAACGCTTCAATTCATTTAAATCTCAGTTAAAAAAAAGTCACATCGCCGCCAGTAACTATTTGTCAGGGTTTTATTAGTATTTATGGATCTTAATCTGATTCTTTTAAATTTACATTTTATGGATGCTTTTTTTTAATGCAATTGTAGTATTTTATGTGGCAAGGTTTTAGGTGTATGAGACTTTTAGACTTTTTCTGAGGGTTGTCTTTTATGTATATTTACTTTTAGAGTTTGAATAATCTTGTTCATTTTTATTTAATGCTATAAATTTGTGTGTGTAAATTTTGTGTTTAGGGTGACTTGTAAAACCTGTTGAAGGACCACAGATGAAAAATAGCCTTTTGGCTAACTCTGGTACATTTACATTTATTTAATGTTCATTATTGTACAGGGTCCTTGATAAATAAACCAATAAACAAACAGAAACACATGACTGTTTTTGGTTACATACATTAAATACTTTATCTCCTAAAGGTTTAAATGAGAAGTTTGATATTAGACCTTTCTTATAGACTGTTCTTTGGCGGATTTCTTATGTATTTATAGTTCAGATTGTCTTTCGTTATCTTATTCCTCTTCTCTAGCTTCTACTTGTAATATTTATATGTAATGTTATCAAGTCAGTTTCAGCTTCTTCAGCAAATTTCAGCATAGTCATTCAGCACTCAGGCAGTCACACTGCATTTTCAGAGAAAATACTATTTCTCTAGTGATACCATGAGTCTGTTTTTCCTTCTTCTTTGATGTTACATGGAAGTTTGCATCCAGTGATGTTGCATTACTGCCTCCTGTCACATTATCTAGTCAGTCCTTTTTCAGTAATTCAAATAGGTTATATTCTTGATGGCCCTGCAATGGACTTGCGACCTGTCCAGGGTGTCCCCTGCCTCTCGCACAGTGACTTCTGGAGATAGGCACCAGCTCCCTGCGACCCGGAATGGAGAAGCGGGTAAAAACTGGTGAATGGATGGATGGATATTTTCTTGATAAAAGTCTAGTATTTCTCAGGAAAGTGAACAGTAGTGTTTTTCACAGGTGAGGACTCTACTTATTAGCATTTCTAATCCCTATTCTGTGCATGCCTGCACTCATCACTTTTCTTGCTTCATTGTATCTCCAACATAATGTTAATACTACTGATTTTCTTGCTTGACACCAGAAACAGCTGACATCTGGATGTGTTCCAATACTACAAAGAGTGCTGTTTAAATGAGTGTCCTAAACTCAGCCGACTAATAATGACTTGTTTTTTCCTGTTGGAAATAGTCTTGTTTTCCATCCCACCTACTTCCACGAGCCTAGCTGTAAATGAGGCTGACCAGAATCCGCCGTGACTGTAGGTGGCGCTACTTCTCTGATGCGGTCGTTCCTGCGCTACAGGGAGGAAGACACTCTCCTCCATGGAAACAAAGGACGCTAGTGCTCGTAGGCAGTAAACATGAGTGAAAAACAGGGCAAAAACGACCAAGTAAATACTGAGAGACATATAGCATATCACAATGAAGGTAATAAAAGTGCGATTATTAACTTGTCGTAACCAGTAAATATAAGTTAATGGCTACTAGTTAGCTGTCAACGTTTCGTGCAGGATGGATTATTCAAGAACGACACGAAATTATTGAGCAAAAACTAACTATTTAAGTTATTACATGCTAAAATCATACAGTATTAATTTAATAGGCAGCTTTCGGAGGAGAAACAATAGGGAAATGTGGAACCGAAGCGGTCGGAGCTCGGCTCTAGACCGAGCCGAGGCGCTGCTGTCCGCCAAGAAGAGAAAAGAAGACAAACAGAGCTCCACACTGGACTGTTCGGCCAAAACACAGGTGGGTAGGTTTGTGTGTCTGTTTTAAATAAAACACTGTAACAAAATGTACTGAACGGTAATGGTAACAATGTATTTAGATGCTTTAGAGAGGTAGCACTAACACAACTTTAAGTTAGTTTGAATCGTATTAGAGCCAAAATATGTAAGCATTTTCACTAAAATGTACAAATGAAGGTGACTCTTCATAGGATCACTTTTGTTGTGTTCCTAGGTTTACACAGTGAATGGGTTTGTTCTGTTGCTGTTATTGCTACTTGTCGCTAGAGGGCGCTGCCGTGACACGTTAAGGTAGAAGAGACCAGTGATGAGAAATGTTAATCTTTTTATTAACTCATGTAAAAAGAATTGAACCAAAAAGAATCAGGTTTTTGAGTCATTTGATTTGAGTCACAGAGTCACACATTTACACACGATCTCTACTCCCAATCCCCACTGAGTCACACCACTGTTACCACTGGCTTGAAACAAGGGGAAATGATTCATTTCATTGTGAATGACCCTAATAGTGCAAAGTTAAAATAAACTTTTAAACAGGCATCTCGAAAGTTGTAAAGAAAATGGAGCTCCACTAACATGAAATTATTTTATGTAACCTGGAGACATAGTCTGCTAATATATAAGAAATCACTTTGTAAAGCTAGAACTGCATTTTATTCATCTTTAATAGAAGAGAATAAGAACAACCCGAGGTTTCTGTTCAGACCTGTAGCTACACTAATGAAAAGTCCTATCTCTGTTGAGCTATGTATCCCTATAACTTTAAGAAGTGATCACTTCATGAGATTCTTTATAAATAAAATTATTTCAATTAGAAAGAAGATTCACACCATTCAGACACAGACTGGCTTACTTTTATTGATCCCAGGGGGGAAAAAACAAAACAAAAGAAGCTTACACCTCTCCTACCCTCATTATTGGAGGAGAAGCCATGGAGCAGGTGAAAACAGCCAAATACTTGGGACTACGCATGAATATTCCCATTGATCTATAGATCACTGAACGGCTCTGTACCTAGTATACGAAAGACTTGTTATCATTATCAATATCATTATATCAACCGTTCTGTTAGCTAGAATTGCTTTTGATTTTTTTATGTTTTTATCTCTGTATTTCTGTATTTGATTTTGTACCAGATTATTGTTTAGGTTATACATCACTGACCGACTTACAGATTGTTAGTTTACTCAAATTACCTGTTATAGTTATACCAATCATACTATTAGCTAAAACTACTCATTACTCAGTTATCTATATTTGATTTTGATGTTTTTATCTCTGTATTTCAAATGCCTCCTCTTAGAGTAAAGTTTATTCACCAATCTTACTATTAGCTAAAATTTACCTGATTGATGTTTTTATTTCTGTATTTGATTCTGTTGTTGTTTCTGTGTTGTAAAGCACTTTGGATCGCCTTGCTGCTGAAAAGTGCCATATAAATAAGTTTCACTTCACTTCGCACTGGTCACAAAAATAGCCAGCAGCATTAAGAAGGCTCCCTAATGACTATGAGGAGACTGAAGCATGGATTTTAGTGGATTTTAGTAAATGTAATTATGTGTTCAATCTCTTTTTTTGCAGGGGTATGTCATAGCAAGATCAGCTCCCCCAAATACCCACACTTGGTCCTCTGATGTGCCCGATCCGTCCTCAGACAGTACAGCCTCTGTGCATGGAACTGAAGACAACAGGGCTGCTGATGTTAAAGAGGAACATGAAACAGAGACGCGGTCAAGCAAGGTGAAAATTTAAAAGGACAATTATTAAGGATGCCAGTGCACAAGCATTAAAATGCCCCTATTACTGCTAAGCAAGTTTTTTCTTATTATTATCATCTGCTGCCAAAAGATGAAGGCGAACAGTAATGTGTTTGCCTGTGTGTGTGTTCATGTGTCTGTCTGTCACCAAAATATCTCATGGAACTACTCAACAGATTTTAATGAAACTTTTAAAAAGTAATCAATGAATGTACAGTAAATCTACAACAGATTAGCTTTTGGAGTCAGTCCATTTCAAGATGGCCACCACAGCTAAACATTAGCCAACTCAAAAATGGCTATAACTCAGTCAGTTTTGCAGATATTGAGCTAAAGGAGGAAATGTGGTCAGTTTGTCCTCCAGCAGTCTAATCGTATAGCAACATAACTAAGGGATAGCTCAGGAAACCCAAGCCAAGCCTAACTATAGGATTTATTCAAAAGGAAAGTCTTAAGCCTAGTCTTAAAAGTAGACAGAGTGTCAGCCTCATTCACAGAAACTGGAAGTTGGTTCCATAAGAGAGGAGCCCTTAAAGCTGAAAGCTCTGCCTCCTGTTCTACTTTTAGAAACTCTAGGAACCACAAGTAAACCTGCTGTCTAGAAGCAAAATATAGAACAGTAAGATCTTTATTAAAAGATAGGGCCTGGTTGCTGAGAGCTTTGTAAGTTAGAATATTTTAAATTCATCATAAGCCGACCTTAGTTTAAAACTATGACGTGAAAGGTAGGTCTTTAATTATAAAAAAGGCCAAATTAATTTCAAAATAACTACTATTATTAGTACCTTGTTGCTCTGAAAGTTTAATTAAAATCAAACCTTGAATTGATTCTGTTGATCAGGATATCAGGCCACAGAGCTCACTGGGAGGAGGGAGCAGGTTCATAAAGAAGGCTCCAAAACCAATTAACAGTAGCCAGTCACCTGTCAGCAAGAACCAAATGCATCAGAAACGAGAACCAAGGTAAGGCTCTATTTGTATAAAAAAAACTACAAGCATTAGAAATATTGCATTTTCTGTAAAAATGTGGTGTAAATGCTGAATCCTGAATGACTTTGCTGAGATTTGCAAAAAAAAAAAAGCTGAGACTGGGTTGTTAAAGCTAAAAGAAGCAGAACTGTAGCTAAAAGGAGAAATACACTAGCTAAAAGAAGCAAAAGGCAAACTAAAAGTAGCAAAATGCTAGCTAGAAACTAAAGTAGCTAGGGCTAGCGAAAAGTTGCAAAATGGTAGCTAAAAAGCACTTTGAACCACCTTGTTGCTGAAAAGTGCTATATAAATGAATTTGACTCGACTTAAATGTAGCTAAAGGCTAGCTATAAGCTAAAAGTAGCATAGGAAGCCAAAATGGAGCAGGGACACTGAAGCAGATTTCAAAGAGAAGGGTGTTTTCAGTGGAATTGAAGAGATCTTTATGTTTTCTATTGGGAAATAATTTGTAAATAAAGTGAACATTTTTGAAAAGTATAAAAGTTACAAAAACTAAAAGTCATAGCAGCCATACATACAAAGTATGCAAAAGCAGTTAGATTGTAAAAAAAAAACTAAAAACATTTGTGTGAATTCAGAGTCAGCATTCACAAAACTAAACGAGCTGTCAGAGACCAGAATCATCCAGAAAGAACATGAGCTGATCTCCACCACTAAATGTTACAAATTTGTTCGTAGATTTTGTGAAATTATTCATGGCAGTTTTTGTATAATCTTCTTGACAGAACAAAGTACTGTTCTTCTCTTCATAGAAGTAGAGTAATTTTAAGGAAAATGACTCATTAATCTCTTTTCATCCCTGCTGTCAGAAATGTGTCATCTTTCCACAGTGGCTCTCAGGCTGCAGCCTTGAGTAGACTGTCTGAAATTGAGAGCCGCATCAACAGCCGCAAGCAGACCCTTGAAGAGGCTCGACAGGCAACAAAAGCTGCCATAAATCTAACCTCAGATTTGAGAATGTCAGTAACAGCAGCCATCCAATCCACGGAAGCCCCCGAGCAGCTCTCAGCACACTCCAGCAGTGAACAGAGCCAGAAGAAGAACCGGTTCCTCAAACAGAAAGCTGTGGCCCCCATCCTTTCTGATGTTGGTGGAAGGTCCAGAGCCAGAACCACTGATCCTGTGGGTTTGAAGATGGCGTCTGCAAGAGTAATTAGTGGTGTGAGTCTGGAAAGTGATGAAGAAGACATAAGAGAACTGCTTGGAGACTCAATGGACTCATCAAACTACAGTAGCTCCGAATCAAGGAAAACTTCATCTATGAAAAGGTTAAAAAAGGTATGCTCTATGTTTGAATGTTTTTGCTTTTTGCATGCATTCTTTGATCTAGTTTTTAACTCGTGAACATGGTAGATTTCAATGAAAGTCTCAGAAAGTAACCACTGGATGTACGTCTACAACCGATTAACTTTTCGAGTCAACCCTATTCGTAATGGCCGCCACAGCCAACTGAGTTAAAAAAAACCCCACAATAATACAATGATTTTAACTCAGTCAGTTTTACAGATATTTACCTAAAACTTGGTGTGGTATTAGCTGACAGTACTCCACAACACTCACTCTGAGTGCTAACAAATTGTGCAAGATCTTTGTTTCTAATTTTGCCAACTCTGTCTCATGACTCTCTGCCACAGAAAAAAAAAAAAAACATTGGCTATAATTCAAACAGTTTTACAAACACTGAGCTAAAATTTGATATGGTCATAGCTGAGAGCCATTCACGGCATTTACTCAAAGAAATACTCATAAAATCATTGCTTAAAACTTTAGCATTACTTGTTAGAGTCAACCTTGTTTGTCTGTTAGCAAACCACTGGCTGGAGTTTCTTGAAACCTGCAGAAAGTAATCATTAAATGTACATCTATAACTGATTAACATTTGGAGTCAACCTCATTCAATACAGCTATAACTGTAGTTTCTCAGCATGAGATGATCTTAGTCCAAAACTTGGACATTAAAGACGGTGAAGGAATGCTAGGCCTTTAAAATGAATATTTAAAAACACATTTTAATGTCTATTTTGACTCAAGCCATCAGGACATTATAGTTTTAGACAAACTGAAAGCCAGAGGACATTTCTAGTTTGATGAACAGACTGTTTTATCAATTAAAAATGTGACTTTTCTTTGTATTCATACAGGAGCTGAACAGTCCCAGTCAGAGGGTTCAGAGCCCGGCCCTTCCTACAGCTGTCCACCCTTTATCCCGCTCTAACACGCCACCACCTCTCTCCACTGCCTCTCCTTCACGTCACAGTTCTCCTTTTCGATTCACTGGCCAGGCTCAGGTCCACTTCAGCCCCTCTGTGCTCTCTCCATCACCCTCTCCTCCTCCTCCTAATGTCTCCCCTTCACGTTCAAAAAGGATTGGCTCGTCTCATAAGGCAGGGAGTCCACAGGAGTCCCTTTTGTCTCTGTCAGAGCAGGTGTTTTCTCTTGAGGAGCTCATCCCAGCGAGGCCTACCTCTGAATATCAACACAGTCAGATGGGTTCGGTTTCTTCAGGAGGTGAGTGATGCTGTTCAGAGGCATCAGATTCAGTTAAAGCTACTGTTAAATCATGGAAAAGTTGACCAGATCAATTACGAGTGGGGCTTAACCATGTTAGTTTCTGTGGTTGTAGACATTTGTCAACACAACTGTGTAAAGATTTAATGATTACATCTTCAGCTGTACTAATTATTTTCCTGTTCCTAGTTTCTTCCATATGTATGGACTGTACTTCAGCATAATTTCAGCTATTTAACCATTCAGAATTCCATCCATTCAGCTATTTCGGGATATGATGGCTCTGATTTGTTTCTGTAACTTGTTGAAATGTTTAACTTTATTTTCCTTTTTTTATTGAAATGCATTGATATATCTTCAAATCCTTCAAAAAAATCTACTTTACCATACTTGATCTTTGCCTTATGATTTCTTGTCTTCTTATGCATCCTTTATTGTCTCCCTATGGGTCATTATTTTCTTTATGCATCTTTTTTTCTCCTTGTGTCCATTTTGTCTTTTTCTGCTTACTTTCTGTGTCTCCTTGTGCTCTTTCCATCTTCTTAATTTATCTGATTATCCTGCTCTTTGTCTTCTTTAAATATGTTAACTAATATTGAAAGTTCAGCTATTCTTCCACTCACCGTCACCTTTTTCAGCAAATTTCAACAGTCATTCAGCACTCAGCATTCACACTGCATCTTTACAGACAGTGCAAATTTGTTTTTTCTTCTGCCATACATCCGAGAAGGCCCACAAAGGCGGATAAATTCTTCCTCTCCAAAGGTTGAATGAACAGTGCAAATAGTATTTGCTTAGCTGTACATCACAAGTGCTTATCAAGTCTGGTTTAAATGTTGAAAATAGAGATGTCCCGAGCCGTTCGCAAGTATCGGATCGGAGTACCTATCATGGCATTTTTCATTGATTTATTTCAGAGTCTCTGGCATTCTTGGCTCCTTCTTTGTTACTATTTATGGCTTTATGTTCTATTATACAACCTCCAAAGCCATGATACGGCACTCATTGTGATGTGCAGGCCTTGAAATTAAAGGCACCCGAGCGCCAACTGCAGTTTTTTTTCTACCATCAGGTGGTAAAAGATTCACTAAGAGACCTGCCAGGTTGGCACCAAACATTCTACATTAAATCCACAGATGCTATAACAGACAGTGTTAAATTAAAGGCCTAGCATTTGCTGAAGGAATGCATATTGCCCACTGCCTTTTTTAAACTAAAATCATCTTATGTTAAGAAGAGGCAGAGTTGCTGCTGTTTTGGTCAAACCTTGTAAATGATGCAATTTGCGATCTCATGTGATATTGCAAGATCTATAAGTGCTTAGAGTATGTGCTGATTCGTAGCTACTACCACACTAAATTCTTGCTCAATATAGCCATTTTTGTGTTTGCTAATGAGGATTAGCTGCTGCATCCATCTTAAATTGGGGTGACTCCAAAATGTAATTAGTTTGGCTAAATATCTGTAAAAGTGACTGAATGATAGCCACTTTATGTTTCCTTAGATCAGCTGGCTGTGGCAGCTACCTTCAACCTTGAATTAATGAATTACAAGTGTTAATCAGTTATTGGTGTACATCCAGTGACTACCTTTTGAGGGTTTCCCTAAAATCAGTTCAGTGGTTCACAGGATATTTTGCTGATTTTTGTTAACAAAAAACACTGTCACTCCACCTTTGAGTCTCGGCGACAGGTAAACATGACTTGTGTATCGGAGACAAAAACATACTGATTGGGACATCCTTAGTTGAGACTGCATGTGGGCTGTTGGAAGCACACTTTAATTAGAACAGAAAAGTTAAGTCATCCTAATTAAAACATTTATTTCTATCAACATGAAAAGTTTCATTTTAAATGAGCAAGTCTCCTGCTTTTTTTTTTTTCTTCTTTTTCTTCAGACTTTCAAGTCAACCTAATGACATTAGATGAGCTTCTTCCTGCATCTGCTGGCTTCACTGCAGAAACACCTGGAATTAAGGTAGGAAATGATGAAAGACTAGTTTGAATCGTATTTTAAAATATTCTAAAAAGGACAGATAAAAAGATGGATAGTCTTATTTTTACTTTAACAATAACAATTCAACACACAAAATAAAATAAAAAAACAGGATGATGCAGTGCAGCTGCAGCATCTCAGTTGAAGTTTTTAGTTGATTTATTGCTCTGTATATTGGAGACATTTTAGCTCTACAATGTAGTTATCACCCACTACTGGAAGGCATGTGTTTGTGCCTGTCTGTTGGTAAAATATCTCATGAACCAACGAACAAATTTTAATGAAACTCTCAGAAAGTCATCACTGGATGCACGTCTACAACTGATTAAGTTTTGGAGTCAACCCAACTTTAAATGGCTGCTACAGCCAACTGACCTTAAACAACAGAAACATTGCTATAATTTAGTCAATTCTACAGATAGTGAGCTAAAATTTGCTATGGTGATAGATGAGAGTTATTCACAACACATACTCCAAGTTCTACGTATTGTACGTGATCTTTGCTTAAAACTTTAGCATTAACTGTTGGAGTAAACCCTGTTTGTCTGTTAGCCAAAAATCTCGTGAACCACAGGACAAATTTCAATGAAACTTTCAGAAAGTCAACATAGGAGGAATATCTACAACTGAATAACTTTTGGATTAAATTAAATTCAAGACAGCCGCCACGGCTATCAACATTAACCAACACAATAATGACTTTAACTCATTTAACTGTACAGATATTGAGCTAAAATGTGTTGTGGTAGTAGCTGATAGTCATTCCCAACTCTGAGCATGATATCTCATGAGATTGAGAATAATATCATTTACAAGGTTTGACCAAAACGGCTACAACTCAATTATTTCTCAACATAAAATGATTTTATGATTTGGCGTTAAAGCCAGCGGTCGATATGCTCTCCTTCAAGAAATACTAGGCCTTTACTTACTAAAGTAAAAGGAGATCTGTTGATTGGCTTAATCTGTACTGAGAGACTCAAATGGAACACAAGTTCTCACAAACTAGAGGGGCACATTCTGCTTAGCACACCTGCAAAAAAATACATGGTTTGCAGAAAATGTTAGTTGATTGTCTTATGACTCATTATTGCTTTATTCCTGCAGCCGAGTCAGAGTCAAAGCGGTCATATCAGCCCTGTTCCTGGATCCCACCATATACACCAGGAGGAGGAGCAGCAGCCGCACTACCAAAGTGATTTCGAGAGTGATTCCAGCGTCAGGCAGGTTTCCAAGCACACACGAGGGCATGGAGATGAAGATGAGGTGCTATCAGAGGTCACAAAGGCTCCTTCTCCTTCAGATGGGTCTCATGAAACGACTGAAGATGATTATTCTCATGCTTTATCTGATCTGAGTTGCTCCAGCACTTCACAGGCCTCAAATCACAGTCAGAGATCAGAGTCCAGTTCCTCAGCATCACCTGGTAGTCGGAGCTTATATCAACCATCAAGGAAACAGACTTTAGCCAGAAAGGCTTTAAAAGACGCAGCTACCCAGACAAGGCTTGATCCACTTGCTGACTTACACTCAGCTGGTTAGTCTGCCAATTGTGTTTTTTGATGCAACAATTTCTGTGATGTTTAAAAAAGTACAGTGATGTTCAAAACTATTCACCTGATTACAGATTTCCTCTGTTTTTTTTGTTTTTTTGTCACACTCACATCTGACCCGTGTGGGCAAAAGGAGTCACAATGGAGAATTTTTCAATATTGAGTTATCATTATTTTCAGTTTTCTGTCCAAAATGACTCTGAACTCATCTACGACTCATTCAGGAGGTCCCAAAAAAAACCCAGAACCACATCCGAAGCTCTGCAGGCCTCACTTGTCTCAGTCAAGGTCATCATGATTCAACAATAAAAAAAGAGGTGAAAGCCAAATATGGCTTCATGGGAGCATTCTGAGGCCAAAACCACCATATTCTGTGGACTAAAGACACAAAAGTAGAACTAACCCTAAACTGTACGACTTCCCGTAGCTGGAATGGAACTATAAATTCTGCCAGAACATCCTGAAGGAGAATGTCCAGCCATCAGTCATTATTTTAAGCTCAAGCTCACGTGGCTTCTGCAGCAGGCCAGTATTCAGAAACACAACAGCAACATTCTTCCACATGTCAAAGACTTATTGCCACAGGTGGAACAATCACTTATTAGGTTTAGGGGCAATTACTTTTTCACATAGAATCAAGATTGTTTGGTTAGAATTTTTTTCCCTAATAAGTGAAATCATCATTGAAAAACGGCATTTTGTATTTAGTCAAGTTATCTGTGTCTGATATTAACATTTGTTTGATGATCTGAAACATAGGTGTGACAAAAAACAAAAAAATTCTGAAGAAATCTGTAAGGGGGTGAATACTTTTTTCACAACACCATCTCACTGGGCTGCGACTAGTTGGAGAACGCAAGAGAGAGTCTTTAAAATAACTTGCAACGTTTCAGGGGGGTTCTCAACGTCCTCGCATAAATTGCAGAGGTGTGCAGTTCTGTCGCTTGAGTTTTGAACATGTTCAAAAGATTTGTGTGGCAAATTTGCTCTTGGAATAGTTACAGAGTCATCACGGATGTCTCAAACCTTTCTAAAGAGCAGTGGGGTGTGATCCTCACAGATTTGTTATCAATCCAGTACCAAGCACAAATACACCTATAACTATGTGATTCTTTTAACTTATATGGGCAGCCTTTACACTCTCAAGTAGGTGAGAGCAAGGTGACATATTCTATCATCAACATGCTAAATCTGAAAACATTTTAAACTATGAAATGACTGATGTTTGCATTCCACTGTTAATTAGCTAATTATTTGCATTTAAAACCCAGGACAGATTTTAAGCTAAGTTTCTAGGCAAGTCAAAATATACTACTGTAAATAACTAATTTAGCAAAACTGAAATCAGTACAAAGTGTGTACAAATGTTTCAGGTCGGACATACTTAATGGTTTTTGAAAGTGGAGGCAAAAAACAAACTAAAGTATTGAGTATCGATTCGATACGATAATAATGTTGGTGTTGATGACGCTGATATTTGGACTAATCCCTACGCCCCTTCTCCAGAGCACCAGAGCTGCGTTTTGACTAATGCTTGGGAGCTTTCTTCTGACAGAAAACATCTCCAAATCTAAAAACCACACCAGTGATAAATTTTAATTTAAAAACTTTTTTTTTTTTTTTTCATCTCTGGGGTGTATTGATTAAATCGCAAACTCGGGGACAGCTACCAAGTGGGTACAAAGGGGGCCGATGTAGGTGGAGGTCTATAACAAAATAAAGTGCACAGCCATGCACACAAAAATAGGTTGTGATTTTCAAAAATTGTCTGTTCAAAATATGATCACATGACTAGCTGGTCATTTGGTTATAAACAGTCAGAAATCAGTGAGGCTGCAACTGAAAGTTTATCTATTTTATTGAAATTTTGAGTTGCCAACTAGTCTCCACTAGTCACAGCGTGGTGAGATACTACCTTAACTATTCAATTGATCTGAGAACATATTGGTAGAAGAATAGTGCTGTCTGTTTCTGACCCACAGCTCTTGTCTTTCTCCAGGTGCAGCTACTCTGGACCTTGCAGTGAGCAGGCTCTACATGAACCCCCCACCTGTGGTTGCTCACGCTGTCAGTGCAGAGAGACTGGAAGGTACAAGTCACAGAAAACTCAAAATTACTGAGAAGAACCCTCTTCATCTTTTTAAAAACAACTTCATTATCTGCCTTTTGCCTTCATTTAATGAAACTTTCAAAACATAATCGCTGGATGTACAGTACAACGACAACTGATAAACTTTTGGAGTCAACCGACTTTGAGATGGCCACCACTGCTAAACGAAATTAACCAACACAAAAATAACTACAACTCAGCATTGGAGTGATAGTAGCTGAGAGTCATTCACAACAGCTGCTTCGAGCACTAACACATCTAGTGAGATGAATATATTTATAGCTGAAACCAGATATTTACAGAAACTGTATAAAAAGACACAACCCATGTTTTTTTCACTGTCTGACAATAACTCAGACTAAATCTTTCCTGTTTTAGGTCACTAAATCCCATAAAAAAAACTTGAGGTTTGAGCTGAAAAGGCATGTAGGAGCAGCAAGGTCTACATGCCTGACTCAGTCCCACCAGCTCTGTCAGGAGGAATGGGACACAAATCCACCAAACTGTTGTGAGAAGCTTGTGGAAAGAAACTAAAACCATTTGAACTCGTACAGTTTAAAGGCAACAGTACCAAATACTAAAAAAAATTGATGCAAACTTGTGCCTTGAAGGAAATCATAAAAAATAAACCTCTCTCATTATTTGGACGTTTAGCAAATAGGATTCCCAAAATTATTTTTGAGTGACCTAAAACTGGAACAGGTTTAGTCTGATTTAATGTCAGACAGTGAGAAAAAAAAAACAGTTTTGTCTTTTTAGAGTGTACAGTTGTGGTCAAAAGTTTACATACACTTGTAAAGAAACATAATGTTATGGCTGTCTTGAGTTTTCAATAAGTTCTACAACTCTTATTTTTCTGTGATAGAGTGATCGGAACACATACATGTTTGTCACAAAAAACAGTCATAAAATTTGGTTCTTTCATAAATTTATTATGGGTCTGCTGAAAATGTCACCAAGTCTGCTGGGTCAAAAATATACATACAGCAACAAAATTTGTCAATTTTGGTGATGTAGCGAGTTGTGTCAATCAAATTAGCTTCATGTCATGGCCTCTTCACTTCTTGTAAGTGATTCTGATTGACTACAGCTGTTGACTTCTCATGAGCCCATTTAAATAGGGCTCATTTGACCCAGTGATTAGAGTCAGCTACAAAAGTTACAATGGGAAAGTCAAAGGAACTCAGTGTGGATCTGAAAAAGCGAATTATTGACTTGAACAAGTCAGGGAAGTCACTTGGAGCCATTTCAAAGCAGCTACAGGTCCCAAGAGCAACTGTGCAGACAATTATACGCAAGTATAAAGTGCATGGAACAGTTGTGTCACTGCCACGATCAGGAAGAAAACGCAAGCTATCACATGCTGCCGAGAGGAGATTGGTCAGGATGGTCAAGAGTCAACCAAGAATCACCAAGAAGCAGGTCTGCAAGGATTTGGAAGCTGATGGAACACAGGTGTCAGTCTCCACAGTCAAGCGTGTTTTACATCGCCATGGACTGAGAGGCTGCCGTGCAAGAAAGAAGCCCTTGCTCCAGAAAAGGCACCTTAAGACTCGGCTGAAGTTTGCTGCTGATCACATGGACAAAGATAAAACCTTCTGGAGGAAAGTTCTCTGGTCAGACGAAACAAAAATTGAGCTGTTTGGCCACAACACCCAGCAATATGTTTGGAGGAGAAAAGGTGAGGCCTTTAATCCCAGGAACACCATGCCTACTGTCAAGCATGGTGGTGGTAGTATTATGCTCTGGGGATGTTTTGCTGCCAGTGGAACTGGTTCTTTGCAGAAAGTAAATGGGATAATGAAGAAGGAGGATTACCTCCAAATTCTGCAGGAAAACTTAAAACCATCAGCCCGAAGGTTGGGTCTTGGGCGCAGTTGGGTGTTCCAACAAGACAATGACCCAAAACACACATCAAAAGTGGTAAAGGAATGGCTAAACCAGGCTAGAATTAAGGTTTTAGAATGGCCTTCCCAAAGTCCTGACTTAAACCCCATTGAGAACATGTGGACAGTGCTAAAGAAACAGGTTCATGCAAGAAAACCATCACATTTAGCTGAACTGCACCAATTCTGTCAAGAAGAGTGGTCAAACATTCGACCTGAAGCTTGCCAGGAGCTTGTGGATGGCTACCAAAAGCGCCTAGTTGCCGTGAAAATGGCCAAGGGACATGTAACCAAATACTAATGTTGCTGTATGTATATTTTTGACCCAGCAGACTTGGTGACATTTTCAGCAGACCCATAATAAATTTATGAAAGAACCAAATTTTATGACTGTTTTTTGTGACAAACATGTATGTGTTCCGATCACTCTATCACAGAAAAATAAGAGTTGTAGAACTTATTGAAAACTCAAGACAGCCATAACATTGTTTCTTTACAAGTGTATGTAAACTTTTGACCACAACTGTATGTAAACCTCTGCTACATACGTACATACTTAAAAAAATGACTAGATGTAAACTTTGTCAGCACTACTGTTGCTCTATAAACTCATTTGCTTTTATCTGTGAAACTGTTGTCATTGTATTGACTTGTTTTTATTTGTCTACCTGTCAGGTATCAGCAGCTTCAGTCCGGTTTTATTTGCTCTTAATGAAATGCTGAAACAGCAGCTTAACATGACGAGGCAGTTCATCAACCACAGTGACCAGCTTCACTCCCGTCTGTTGCGAGACCTGGACCCACCAAACTACAGATACACCACCCTGGAAGACACCATCCAGGTAATGCATACTAACACAAAGCACAGCAGAAACATACAAACTTGAGTGGCCATCAGCGTCTTCTGTCACTCACAGTCCAAGAATTTTGAGGATCTGGCTTATAACTTTTGCACAGCGACTTTTTTTTTGTTTGTTTGACATTTTTCTGTCTGCCTCTCATTAACTTGGCAGTCAGGGAGAACAGAAAGGTGTGTTCGTAAGTGAGCCATTTGCAGCAGCTCCTTAAAATGTGGGCATTTTTGGCTTAGATTATAACAGAGTTATGTTGGAATTTTGCATTGAAACTTCTCAGAATTTCTTTAGAAATGTTCTGGTTGTTATTGCCTGCTGCCGAAGGCAGAGCACTAATGTTTTACTGGTTCATTTTGAAGTGCAAATTGATTATTTTTTTATATTACTTAAAGCCAAAAGGTTGACATTTATGTCAGTTAAGTCAGTGGTTCCCAAAGATTTTCTTCTGGGCCCCCTTATGGATTACAATAAAATCCGGGGCGTCAACCCCCTCCCCACTCCAAAAAAAAAAAAAAAAATCTACTGGGCACACACATCGTTCAACCAGACATAAACACATAAATTCAAATTTATTTCACATTTCAGGTTGCAACAAAACAAACTACAAACCATCTTTACAGTGAAACACTTTTGTGTAACTGTTTTTTTTAGTTCTATACCGTAGAAGTGTATTCTTTGCTGTCAGTGTTATTTCAAACATATTTCTTTTTTTTTTATTTGTAACAATATTCAACTTTGCTATCATCAATACATTTAAAAAAAGCCTCTGTGCAAAATGGGGTTAAAAACCTGTCCATTATGCTTAGTCAGGCACTGTTTGTTTTTTTTTTTCTGTTTTTTCTTCATCCATACCGCTTCTCGCGCCCCACACTTTGGGAACCACTAAGTTTAGTCAACTTGTCTTAAACGTATTAGTATTATTTTCTTGTTTATACTTTTTCCTGCTCCTTTTTTTTTTTCTAAAATGTTTTTGTCCTGAAGAGGGGGCTCTCTTGTGTTGAGCCAAGCTTCTGTGGAGAAGCTGTTTGGTTTCTCCAATATAGAGATCTGGACATTCCTCGCTGCACTGAACTGCATACACTACTCCGCTTAGTTTGGGTTTGGGTGTTTTGTCCTTAGGGTGGACCAGCCTCTGTCTGAGAGTCCTGTTGGGTTTCAAACCTATATAAAACTTCCACTAAGGCCTTAGCATCAATAAAAAATAGTGCCATCCGGATCATGATCTGGATCACCATCAAAATTGAATTAATTGGTTTTTTTTGTGACAACCCCAACATTTTCTGAAAATTTCATCCAAATCTTGCTAACAGACAGACAAACAAACAAATATGGCCAAGAACAACCTTCTTGGTAGAGGTAACAAAGGCATCACCTGCTGGAGGTAATAAAGTAGTCACCTGTGACCTTGACCTTTGACCCCATCATCTTGAAATCAAAAGGCATTGTCCTTGACCCATGAGGTGTCCAGCTGTGCAGTTTGACATTCCTACCTAACACAGTGGCAGAGTCAGAGCACAGGATCACCTCTGACCTTGACATTTGACCGGACACTTGTTCTTTGTACCATGTTTGACATTTCCTGAAAATTTTATGAAAATCTGTAAATTTTTGAGTAATTTTGTGCGCAAACAAAAAAGCTACTGAAAACATAACCTCGTTGGCGGAGGAAAAAAGGAAAATGTGGTAAATTGTTATTCCAAATTTTTTTTTTTTTTTACATGAACACTAATAGGTTTATAACTCTATGAAACCAAAAACATGTATAATGTTATTTCTGCAGAACATCCGAAGGCACAGAACTCCCAGACTTTGAATGTAGAAAGACTTGGAGCAGATGAGGAAAC
The DNA here is from genome assembly GCF_001649575.2 of Kryptolebias marmoratus. Lineage (NCBI taxonomy): Eukaryota > Metazoa > Chordata > Actinopteri > Cyprinodontiformes > Rivulidae > Kryptolebias > Kryptolebias marmoratus. The sequence goes on along the minus strand of NC_051447.1, from coordinate 3,419,393 downwards.
CCCAGTGTGACTGACAGCTGCTGCAGAAAACGACTCATGCAAGAACCACAGATTGTTACATCTTTCATATTAAAAGGAACAACTTTTCTACAACAAAGTAAATGACTTGATGATGTATTTACATAATGCCATTGTTTAAATGTGTTATAGTACTGTTCTCAGTGCACTTTGCTTCATTTGTCTGGATGCTTCATGCTTCCGTCCTATTTTTAAAATTCAAACAATGTGGTATTAATAAACTTGACTTGAATATAAATTCGTTTCCCAGTTGTGTGGAATTTTAATTCTTCATTCCCTGATAATAATGAACTTTGTCATCTTGAAAACATAATTACTGACTATGAATATTGTAGAAATCTGAACGTTACAACTGTAGCCTTGATTTAACTTTTTTTATGTTATTATCCTAAAACCAGCTGATATGTGCAGAATCTTCAAGCAAATAATATTCCAGAAAAGGAGCTTTCACAGACTTTTGCTATTATTCATAAACTCAAGTTTTTGGTTTCAGAAAGGTTGATTACAACAAGATTATTCGACCATGAAGATGTACTATCACTACAGAGAGGACCAGAAGCCTCAAAGGATGAGCGCCCCCTTGTGGTTGGCTGCAGTAAAAGTTAGAAGTCCGCCCCTACATGTAAACAAATGGGACATTTTCCTACCTAAAAAATAAGAACATACTTCAAATCGTTTTGGGGTTTTTTCAGGTGTTGATTTTTGTTGATTTACACACATTTTATTGATGTATGTTAGGATACACACTTTTGAAAATATGTTTATTTTCAATTAATTATTTGAGGCTTAAAAAGGTGCCATGTTTAACAGTGTGACAGCCTGTCAATGAGCTGGAAGGGTGTGTAGGTGGGTCTTTCACATCAAAGGTACAGCCCCATATTCTGAGTACGCAAACTTTGGCTCCAAAAATACAACATGGCAGCGCACCCGCACCCCCTAAAACTTTTTTTTTAACATTGACATTTTTGGTTTCAAATTTAAAAAAGAGAAGGCAGAGACACTTTGTTTATCTTTGTTAATGTTGATATATTCAAGTCTTAGTATCATAACCTTGAGTTAAGAGCATGCACTGTTATATTGTCAAAGGTTCAGTGCAGAGCTGCGTGTGTGTCTTACCTTCTCCCTCTGTCTGGTTCCCAGCTGAGGTAATCAGCTGGAGTTTAAAGGAGGAGCAGGTTCTGGAGGCAGATGCCAAATTGTTACTCACGTTTAGTGTTCCACGTTGCTGGTCGTTCCCCGAACCCCCAGTCAACTTCCAGTCGTCTCCGGGCGTGCTGTCACCGGACCCTCACTGCACCTCTGTCCTCCTGTAACTCCAGCCTGGACGCCTTACCAGCTAATTGTCTGCCTGTCCACCGTCCAACAATTCCCCATCACCGGAACCTACTGGAACAAACCAAATCCTACACCTCCTGGATCATCTCCTTCTGACCCTGTGGACCTGAACCCCGAAACCCAACCACTCGCCCCAGTCCCTTGTTAAACAATAAACCTTTTGAACATTCCTCAGTCTGTAATTGTGCCTGCTTATGAGTCTCTAAGCTTCATTAAGACATGCACATAGATTTACCATGGATTCCATCAATGAATTTCTCATGACAACTGCAGGAAAACCGATTTAGACAAATTTCTGAATAACAAGCATGCAAGGCAGTTTGAACAGAGGAGCAAGTGACATTGTCACAGCTCAGCTAAGCTCTGTAGTTTATCCCAGTGATTTTATTTTATTTTTTACATTTATATTAGGAGTCAAATAATTATTATAGAAACTACACCGGCCACATTCCACTAGAAAAGCTTTTTAGTCAAAATGTTGAGTGGGAAAACGTGTTTTCACTGCAGGAAGATGTGTCGGTAAAATGGGATTCTTAGAACAACAAACCAATTTCATAGGTAATTATATGGATTACAAACATTGCTTCAATGAAACAAAAAATATTTTATTTTCTAATTGTTAGGTGTCAACAGGTTTGATTCTAAGATGATTATTCTTCAAACTATTATTAAATTATTCTTTAAACTCTTGATTTATGGGCTTGTAAAGTGTAAAGAATTCTACATTTTACTTCCCTACCTGCCTCTGGACAGATGTTTTACATCTATTTGATTTTTATATAATAACCACTAAACATTAATGAACACCAATAATTGCCAGAATTACCCAGTTATCATCACTACTGGAAATATACAGGCAGCATTAACACATGGAAAAGGAAAGTCTGGATTTGGACAACAGAAATAGGAAAGTGGACCCAGAAATTATATTAGTGGAGTTAAGGTGCCAGTTAAGGTGGGTGAACGTCTCATTGTTGGAAAAAACATTTTTAATTCAAACGGCTGCAATTCTAGGCTTGTAGGGGATAAAATGGACCAACCGAATGTGAATTTGTTTGTCTTTATTTTGTGCTGATTGTGAAGAAGTTTTTATTCAGCAAATTAATTTCTGCATGTTGCACTCACGAAACAGACAGGACTCCGTCTTCTGTTTTGGCAACTTTATTCCCACGCTGCATGTATTTTTTTTGTATTGTTCTCTCTAGAGCAGCCAGGGATGAACACACAGATACAGAGGCCTTACTATGCTACAACTTCTGCACCTGAACTAAAACAACTTGGCACCATGTTGTTTTAAACAGCAAAATTAATAAGATAAAATAAATAAAATATATAAAATAAACAAAAGAGTGTGTTATCTACAACTCAAAAAATTGAAATAGTTTTAAAAAAATACTACCACAAAAAAAAAAGAAAATGTTGCCTAACAACATTTTAAGATTTTTAGCAATGCAGAACAACGACATCCACAAGAACTAGGATTAAAGGTAAGTTAACAGGCAAGTATTTTAACAATTATCACGATCTTGCAGTTTGTTTGTGTCATCTTCATTTACTGATGTCATCTTGCTTCTCATCTTCCAGAAGAAGGATATTGCATGCATGTTATACAGAACTGTTTACAGTCCATTAGTACTAAAGGGTGAATAGTCCATAGACATGGGCGAAATTACCCTATATACCCAAATTTGTGTTGTCACACATTTCAATGACATTCAATAAAATTTCTTAATCAAACAACTTGCTTTAACTAACTCTTGTTATTGTCACTCTCTATGATGTGTATTCATGTCTAAATAAATGTTTAAACTCTTGTCATATAAACATAAATCTGTTCTCACCACTGACATCATAAAATTACACAAATCTCAATGGATTATTATCCTTATTAGATTAAACTGCAATGTTATCTAGCCTGTTAAAGTAACAAAATGAGTACGAACATGAACTGCTTTCTTTTTAATAAGTACTGCCATAAAAAGGATACATGGAAAGCGCGGTACCGTTAGTTTCACATTCTCATGTTTTAGCTTTTTTACCCTCCCTGTACATTTAGTTTAGTTTAGTTTATCTTAGCTCATACTTTAGGTATTGTTAGATTCCTAATTGTTGTTAGTTTAGCTATGACTTTATCATGATTTTATTTAGATTATTTTAGCTACTATTTTGCTCATGTTTAGATATGTTTCGTTTCATGATTTTTCTTAGGCTCATGATTTATTTTTTTACTTCTGTATCTTATATTTGATTATGATTTCATTTAGATTACTTTAGCTACTATTTTGACTGTCTCAGCTCATGCTTAGATATGTCTGGTTTCATGATTTTATTCAGATTATCCTATATTTCCTTTAGATTATACATGATTGATGTGTTTTTTCTTTTTTTGTGTGTTTTATTGTGTTTCATTGTGTTTCTGTTTTTGTTTCTGTTGTAAAGCCCTCTGGATCACCTTGTTGCTGAAAAGTGCTATATAAATAAATCTCTCACTTCTCTCTCACTCTCACTTAACCTGTATGATAAGAAGTAACTTGTCTACTGAATTTATATTTACTTTAATTAGTTCTGGAAATATCTGCGGGCGATTTGATTGTTTGCTACGTAGTAAGCTAACTAGCAGGCCTTGAAGCTTTTCTTACGCTGTTATGTAGCATTGCAGCTCAGTATTAAAACTGTTCATCTTTCGGAGGTAGCTGAACTGAATGTAAAGCACTTCTGTTAGCTGCTCTGAGCTCATCCTGAGTTGTTTGTGTTTTGGCAGTGTAAAATAGACGCTCTTGCCAGATAGAAACATGTATTAATGTACCTGTGAATTGAATCAAATGTATTAACATGTTGATGGTTGTAACTATGCCCTGGTGAGGTCATGTGAGTTTATGGCGTGTGTGACTGCCTGCACCGGCTACAAGATAATGGAGACTGGGGGAGTCAGCTCAGTAGAAACTGAAACCATCCTGAAGAATTCCAACTGCAGAAAATGAAGTGAAGTGAAGTGAGATTTATTTATATAGCACTTTTCAGCAACAAGGCGATCCAAAGCGCTTTACAACAGAAACAAAAACAGAATCCAATACAGAATGAAACACAAAAGAAAAATAGGATAATCTAAACAAAATCACGGAAACAGACATATCTAAGCATGAGCTGGGATAGTCAAATAATCTAAATCAGATAAACTAAACATATCTAAACATGGAATACAGGAAAACACATCAATCATTTTTATTCTAAAAGAATCATGTATAATCTACATGGAATATAAACACAATGAAACACAAAAAAAGAAAAACATCAATCATGTCTATTCTAAATGAATCTAAATGTACAGAACTAAACTAAGTGTACAGGAAGCTAAAAACATGAGAAAGCTAAACTAAACAGTACCAAATTTCTAAATAGTACCAGAAGACAGAAAAACAACTCCATATATGGTCCCGAAAGGATGTGCATATGAAAATGAGCCATTGTGTGTTGTGTAGCATCTCTGGGTGGGGCAGCATGTTAAAACTGCTATGTTTTAGAGATCTCACTCAGACGTGACTTGGGTTTTCCTATTACTCTGGCAAGGCGTCTCCTTTCAGCGCTGAAAGTAAATAAATTCTGCTTGAACTTTAAAGTGGACTCTTTGGCTGTTTTTGACTCTCTGACTCCGAGCATCCCGGGTGAGGAGGTCGAGCAGGTTTTCCGGGTTTTTGAGAGTTTTTTCTGACCTCGACAGCAGTTTCACTCCAGTTTACATGGAAGTAAAGGGAGAAGCAATTAATCCTGACTTGTGTGAAAGGAGTTTGGCTGATAGTTAGTTTTGGTACAGGACACCATAGCGAGATTGGTGGTTACTAACAGATAGCAGAGGATGCACAGAGTGATGATGAAGGCAAGAAGAACCACAGCTGCTACAGAGAGACCCACAAAAGCTCAGAGGCTGGAATCAGACAGAGGAAGCAGCATGGCTGTCAGTGCAGAGAACAGCAGAAGAAACAGAACAGAAGACTTGCAGACAAGCTACATCGGATCAAAAGTAAAGTTCCTTACATATCTCTTAACACTGTCAGGGTAGTTTGAGTATATTTAAGATTTTAAGAAGACTTTTAAGATTAACTTAAAGGGACTGTTTGGTCATTTTTTAAGTGGCCCATTTTTTATTTTCTTTTAAGTAACTCTTTCTCAAAAATGACATACTGATGTGAAAGAACGCTATAGTTAATATCAAACCTCTACACTTGCATAACATCATTTGATAAGTTTGTCACATTTTTTTCAAAAGAATTTCTGTTACAACATGAATGTATGTGTGTTGAACATAGACTGTATACAGAATGTCCTGAAAGCATTCATAGCACAGCTATGAGGTAGTGAGGGTAGACATTGCATGTCAAGAGATGAAAATTCAATAGATGTGAAGAATTGCACAATGAGCTTGATGAGGCTGGTTTGCCAGTCAGCTGGAGATCCCCACGGCTCAGGAAGGTTTGGTCAGCATCGTGGGATGGCAGGCATGTTTAAAATAATTAATTTAAAACACCAAGTTGTTTAAAAAGTCACAATGTATTATTATTTTGTTTTAAAAAATATAAGCTCATGTGAGTGTAGAGCAGTGGTCTACAACCCTGGTCCTCAAGGGCCACTATCCTGCATGTTTTACTTGTTTCTCTGCTCCAACACACCTGATTTGATTCAATGTGTGATTAACAGGCTTCTGCAGAACATGAAGAGGTGATTTAACCACTGAATCAGGTGTATTGGAGCAGGGAAACAAGGAAAACATGCAGGATGGTGGCCCTCGAGGACCAGGGTTGGAGACCCCTGGTGTAGAGTCTCAAATGCTCAAAGTTAAGCATACTTGTAATTTAACTGTAGCTGTTTGCTGTTTGCACTTTGGCTCAAACTTGCAAAAGAAAGTTATTTCAAAAAGGAAAGAAAAAGCTTATTGCTGTTACCACTTTCAAAAACTAGAAAAAAAAATCCACCATGAAGGCAGAGCTGAAAACTACAGTAATGACAACGATGTTGACCACTAGGATAAGAGAGAGATGATTGCCTTTGATAGCTGAAAAATAAAGAGTCCTCCTAGCTCTGGCTTTAGCTCAAGCTAACCTATGAACTATAGCACTTCCCAGAGGATCAGTCTAAACGTATGACTCAGTTTAAAATTAAAATAAACTTAATGTTTAAATTTCAAGTGTTCAAATTTTTCATCAAAAGGTATGAGAGAAAATACAAACCAAACATTAACATTAACAAATTGATTTTACTCTGACATTAAAGAGGGTTTTGTTTAATTGTCTTGTAATGAAAGCCAGTTTAAATTGACCATAATCTTTTTTTATGAAAGCAATAAAACTATAAAACATTAAAGGGATGAATACCTTTTTTAGGCACTGCGAATATGAAAACAACCAGCTCTGCTTATTTTTTCCATTTCAAGCTCAAGTCCTGTACCAGAGGCTTAGGAGCCTGAGGGTTCTGCTTAGTATCTCATCTGTTCCTAGGACTGATTCTTTTGGACAGAGATCTTTGAGGTTGTTCCTAGGATCTGTTGCAGCCACTCTTCCATTTTGGGGGTCACAGCACCATATGGTCCGATGGCCACTGAGGCCTCTTTTGGATACCATTTGACCACATTTATCAAATTTTTGGCATACAGCTTGATGTCATCCATGTAAAGGGGGAAGACGCACAGTATCTTAGCACTGCCATTCCCCACCACCCTTGCTAGAGTCTCCCACTGTGGAACCTCTAGTCCATACTCAGCACAAATGTTCCTGTACACTATTCCAACCACTTGGTTATGATGTCCCGTGTACGCTTTGCCTGCCTGCATCTTACATTCTGCTATTATATGCTGGACTGTCTCAGGGGTATCCTTGCAAAGCCTGCATCTTGGGTCCTGTCTGGTGTGGTAGACAGCTTCCTTGTTGCACAGAGGCAGATGATTGGCCAGTGACTGGATAGAGTTGCCACTTTCTGGTGGTCTTTTATGATCAGTACTGTCTAGCTTTGGAGTAGTGTCAACCTACATACATACATACATGCATACATGCATACATGCATACATGCATACATGCATACATACAGTGAATTGGCTGAGAGATTGCACTCAACCACACTGACATTGTGTTCCTGTGCTGTCATCTGTGCTATATCACGTCATTCTGGAGCACATGTGGTTTTGTTAAAAGATTTATTCTTTCCATGATTAATCAAAATAAAAGTCCAGAAGCAATAGTATTGTATGAGCGCCATATGTTGTTGGTAAGGATGTAATTATTGCATTTTGGCTCAGTAGAAGGTGTGTGAGCAGCTATATATGGGTTTTTAATGACTGACTGCATGTCAGCCTATGGGAGATTGTCTAATCCTTTGTAATCCCAGCCTGATGAAACCAGACACAGTTGTGAAATTGGCGACAGAGAAGGATTAGTGACCTGGCAAAACATGTGATCCCTGCACGAGCAGATGCTTTACTTACATATACAGGTCTCTGCTGGCATAAAGAGAGAACGTGCCATTCATGAGAGAAGTACTGTATAAATTGTTTTACAAATACTTCAGCTTTTACATGGCATCAACATTTTATTAGCGCATTACTTATTTTTTAAAGTACAACCCCAATTCTGAAAAAGTTGTGACATTATGTAAAATGTATATAAAAACAGAATAAAAAAATTGCAAATCTTTTGAGTTGGTTTTTTATATCAATTTTTTTCTGTCATAGGTTCTGTGTGTTTCTAAGTTATTTGTTTTCGAGCTTGTGTTCAGTTTTTGTTCCCTAAGTTTCGTTTTAATCCCTGTGCCTCCATGTATTATTTGCCACCTTCTCCTTCTGTCAGTACTTTTCCTTGTTAGTCTGCCACACCCATCCTCACCTGTTTCTGTTTTATAAATTAGTCACCTGTGTCCAATTTCTCATTAGCCACAGTCTATAAATTCTGGTTTTGTACCATTGCTGATGGTTCATTGATGGTTTAATGCCACACTCGGGTAATCTCCTCGTGATCCTCTGTATGTTTTTGTTGTTAGGTTTTTTTGCTGCTACATCAGCCTTTTGTTTTTGTTATTTAATAAATTAGTTTATTTTTTGAGTTCCTTGTGTTGGTCTGCATTCTGGGTCCAATCTATCCACCAAACCTGATGGGAGCACCAAAATGCTGTAAAATTAGGTATTACAGATAAAAAATAGATGGGGAAATTCAGATGTAACAGCAGCAAGAAGAGTGTCCAAAAAATGCTCACAGTAAAAAAATATTTCACAAACTATATATTTACAGAAAAAGTATGCAAATTTATGTTGTGCAACATGATATTATGATTGATTTGACTAGTGTTCATGAAAGGAAAAAAAAGTAGAGGAGAAAGTGGGAAGTAATGAGATTATTTAGCTATATATTAGTCATATAATCTGATGGCTGTGGGCTGGAATGACCTTCAGTAGTGCTGTTTCCTGTCCCAGGGATGTAAAGGTCTTGTGGTGAAGGAACTGCTCAGGGACTTTATTGTTGATGGATTGAACAGAGCTCCTGGGGATTCCTAGGGCCTTGGAAATCCTTTTGTATCCATACTCAGACTTCTATTTCCAATAATATTTTATATGAGTTCAATTAGGACGGATACTTTAATAGTATAAATATCTATGAAGTCTTTTATTTAACATTACACATTTTTATTTAATTGGAATTACACTGTAGAAATTTGATCTCAATTTGACATTGAAGAAGACTTTTTAAAATTCTTTTTGTAAAAGTGGCCAGTTTATATTGACCATGACTGATTTAAATGTATAAAACATCCCTAAACACACTTTTTTACGATACTGTATAAAACACCCAGCTCAGCTCACCCAGTTCTCCACTTTACTTCCAGCTCGGGTCCTCTACTCGAAGCCTGGGAGCTTGAGGGTTCTGCTCAGTATCTTAGCTGTTCCCAGGACTGCACTTTTATGGACAGAGATCTCTGAGGTTGTTCCTGGGATTTTTTTGGAGTCACTCTTCCAGTTTGCGGGTCACAACACCTAGTGCTCCGATGACCAGTCTAGATCTGGAAGTCCCGCTTGATCTTAGTCCTGCCATTCTTCATCATCTTAGGTGGAGCCTCCATCATTGATTGTGAGACTTCCAGTTCAAATCGGTACGGATGTTCCTGTACACAATTCCAGACACTTGGTTGTGGTGTTCCATGTATTGTTTGCCTGCCTGCATCTTACATCCTACTATTATGTGCTGGACTGTCTCAGAGGCATCTTTACACAGCCTGCATCTTGGGTCCGGTCTGGTATGGTAGACCTTAACCTCTATTGCTCTTGTGCTGCCATGATTAATGTCTTTGTGCTGTCCTTCAGTCCAGCCCTTTCTAGCTACTGGTAGGATTTGTTGATATCAGCCAGTTCCTCAATCTGCTGGTGGTACATGCTGTCCAGGGTCTTTATCTTTCCATGATGTTCCTCTTTCTTGTCTTCCACATTGGTTTTTTGCTGCCTGGGACATTCACTTAGCAGATGATCCTTTCTTCCTGATGCACTCAAGGATCCACCACCAGTGTCCGGCCCGGGGACGACGCCTCTAATGCTCAACCTCAGCTTCTCGTCGAAGCGCATTGCTATTGTCGACACTCGCGTCTTCCGCCGAGGTCCGAGCGCCAAATATCTTATGTCATTCATGTCAAATAAAACCATTTAATTGCAGCTTCTCTTTGTCATGAGTCTCTCCAGGTTGAATTACAGGTTGAGGAGCGATTCCAACATGGAGGAGTGTGGTGGAGGGTGTAATCACGGGGGGAGGTTTCCAGGTTGGTGGGTTCCAGGCAAGAGGGTAAGTATTTCCAGTTAGCAGATTCTTTGCTGGAGGCAGACAGGCAACAGTGCAGGCAGGCTCAGGTGAGTGGCTCTCGGGGTCTTTTCCGTAGGCGACCAGTAACGCAGACCAGACAGGATTCCGGAGAACAGGTAACTCTGGGAGCATATGAAAAACACAAAACATTAGGAAGCCCAAGGAATCTTAGATTAGTTTTTCGGCTGAGAAGCTTTACCCAGGGCAAGCGATGCTCCAGCGCTGATCTGGTCCACACGGTAGCCTGAAGTATCCAGCCACTCTAATGAACCTGATTCCTCGCAGCTGTGGGGGATTGTATAGCCAGCAACCAGGAAGTAGACTCACAGAACACCACAACTTTGTTATTGGTAAATGTTGTAATAATATTTGTCAATTTTATTTAATAGTAATATTTTTCTAATAAAAATACCAAAGCTAGATAAACAAAGGGAACTTGTTGGGACAACTGAATTATATAACATTTTTTGTCAATATTTTAAAATTCTTAGTGAATGGTTTCTAAGCTAAAGTACATCCCAATACTAAGACAGTATAAATGAAGTCCTGAGCTATACTGTTAGCAACTTGAATACCTTGGAAAATAAAACAATTTGATAATAATCTTAGCAACACAATTAACTGCTTGACATGCATGACTAGTGGTCAGTGCTGCAAACCTAACACTGGCACCTGCTTGTGTTTGTCACTTTTACTTATTAGGTATCATGCTTCTGTAAACTGCAGCTTAGAGATGCAGAAACTCTGTTTCTTATTTTTAAAGCACATAAACCAGTTTGCACTAAATACCTTGAATGTCCTTGTCAATGTGCCAGGCTCAGGAGTCCAGTGATGCTGCTCAGATAAACCTTTGTCAAATTGCTCATAGATTTTAAATTCAGCTTCAGATCTGTTTAATACAATAACAGGATGGGTGATGTTAACCCTCTGGGACAAGGCTTACCATCTGTTCCCTCCCTCTGGAGGTGGGTGAGCGCAGGCTGATGGGTGGAGCAGGGTGAGCAGGAATGACTGGAAAGTGAGAGGATCCTCTTAGCTTAGGACAGAAGGACAGTGTAGGGTGACAGGGATTCTGAGCTCAAAGGTGCTGAAAAACATCAGAGAGGACTGGATATTTCATACAGCTTCTCCTCTAGAACTGGAGCTTTCTGTAAATGTTCATTTGCTTTTCTTTTACTTTAATCACCACACCTGGAGTTTAAAGGTTTGGATCAGCTACATATATGGGTCGCTGAGCAAACACTGGGACAGGTACCTCATGATGGCCGTGGCTTTAGATGCAGTGTGGATGAGAGTGAAGAATGTCTGCAAGCAGAACGGTCTCCTCATCCTCTCAGTACTGGCTGTGGTCATTGGCTGTCTTTTGGGATTCTTTCTGAGGACACGACATCTCTCAGAGCAGGTCAGTCTGTCTCCTCCTCACTGTGAAATCACACAGAAATGATACACAGTGCCTCTCAAGCCTATACAGCATTATTTTAGTTTGTTTGCACATTTTCTTTTACAGTACTACCATAATTTTAGTTTGTGAGGCTTCATGTCATCTTTTACCTTTCACCATCACAGCTAGTATGTTTTGTACTGACAGCTACAGCTCAGGAATGTGGTTAGGGTGCCAGATTGTCTTGCTTTGCAGCATATTTAGGTTTAAATGCAACAAAAAATAAGCTAAACATAAACCAGGTGCTATGAAAAGTTTAAGCTCAAAATAGTTTGCATAAAAAAGACAAACAACAAAAAGTCCTGCTTCCTGAATTTTTGAAAGGATTTTAAATGGATAACCAGTCTCATATACACAACATTTGTTTTCTATTTCTGTCTCTCTCTTTCTATAGATTGATCAATCTAGATTGATAGATATATGCAGTCAAGGATTTTATTAACTATTATTTTACCAATGTTGAAAATAACCATATAGCACAGTTGCAAGAGCTGTCTCCTCACTGCAAAAAGGTTGCAGGTTCATCTCCCTGCCTTTCTATGTGCATGTTTTTACTATGCATGCATGGGTTTTCTCCAGGTACTCCAGTTTCCTCTTACAGACCAAAAACATGTGTGTTAGGTTAAATGCCAACTCTAAATTGTCCCTACGTGTGAGTGAGAGTGTGAATGGTTGTTTGTCTCGTTTGTCTCTATGTGTTCCTGTGATGGATTTGCAACCTGTTCAGGATGTCCCCCGCCTCTCACACAGTGACCACTGGAGATAGACACCAGCTCCCTGTGACTCTAAACTCAAAGTGGGCAAAGAAAATGGATGGAAGGATGTTAATATTCACTTTATTTTATTTTTATTTGTGTGTTCTTGTTTCATTTTTCATGATGCCAGACAAGGCTCTGCCTTTCCTGATCACACATCTCTGTCAGATGTAAACCTGCTGCACTCCCACCTCCCTCTTAACTCTAACCTTCTTTTACAACCTGTGTGACACCTTCTGTTGTCAGGATATGGTTTTTTGTTGTTTTTTCTTTATGATTTATTTTGCATTTTGGGGTTATTGTTTTCATGTTTTGTCTTTGTTTGGTGTTTACCTTCTGTGTTCTTTCATCATTCACTCCTCCTCTGTCTGCACTTGTTTACTTGCCACACCCATCTCCACCTGCCCACACTTGTAATTACTCACCTGCGCCCACTTCGCATAATTATTCCCCTGTCTTTAAAACCCGGTCACTTTCTCCATTCCCTCACTGGTTCATTGTCCCTGATATGTGTATTGTCTATGGTTCATAGTCTCTGGTCCCTTGTCTCTTGCCTTGCCGTTTTGGATTTTGTTTTGTTAAGTTTTTGCTGCCTCGTCAGCCCTTGTTTTTGTTCATTTCTTTAGTTAATAAATTCGTTTTTTTATTAGAAGTCTGCATTCTGGGTTTGCCTCCTTCTCCACACCGCATGACATCTGTAGCAAGAAATACGTCCACAACACAGTGGAGTGCCTATACGTCAAGCTGACTGAATAAGAGAATAAGCAATTGAAAATGTATTCAAGGAGCATATGACAAACAAGTTCTTAGTTTGATTGTTTGTTCATTTTTTTGAGCACTCACCAGCACAGAGCTGAGCTTACAATTCAGACAGCCTCCCCTCCATAGCTACCATAACACTACATTTATTACATTTACCATTATTGCTAAAGGATGCAGAGGAATAGCTAAACATCAGACACACAAAGTGAGAACAGAAGAAGCCAGGAGAGAACCAGAAGCCATGCTAAGCTAAGTTAAAGCTAGTTAACCCCAAACACTCTGATAAAAGAAAGAAGTGCTGAAAGACAAAAGGTGCCTCAAGCACAGTGCAATAGTCGAAAACAACTGTAAAAAATGTGCTTGTGTAATAGTATGTACAAATGTGTGAACGTCTGATAAATACAATATATCAAAAGATTCAGCAAGTAATCAAATTACTCCAGTTGCCAACAGAGCAAACAGGAAATGACATAATACACCTTACTGTGAATGTCAACAGGTTAGCCTTACTCTGCCAAGTGGCTGGAATAATGTACAGTAGAATAGAATAGAATTCTTTTATTGTCATTGTATAAGGAAGCACAACGAAATTTGAAAAATAGCAACACTTGATCGCAGGGCAAAATATATAAATATAATAGAAACAACAGAAACAACCGGGATGTTATGAAAATTATTGTTCAGGTTTTCTATGAATTTGTGGTGTTCAGGGCAACAACAGATCTTGGGTAGAAACTATTTTCTAGTTTCTAGGGCAGCCAATCAGTCTCTGGGCAGTGTTTATGACCCTCTGGAGCTGCTTCCTCTCTGCTGAAGTGCAGCTGGAGAACCACAGCCAGATGCCACAGCTCAACACCAACTCCACAGAGCAGCAATAGAAGGACACCAAGAGCTCAGTTCTCAGGTTGTCCTTCCTGAGAATCCTCAGAAAGTACAGTCTCTGTTGTGCCTCCATCAGGATAGAAGTGGAGTTTGGATTCTAGGTCAGGGCTTCGCTGATGTAAGTGCCAAGGAATCTGATATTTGGTACCATCTCCACCTTGTCTCCATTTATAGTGATGGGCTGAATATCTGGTTTACACCTCCTAAAGTTGACAATCAGTTCCTTCGACTTGGAAGTGTTCAAAATGAGGTTTGTGGTGGTGCACCAGAAAGACAGTCGTTCCACCTCCACTCTGTAAGTAGTCTCATCTCGTCCGGAGATGAGCCCCTCCACTGTGGTATCATCAGTGACCTTAATGAGTTTGGGTGGGGGTACAGTCATTGGTATTGAGGGTATAGAGTAGGGGGCTTAGCACACAGTAACACCTGTACTGAGTATGGAGGACCTACAGTAAAAGGGGGAGACTCCACCAAAGAGTGATGGAGAATGGCAGGGCTGAGATACTGTGGGACTTCTAGATATAGACTGACAAACAGGTGATGGCTAACCAAGAAACCCCAAGGGCTGAAAGAGGAAATAGAGAACTTGTGGAGACCCAAGGCCTCAGTGGTGCCAGTGGTCATCGAATCACTCAGTCCCAGGACCCCTCAAACTGGAAGAGTGACTTCTACAGATCCCAGGAAGAACCCCAGAGATCTCTGTCAAGAAGAGCACAGTTCTAGGAACAGCTAAGATACTACACAGAACCCTCAAGCTCCCAGGGCTCTGGTAGAGGACATAAGCATGAAACGAAAGTGAACCATCTATGAGGGAAAATAGGACAAGCTAAGTGTTTGTTTTTTTCCATGTGTTTTCCTTTGAAAAAATTGTAACTTGTAAATAATTAAAACCAAAACCTGAACGGGCTGTAATACACCCTAATCATTTTTAGTGCAATCAACCTCATCCACTTCTAGCAGACAAAGCCACAAATATCCTTTCAGTGCCTGACAGCTGTCCAACTTGCTGTTCTATTCTATCGTGTAACAAAGATCTGTGTGAAATATTGGTTTAATTTAGCCGCAAAGTTTCTGCAAAAATAGTTTTGTCTAAAAAATGAGAAATGACATGTGTCTAAAATATTATTTTAAGAGAAATATTTTTTTAGGAAAAAACACATGGGTCACAAAGCCTATTGTAATTTTTGTCAATTTCCTAATAACTAAACAAACAAACAAACAGCATTAAAAAAAATTGTCATTCATTAAGTCCTTAAAAAAAATAAGGCTCTAAATTTAAAATATGGACTTGAATAACTTTAATATGAACCAAGCAGGGACGTGCGGTCAGGGGAGGCAGGTGAGGCAGAGCCTCCCCTGTCATCATGACAAGAAAAAAAAAATCATAACATAAAATGAATATTAATATTTGTCCACTTATCTTTATGTATGAGTAATTTTCGAACATTTTTATGGTCCAAATTGCATTTTTATAGTCAAAATCGCTGAAATTGCATATTTCCTGTTCAAATAC
>NC_051447.1:3399553-3403394 GCF_001649575.2 Kryptolebias marmoratus | reverse complement strand
GAGAGAGAGAGAGAGAGAGAGAGAGAGAGAGTGTGTGTGTGCGTGTGAAGAACGCTGATGAGATATGAAATAACCAGTAGCCAATTGAATAAGCTACCCTTTTGGATTTATATATTTGTAAATCTGACTCTCAGTGCCTCACCAACCATGAACCTCACCGCACGTCACTGGAACCAAGGTATAAAAAGTAAAACAACATACCCAACGGGGCAGAAGGAGGCGAACCCAGAACGCAGACTCATGATAAAACAAACTAATTTATTAAATAAATAATCAAAATCCTAAAACATAGGCTGTCGTGGCAGCAAAACATAAACTAAATACAAAAACCCTAACTAACTAAAACAAAACATGAACAGACTTGAGACAAGACTAAAACCAAACAGAGCATAGGAGGCGACAAGGCACAAGCAACCAGCAGGGCAGCACATCAGGGAGGCTAAAGTATGACAATGAAGCAGCAGAGAGGTAGAGAATATGACCAGGTTTTAAACACAGAGGGTAACGAGGTAAGTGGGCGCAGGTGAGTGATGACAATTGCAGGCAGGTGGAGATGGGTGTGGCAAGAGAACAAGAGATAGACTGAGGAGGAGTGAATGTAGCAGAAAACACAGACATAAGGAACAAGAACTGAACTAAGACCAGGATAATCAGGAACCAAATAAAACAAGAAACAAAATAATCAAAAATACAGAAAACACAATATGAACCCAAACCCTGACAGGATCTACCTAGGATTGAAGTGTTTTCCCTGGCTTGTTACTGTTTTATGCAGTGTTGAAATGGCTGCTATCCACTTTTGGACACTGCTGATGACTCTTGTGTTTGTTGTACGATGACTGGATTAGACTGAGTTAACAGGACCATCTGAGGTTAAACCCAAAGTGGAAGTTAAAGTCTTTTCGTTTTTGTTTTGACTAGATTGTGGTTGATAGTACTACATTAACTTTAAACTAAGGTTTGTAGTATATATGGCACAGCAGTGCAGTGGTTAGAATAGTTGCCTCACATCAGAAATGTCACAGTTAAAATGCACCTATTTCTGTGTAAATTTTGAATGTTCTCTGACTCTGTGTTTGCATGTGTGACTGCTGGTTGTACCTTTGTTCATCATTAAAGAGTGCATTAAAAAAACAAAAAACAAAGCGAATAATATGTAAATACACCAACAGTTCCAACATTTGGCCCGTTTATTGCACTCCTCTTAATGCAGCCACATAGCACCTCCATAAACAGATGCAGGCTTTTCTTTTCTACCAGCCCTGTAGCTAAAGCCCTGTCCTATTCACAAAAAACACCTAAAAATAGTCCATATCTCCTTTACTCGCACAATGGGGGATTACAATCCAATCAAACAAATGCTTTCTGAATAACTGTACATCAAATAGAAGTGCCAGTCAGTGTCACAAAGTAAGACGAAGGAAGGCCTTTGTATTTTCAGACAGCTTGTAGACTCTCTGACCCTTCTGTATTTGAGAGACATGAGGTAAGAAGTGAAGTACCCTACCAGTAATATGTATATTGTGTGTGTGCGTGTGTGTGACTTTAGTGTGTTATTTTCTGATCAGCTTATTCAGCCATCTGGATCTGTAGCTTTCCATACATCGATCTTACAGAGCTCATTTCTCACATGGAGAGTTGAGAAGAACAAGGTAGGACAAGAGGACAGTGTAACAGGAAGGGTATAAGGTGAGATGAGGGTTTTTGCAGGAAAAGTGGTTGGGGCTTTGACTTCTTTGAGAGGAAACTTGGCACCCAAATTTAAAAAAATATATGTTTAAAACTATGAGAAATGTCACTTAAATGACATGGTTGGGTGCCTCTGTGACTAACAGAGGAAGATGAGAACCCCCACCAATGTCACATGACATTAGAGAGACTCCCTCATGAATGCTGTTTGCCAAGTAGTCACAGCCCAGTGACATGCTATCTTTACTCACTGCCTTATTTTTTAATTATTATGGAACATTTTTTAAAGTAAGAAATGAAGCAAAATGAATAAATTTGAGGAAGGATTGCTCTGATGTGGCAAATAAAACAAACAAAAAACTGGGAATTTGTCAGAGCTTTAAGCTTTATTTATTTATTTCATTATTTGTTGGCCTGAACAAGTAATGAAAAATTATGTTTTTTTTGTCAATGTCTGGATTTACTTCTGATTTGGGATCATCTGGAAAACAACACATTTCTAATGTGTCAAGAAGGAATTTGCACTGTATAAAAGACAAATGTTGGCTATGTACAACAGACTGGATGAGTCTCTGAGGAATTGTGATAAAACTACTAGTCTGGAAGCAGGCTGGGCTTAATGCCAGTATTCATAAAAAGTGGGACAAACATAAAAGATGGTGTTTTGCCTCTGAGATCGTAATACATTCAAAGTTATTCTGGGAAACCTAGAAATATGGAGAAGTAGCAAGTTGTTAATCTGCTGCTGGAGAGCTCTTCCAGATGTAAGGAGAAAGGTTTTAGTAATTATTCCCAAAGCAGGAAATGAGTTGTTTAATTTTGGAATAAGAGATAGGTAAAAAGGTAAAAAAAAAAAAAACTTCCATACGTCCATAGAAATGGAAAATATGTTTACATAATCTGTCTGATGCCTCCCATAAAAAACACATATCACAAACATTCATCATAATCATTTAACACAAAGCTAAATTTGATCTGCACTAGTAAGTTCCTTTATTCTTTCTCTGGGTTAACAGTATGGAAGTTCAGAAGTTAATGGCAATAAAGACATCAAAGTGTCATGTTGGGGGGAAGCTTTCTGACCCACATGCAAAATCACACTAAGAAACAGAGAGTAATTTAAGGAATTTATTTACAACATGTACAAGGTAAGACTGCTGGGGATAGGCACCAGCTCCCCGCGACCCAGAATGGAGAAACGGGTAAAGAAAATGGATGGATAGATGGATGGATGGATGTATAAGGTAAGTTAATGCAGAAATTCCTCCCCCAGTTGGGGGTTGTAGTAGGATCCGGGCGAAGGTGATCAATGAATCTGTGGTGAGTCTCTCTGGACCGGGGAAACTGAACAAGGAGCTGGAGCGAACGGGCAGGCAGGCGAGGCTTGGAGCTGCAGGTAAGAACTTGATGAAAACATGCAAGTTAGCTGAGAACCTGGGTTAGAGAGAGAGAGATAGAAGTGAGCTAAGCAGGGCAACAAGCAGGTATTCCACAGTGGAGTTCAAAAACACAGGTAAGCCACAAGTTCTAGGGTTTTCTCAGAAAAGACATGAGCAGGCTAGAGACTACCATGGGTGAGTAATTATCTGGCAGAGCGTGGAAGTCTTGCAGTTCCTTAAATCCTCCCAGACTGAAGACCCAACAGCAGGTGTGTGGCTCCACTCCAGGCTGCTCCAGCAGGGACCCAATAAGGAGAGACTCATACTCACACAGCAACACAACACAGATCCTGACAAAAAAACAACTACAAAGGTCTTAAATCAGTGTTGAACTTCCAGAGTATCTGGGGTGAGGTGAAAATTGAATGTAAGTGTGATCCAGAATAATAGTTGCATTTTGAGGAACTAGATTGTATCATAAACAAACTTGAACATTTCTTAAGAAATGTTGAAGAGTGCCATTGCATTTCAGTCCCTCCAGGATTTCGCAGGCATTTTTTGTGATTGTTGCGGGCTAAAATGCCTGATTTTGCGGGGCATTTTCCTAAAAGTTGCGATGAAAAGTTCCATTCCATTCTCTTCCGCTTATCCGGGGTCAAGTCGCGGGGGTAGAAGCCTAAGCAGACTTCCCTCTCCCCAGCCACTTGGGCCAGCTCCTCCGGGGGAATCCCAAGGCGTTCCCAGGCCAGCCGAGAAACATAGTCCCTCCAGCG
>NC_051447.1:3384579-3398963 GCF_001649575.2 Kryptolebias marmoratus | reverse complement strand
GAGGCACTGATCCTCATCCCGGCCGTTTCACACTCGGCTGCGAACCGCTCCAGCGAGAGCTGTAGATCACGGTCTGATGAAGCCAATAGGACCACATCATCNTGCAAAAAGCAGAGATGCGATCCTAAGGCCACCAAAACGGATCCCCTCAACACCTTGGCTGTGTCTAGAAATTCTGTCCATAAACGTTATGAACAGAATCGGTGACAAAGGGCAACCTTGGCGGAGTCCAACTCTCACCAGAAATGAGTCCGACTTACTGCCGGCAATGCGGACCAAGCTCTGACACCGGTCATATAGGGACCTAACAGCCCGTATCAAAGGGCCTGGTACCCCATACTCCTGGAGTACCCCCCACAAGACTCTCCGAGGGACACGGACGAACGCCTTCTCCAAGTCCACAAAACACATGTAGACTGGTTGGGCGAACTCCCATGCACCCTCAAGGACCCTGCTAAGGATGTAGAGCTGGTCCAGTGTTCCATGACCAGGACGAAAACCACACTGCTCTTCCTGAATCCGAGGTTCGACTATCTGATGGACCCTACTCTCCAGAACCCCCGAATAGACCTTACCAGGGAGGATTTTTTTTGTGCATGATTTTTACCAGTTTTTGTAATTGCATGTTTTTGGTATTTTTGTATTTTTCTGATCCACTAATGCTGTTGCATTTTTGCTGGATATGTTAACTAGTCACAGCAGACAGGATGTTTCAAGACCATGACCTACAAAAGCAACAGTCAACAGCAAAACCTTTTCTTTTTTTACGTTCCATTTTTTAAATCCATCATTTTATGTACCAACTACAGGTACCCTTCACACTGGATTAAGACTCCACTAAGCTCTCCATGACCTACACCTATTCTCTTGCACTGTGTCTGGATGAAGCTAAATAAAATCAGCCAAACTAGCAGGAGAGTGATGGGATGACAGGGATATAGCTCATGGATAAATCCAGCAGGCAGTTTGCAGTTCCTTTTACACTAGATGACAACCTAATATGATGTAAAAAAAAATAACAATCTGACAGAACATGGATGGTCTTTGCAGGAAGTTGGTGAGATTTTCACATCGTTAGGAATACGGTAACACAGTGGTCTCCCCATTATGTGTCATAGGTTGCAGGAGAGCCGCGATGGTTTTGTGCATGCACTAAACCTCAGTAGCAAAATCATTTAATGTTTCATTAATTTAAAAAGTAGTGAAGTGAGATTTATTTATATAGCACTTTTCAGCAACAAGGCAATCCAAAGAGCTTTACAACAGAAACAAAAACAGAATCCAATACAGCAGCTACATAATGAAACACAAAAAAGAAAAAAAACACATCAATCATGTATAATCTAAATGAAATATAGGATAGTTCAAATAAAATCACGAAACCAGACATATCTAAACATGAGCTAAGACAGTCAAAATAGTAGCTAAAATAATCTAAATGAAATTAGAAGAAAGCAGGGCAGAGAGGCAGAGGGCGGGGGGTTAAGGAGACAGAGAGAAAAGAAACACGTCTGCCCTCCACCAGGAGCAGAGAGAAAAAAAAGTAATGAAACTGGCCTTGAGAAAAGAATCTAGAAAAGATTGAAAATAATGTGACCATAGGGACACATTAAACTAAGGTGTGTCCTGAGGTAATATCACAGGTGTCTTTAATTTTGTAATCAGTCAGTCTGTCAATTTAAAGCTGAAACATGCAGTCTGGAGAAGGAACCCTTCAAATCCCAGACAGCTGGAGCAGTTTGTTAATGACGAGTGGACCAAATTACCTGTCAACACACACACGCAAAAGTCAAAAACAAACAAAAACACAGATACTGAAAATTTGACTTGTTTCATTGACAAGGCAAAAGCCTTAACTATTAGAATCATTAATATACCTACAGTTTGATTTTCAATCTCTGTCTACTACATTTTCTCAACTTACCTGTGCATGCTATGCCTTGTTGTCTCTTCCTGACAGGAGGTGAAATACTTCCAATTTCCTGGAGAGCTGCTCATGAGGATGCTGAAGATGCTAATTCTTCCACTTGTTGTTTCCAGGTACCAGTAGTTCATTTCAGCTCTGTTTGCTTGACCCATTAGGTTTAACAAATTACTTCATGTATACTGTAATTCATGTTAATA
This sequence comes from Kryptolebias marmoratus, assembly GCF_001649575.2. Lineage (NCBI taxonomy): Eukaryota > Metazoa > Chordata > Actinopteri > Cyprinodontiformes > Rivulidae > Kryptolebias > Kryptolebias marmoratus. Next base: position 3,396,839 of record NC_051447.1, on the reverse strand, counting down.
TGTTTTTTTTCCTGAGCTATACCTTAGTTTTGCTGCTATAGATTTAGACTGCTGGAGAACAAATTGACCACATTTCCTTACTCTGCTGCTGTCTTTACTCTCTCTACTTTTGATATTTGTATTTGTTCTTATTTCTATCATTAACATGTGTTAAGGTGTTTTTCTTTCCTTTCTTTTCATAGAAACTTGAAACTAGCCATTTTTTGTTTGCCTTTGTCTCTTTTCTGTCCTCTCTAACCTCACCTGGTCAACCAAATTTTAGCTCAGTGTCTGTAAAATTATAGCGTTATAACCATTTTTGTGTTGGCTAATGTTGATTAGTTGTGGCAGCCACTTCAAATCAGATTGACTCCAAAAGTTTATAAGGTGAAAAGGGACATCCAGTCATTACTTCTGAGAGTTTCATTAAATCCGTCCAGCAGTTAATGAGATATTTCATTAGCAGACAAACAAATGAGCACGATCACACAGACATAGAGGCAGGCACAAAAAGTACAGAAGCTTATAAAAACTTGTTTCTTCTTCCAGTTTGATGTCAGGACTGGCAGCTCTAGATGCTAAGTGTTCCAGTCGACTTGGTCTGATCACAGTGTCATATTATTTGTGGACCACCTTTGTGGCTGTGATTGTGGGGATCATGATGGTCTCCATAATCCACCCAGGCGGCGCAGCCCAGAAGGAGGACTCTGAGGATACCAGCAAACCTATCATGAGTTCTGCTGATGCTCTGCTAGATCTAATCCGGTAAGATCCCAATAATCTGTGAATCATAAGAAAACCTGTGGAAATTTGTTTAAGTAACTCCAAATCCAAGCAATTTGTATGTGCCTTGTTGCTGAAAAGTGCTTTATAAATAAATTTGACTTGACTTGACAGATTGTCCCTAGGTGTAAGTAAGAGGGGAGTGGTTATGTGTCTGTATGTGGCCCTGTCTGTTCACGGTGTACCCCGCCTCTTGCACAGTGACTGCTGGAGATAGGCCCCTGCTTCCCCCAATCTGGAAAGGAGAAGCAGGAAAAAGACAATATATAGAATTTGTTTAAGTATAAAACCCAAGCTAATGACACAAAGAGACAACAAGTATGAGTTTTCAGTTTAGCAGTAACCTAATTTTTAGTGTCAAAGATGCACAGTATATAATAGGAATTGGTTTATTTGCTGCTTCTTTATCTTAATTTAACAGACATTGTATGCAAACAAAAAAACAAAAACATTTTAGCTGTCAGTATCGTAACACAGTCTATGCAGTTCAACCAACATACTATTGTTTGCACAGGTCAGGTTTTCACATGAGCAGTCGTTAGGAATAATCAAACAACATACAAAACTGAGGTAGTTCATTCTTTTTTGAGATGGCACAGGTACCATTTTATATCAGAGTTTTAGAAACTGATTCCTTTTAAAGTAGCACAAAGAGACTGTCCTTCCTGGTGAAAAAATAGAATTACTACTGGATTCATAACATATTTACATTTTACTTAAAGAGATTCTATAAAAACCTGACAAAATAACATACCCAGCTCAACCTACTTTTTTCCACATAGGCAGTTCCACATTACTTCACGTTTGGATCCTCTACCAGAGGTCTGGGAGCTTGAGGTTCTACACTGTATCTTATGTGTTCCTGGGTTTTTCTTCTGGACAGAAACCTCTAAGGTTGTTCCTTGGATCTGTACTGAGTACGGACTTGAAGTCCCACAGTCAAAGTTGGAGACCTAAGGTAGTGGAGAATGGCAGGGCTAAGATACTGTCGGACTTCCAGATACAGACTGACAAACAGCTGATGGCTAACCAACCGGACATTCTGGTGCTAGATAAGATACAGAAGAAAGCTGTGGTGATAGATGTAGCAGTCTCAAGTGACTGAAACATCAGGATGAAGGAGCACAAGAAGCTTGAGATTTACCAAGGGCTGAAAAGAGAAGTTGTGGAAAGTCAAGGCCTCAGTGGTACCAGTGGTCACCAAAGCACTTGGTGCTGTGACCCCCAAACTGGAAGAATGGCTCTAACAGATAGTTCTGTACATTATTCCTGCCACTTGGTTATGGTGTTAGTTAGTTAGTTAGTTTATTTTTTATTTTTTTAAATAATTTTAATCTTAGTTTATGCTGCAAAAGGAATTTGTAAAAGGTTGGGGTGAGGTTAGTGTCACTGAGAAATGGATCAAATCACTCTGAAATTAAAACAGCATTTGGAATGTCAGAATTCTGTATTACACAAATTCTCAGCTTCTGTCAAGGCAAAGTGTGATTTGTTTTGTTTGACAGGAGTGTTTATGTCAGAGAACTGTAAGAATATGCAGAGCAGAGGAGTCATTGTTTTGTTTTGTTTCATTACCATGAAGCCACATGATTTTTCTTTAATAGTGTTTTTGCATGAATGTGATTAATTACTGTATGTCTGACACCACTTCTCTTGCAACTACTTCACAAAGTTAAAAGTTCATTGTTGAAGCTATTTGGTGAGTTCATGTTAGCTTGTCCAACCCACAGAAATGTTATCTTTGGACCTACTGATTGTGACTCAGTGACTTTTCATTACATCAAGGTTTGAAGCTCTAAAATGTTTGTGCTCTCTGTGTTTGATGATGTTGGAAAAACAAATATAAGAAACAATCTCAGTATTAAGATGCAATAAGCTGTCAGAAGAAGACATGGATCAGAATCTTTTTACATCTGAAACATATAATACATATGTTGGCAGTTTTTCATTTTGTTCATGTTTTTCCATCCATACAGAGTATATTTCTATTTGTGTTTGTCTTCCAGCAACATGTTTCCATCAAATCTGGTCCAGGCTACATTTCAGCAGGTAGGATGTTGAAAGTCACTCACTCACTCACTCACTCACTCACTCACTCACTCACTCACTCACTCACTCACTCACTCACTCACTCACTCACTCACTCACTCAATTTCATCTGAGGAAATGTAATTAAAAATAGTCTGGTTATTTGAAGTGATGTTTTGTCAAATAGTTATTAATAGTTAGTTCCTTATCAACCATGACATCAATCAGAGAGCAAGGGGTATGGAGAAAGAGACAAAACTCTTTGTCCAGGTTAGGTTAATGGCTAACCAAATAAAGGGCTCTTTTTGAAATTGTTTTTCAGCCTTACAAATATATATATATATATATATATATATATATATATATATATATATATATATATATGTGTGTGTGTGTGTGTATGGGTGTGTGTGTGAAAGAATGCTACATTTTCTACTATTAAACCTATACTCTTTTGCATGACATTGTTTATTAATTTCTTACAGTTTCTTCAATCAAACAATGCTTGTGTTACTACACCAATGTATGAGGACTAAGCATAGATCATGTTTATGTCAGTCAGCCAGGAGTTGAGAAAACTTTTGGAAAAGTTTTACTAGAAAACTAGTGCAAAAAACATAGTCTATCTGCATAAACATGGTCTAATTATGCTCCACACATATAGCATTCATGTAGTAACAGGGACGTTGTTCAGTTGCGAAAACAGTTACAAACTAAATAATCTGTCATGCAGTAGTGCCAAGGTTTAATATTAGATAATGTAGCATTCCTCTACACTGGTATGTTGTTTTTGATAATGACATGTTTTTAAGCCTTAAAACAATAAAAAAATAAAAAAAACTGTCTCTTGCCATTAGCCTAGCCTGGATGAACACTTTTTGTTAGCCTGCTGTGTTGGCTCAGGCCACAATGCATTATAGTTTATTTTCACAAATGTAGTGTACAACTTCTGTACACGACTTGTACTGCACCATGTGATGCGTTTCTAGGGCACTATTTAGTAGATGAAAAATTACAGTTAAATTTTTGAATAACACTACAAAATGGCTGACTCAATTAATTGGGCACTATATAGTAAAGAAATGGACAATTTGAAAACTTCTTTCTTTGCTGAGCGTGTTCTCAGACGTCTCTGTGTGTTCTCTGGCAACAGTATCAAACAAGGAGTCAGCACATTGTGAGGCCCAAGCCAACTGTAAGCCAGGAACAATCAGAGTCCACCACACGGCGAACACTCATCTATGGGATCCAGGATGGTAATGGCACTGACATCCAGAACTTTGCTCTCGATCTGACCCCCCCTCCTGATGTGTTGATACACACACGGGAAGGAACCAGTGATGGAATGAATGTCCTTGGAATTGTCATTTTTTCAGCCACGATGGGTAATTATGCTTTACAATTGTAAATTTTCCACAGAATTTTGTACAATGCCTTGCTGTAATGTCATATGCCTTAATTATGGTTTTAAAGGCTGTTCTATGTTCTGACAGGTATTATGTTAGGAAGAATGGGACCAAATGGAAGCGCCTTAGTAAACTTTTGCCAAAGCCTGAATGAGGCTGTTCTTAGGATTGTTGCCATTGTTATATGGTAAGGGTTATATTAAAAAATATTTTTTAATTATGAAAGCAATTTTTCAGGGGGCCAAAAGTTTATTGCCATTTGTAGACATAATACTAGATTTTTGTTTTTTTTTATGAATTGATTGTTTTAAATGCTGCTTTCTTTGGCACCATAAAAAAGTAATTTAAGAGACAAATTAAATTAAAGGCCTAGTATTCCCTAAAGGTGCATATCGTCTGCCACCTTTCATAGCAGAGTTATTGCCATTTTTGTGTTAGCTAAGGTCAATTAATGCCAAAGTTTTAAGCAAAAATACTGTGCAAAGGGCTTGAAGTATGTGTTGGGGATAATGCTCAGCCACTACCACATCAATATTTAGCTTAATACTTGTGAAATTGAATGAGTATAGCCATTTTATTGTTTCTCAAGTTCAGTTGACTGTAGTGGCCATCTTAAATTGGGTTGACTCAAAAGGTAATCAGATGTAGATGTACATCCAATGATTACTTTCTGAGTTTCATTAAAATCGGTGATTCACAAGATATTTTGCTGACAGACATAATAGTTAACAGTTGACTCACTAGTTAATGGCATTTTTAAAAATCACATTTAGCATAATCAGTTAGTACCTTTTGGGAATGACTCTTAGCTACTACTAGGCGATCTGTCCAGCATGTTCTCTGCTTTTCACCCAATGAATGCTGGAAAAAGGCACCAGCTCCCTGTGACCCTGTATAGAAAAGTAGATAAAGAAGTTGTATGGTTCATGAGATATTTTTCTAATGCGACAGACAAATGAACAGGCACACATACATTCACACACACATATTTTCTCAAAAACATTGCATTTCACTTTTTAGCAACAATAAATTTGTATACTTTGGTAAATAAGTAACATTTCACGAGTGTACCTGTCCCTACACTGGGTCCCTGTAACTCAGAGAATAGACATTAAAATACTTCTATTAGTTTATAAATCACTGAACGATCTGGCACCACAATACATTAGACATACTATCGTTGTATCAAACCTCCAGAACACTCAGGTCTTCTGGTTCTGGTCTACTTCGTATCCCCAGAACCAGAACCAAACATGGAGAAGCAGCTTTCAGTTTCTATGCACCATCAATCTGGAACAAACTCCTGGAAAACTGCAAAACAGCCGAAACACTAAATTCCTTTAAGTCGAGGCTGAAAACTCACCTGTTTAGAGCTGCCTTTGATTAGCAGTCCGCAAACAAATCCAGGTGAAAAGCTGCTCTGAACAAAATATCTTATTACATATTGACCTTCTCCTTATGATTATCAAGTGTATCTGTTCGATGGTTTTTATGATTTTGTGTGATGATTCTAATGTTCTGATGATCTACTGTGTGATGTTTTTGATGACTGTAATGATTCTACTGATGTTTTCATGATGTAAAGCACTTTGAATGCCTTGCCGCTGGAATGTGCTATACAAATAATTTTTTACTTACTTACTGTATATACCTGCTTTACCTGCAAAAGGTTGGCATGTGAAAATATAAGTAATCTACTTTTTTTTTATTGAGGAGTAGATGAATTAAAACACCAGAACACTTCCTTTGGTTTACTCATCTGATGTTTAAAAAAACACAAGATAAAAGTATGAACCAAACTAAGTGAATAAATTCTCAAGAAAATTTAGAACCTCAACATATCTTGAAAAATTATTAAAGCTCACCCAATCAATTAGTTCAGTTTGCATTTTTATCCTTTAATCTACTTTCAGACCGTTGGGGTATTTGTTCTCTGCCAACCAGCTCAAGGTGGTTAAATTTAAAAAAATAAATGAATGAAAAAAATGATGTGAATAAATTTTAGTTTAATTCAGTTCATTTACATCTATACACCAATTTATGACAAAAGTCATCTCAGGGCACTCTTCAAAAGAAAAAAAAGTCCAAATCATAAATCATAAATCCAGTTCAGTCCAAAACATCCAGATTCAAGTCCATTTACAGTCAATTCATTCAAAATACCAAGGCAACCAGCAGACTGTGTCAGATCTTTATTTTGTCTAAATCTCTCATCTTGATCACCACTTTGAATGGGCTCAGGTTAGGCAGCTATCTGACTCGACTGACTGGGGTTTCAAAGGACAGGAACATAACACAAATAAACACAGAATTGGTTTATTTGGGGTCCGTTTGTCCTCCAGCAGTCAAAGCCTATAGCAGCACAACTAAAAAGTATCTCTGGAAACTTAAATCAACCCTAACTAACCTCATGGGCAGAAACTGGAAGTTGGTTCCACAAGAGAGGAGCCTGATAGCTGAAAGCTCTGCCTCCTGTTCTACTTTCAGAAACTCTATGAACCACAAGTAAACCTGCAGTCTGAGATTGAAGTGTTATTTTAGAAAAATAAGGAACAATAAGATCTTCAATATAAGATGGAGCTTGGTTGTTGAGAGCTTTGTATGTTAGAAAGTTTCAATTTTTGTTCTGAATTTTACAGGGAGCCAATGAAACTAAGCTAAAATTGGAGAAATAGCTATTATATAAATATTACATAAACATCTACTTCTAACTCTCATCAGAACTCTGACAGCAGCATTTTGGATCAACTGAAAAGTTTTTGAAGTTTTAATGACACTCAGATAATAAAGAACTACAATAGTCCAGCCTAGAATTTACAAATGCGTGGACCAGGTTTTGTGCATCATTTTGGGCAAGATGTTTTTAGGTTTAGTCTATATTGAGCAGGTGGAAAAAAGTGGTCCTGGTAACATTTTTAAAGTTAGGTTTAAAAGACATATCCTGATCAAAAAAATCACATAAAGGTTATTTACATTAGTACTGGAGGTCAAAACAAAGCCATCCAGAGTCAGGGAAAGGCTGAAAAGTTTGTTTTTAAGATACTCAGGTCTAAATACTACATCTTTAACATCAGTGAAAGGTGGGCAATAAAAATAAGTAATCAAAATGTGCTAAAAAAATATATATACATGCATGCAGTGAAAGTATGCAGAGTTTTATGAATGATGGAAATAAGCTTTGTCACTGTGTTTGTTTTTTTCTGGTGCAAACTAGCTGACTTTGATTCTGACTATTCTCATCCTGCCAGGTACTTCCCTTTTGGCATTGTTTTCCTGGTAGCTGGTAAGATTCTTGAGATGAGTGATCCCTCTGCAATGGGGAAGAAACTGGGTTTCTATGCCATCACTGTGGTGTTTGGCTTGGTGTTGCATGGCTTGTTTATCCTGCCTGCCATGTACTTCTTCATCACCAAAAAGAGTCCGATTGTTTACATACGAGGAATCCTGCAAGCACTGCTTATTGCCTTGGCAACTTCCTCCAGGTAAAAAAAAAAAAGTTTTACAACTTTTCTTATTTATTTTTTTAACATTTTGTGCTGGTGGTTTAAAAAAAAAGAAAAACAAAGATCATTAGGTCACATTTAATTTTCTGCTGAGATTAAAATCTCCCAGAGTTCCAACACTTCAAACTTTATTTCTTTCTGCTGACATTCAATTAAAAGGCTTTACAGGAACATTTGTTTTGTTCGCTTTGAGTTTACCACATTTACATATGGGTGCACATACTGAACAGAAGGGATATATTAGCCTAAACAAACACAACTGACTTGCTGTGTTCCTGGGTCTACACAGTGAATGCATTTATAGTGCTTTAGTTGTTACTTCTTGTCACTGGATGACAGTGCTACAACAGTGTGTCGTAGCAGCATGTGTTAGGAGTGCAGAGGAAGGACAAAATCCTGTAATGACACCTGGTGTGTTAGCACGTTTGTAATAAAGTTGGAGAGTTTTACTGGCCGTCTTTTTTTTCATACCACTGCAAAAAATTGAGGACGAAGGATAACCACTTTAGTACCAAGTCTATCGTCATTTCGCCTCATATACCATTTGTAGCATGATGGAAAAAATTGGAGAATTACGTGCTTGTCATTAATTCTACCTAACAATGTCCACTGACAGAACCCAAAGTTAATTGAGTCACATATGCAAAAGGGTGACCTACAAGAGGAAGAATGAGACTGAATGGAGTCTTGTAATGGTGTCAGGTGTTATAGCACTTTTGTATTAAAGTTCAAGAGTTTTATTGGCCATCTTAATTTTTCATTTACAACCCTGGGTATCAGGCCTAATGCTCCGTTATAGGTTTGATCCCCAGTCAGTTTCACTCCAATCAGAACCTGCAATCATGTGATGAGAGTCGTCCATCAGTAAGTCAGGCTAACAAGGACCCTAACGAGCCTCTATTGTTAGGAGAGTGAGGGCAACCTGCATGTGAATCCAGCTTACAGAACACCTCAGCTTTAAAAGCTCAAACTCAACACTGTTATTTGAATTGAGAAAGCTCTCTGGATGAAAAGCGAAACGTCTTCAACTACAGAATACAAGTCCAGTTGATTTAGTTTTTAATCTTTTTTTTTAAACTGCTGGGCTAAACTTTGCTAACAGGTTATTGGCCCAGAATTACTCATAGTTAGGTAAGAGAAATTTGCAACAAAAAAGGTGTGCAGCACAACATGTTTTTGTTGCTTAGCACCATGAGCAGCACATGTGCCGCTGAATCTAGCAGCCATTGGTCAAGACTAGTTTTTGACTGAAATGAAAAAAAATTTGAACTGTGGGGGACAAAATTCTTCGGACACCTTTGGTTACAAGGGCTGAAAGATACCATTTTGTCAGAGCTGATATATGGTGAGGATGACAAGGAAACTGGGATGGAGGAAGACAGTGAGAAAAATGCAGAGGCGTATGTGGAGCTACTTCAGTTTCTCAATGACAAAAGCCTGTCCTTCATGGTGAAAGATGCTGCCAGTGATGGATGCAAAGACCTGCAGATTCTGAGAGACTATTATGTGGGCAAAGGTACGCCCCAGATAACAAGCCTTTATACCAAAGTGACTTCACTTAAAAAGTTTGATGGTGAGAGCGTAACCGAGTACATTATCTGAGCAGAAAAATGCTGTTACATCTTTAAGAAACACGGGTGAGACTTTGAGTGACCGAATATTGATGGACATGATTTTAAAGGGGCTGCCCGAATCCTTCAAACCCTTTAGCATTCACGTCACGCAGAGTTAGAAAACCATTACTTTTGCTGAGTTTGAATGAGCTCCAGAGTTATGAAGATACAGAAAGAATGTGAGCTGCAGCAACAGATGACAATGTGATGAAAGCGCAGGAGCAGCTGAGAGGAAAGTCCCAAACAAGGTTAAAAGATAAAACGGATACTATGGACATTGTGTTCTACAGTTGTGGTCTGAAAGGACACAAAGCAAGAATAAGTCAGTGTAAACAGTGTTGGAGACATTGCAAAAGTGCCACACACTGAGACGCAACCTGCAGAATGAAACAACTACAAGATGATGCAAGAAAAATCTTGGAGGATAATAGCAGCAGCGAGTACACCTTCAGGATGATGAGAGATGGAGTATCAGTCCAGTCCATCCAAGGAGGCAAGGCAACAGGCTTGATGGTGGATACAGGTACGACTTGACACATCATCATAGATATTGCAAAATTCAGAACTTTTGATGACAACATCTGGCCAGAGACTCACTGCCAGGAGCTGGCTGATGGAACAAGATGCACTGAAGTAGCTGAATCCAGAAGAGATGCAGAGATCTACTTGATGGATTGCAGAGGACAACGCCACAAAGCCAGGTTGTACATCCCCTAATATCCACAAGACATCTCAGTGAGAGCTGCTACTTCTAATGGTGCAACTGTAATTTTTAAGCAGGGGAAAGCTTTCTTAAAATATAGAGACGGTAAAAAATGTACATTCAGGAATTTCATAGATTGTATCACTTTCAAACAAATGAATCTTAAGATATTGTAATTATGAGGATTTTCATAAATTGTAGAATATTTCAATGGTTTGACAACCAAGGATAAAATAGAGCCCCACCCAGTTTGTGAAGTGCGCACAGATGCGCACAGATAAAATGATTAAAATGATTTGTAGCCAATCTAATCCTTGACCATCAGTGGTTGTGTTGGGTTTTCTTTTATGTCATGGACTTATTTGACAATGAAGATATGTTGTACTTTAATGTATTGGGAATTGAGTGATTGTTGGGGCAGACTCTGAATACTTTGAGCTTGAAACTTGCCTCCTGAAAAACAGAATTTGTTTACAGTCCTCTCATCCTGGGAGTTCTAGTTCTGGTTTTTAATATTACAAATATGTATATCCCAGATATGAGAGGTTTTTCTCTTTTTTGACGGCTCCATTTCAACCACTGCTGATGAAAACTGCCTCGCCGACGCGCTACCAAACCACCTACTACAACCCACAAAGCAACAGGGTTCATAGCGCTTTTATTTTGAAAAATGATACGCAAAGTGAAGAAATGGCGTGGCATATGTAATGGGAGGCCTCGTTTGTTGTTGATGACGTGGTTTTGCTCAATATGACACAAGCTCTGAAGCTTCATCGGACATGCCCCCTTTTTACTCGGTACACGCCTCGAAGCCTGGCTTCAGATGTCCCATCACTAGTTACAAGTCTGTGACAGCCAGAAATCTTGCTTGCTTGTAGGTGACCAAATACTTATTTTGCACCTTTATTTGCAAATAATTTTTTTTAAATTCAGACAATGTGGTTTTCTGATTTTTTTTTTCACATTTTGTCTCTCATAGTTGAGGTCTACCTATGATGTCAATTACAGGCCTCTCTCATCTTTTTAAGTGGGAGAACTTGCACAATTGGTGACTGACTAAATACTTTTTTCCCCACTGCATTATTGATGTGCTCTCAATTTGTGTGAATATGTTCTGACCAATCACTGTTCGTTACATGGTCATGCAATGTTCTGTGTCAAAAATGGGATGCAGTAATAAAGTTACTCTCTTTGTGTCACAGTTCATCGAGCACTGTCGTGTGTGTATAAGCCCATGTGGAATTATAAATAGGTTTGTGTACGCACGCTGCAACTGCTGTTCTAAACTCTACTAACAGAGGAGAGTGGGAGGATGGAATTGGGTTTGCTGGAAAATTAGAGCTGGGTGTCATCTGTGTAACAGTGAAAATGAATGTCATGTTTACTGAAAATATTACCAGTGGGAAGTTGGGGCCCCAGGACTGACCCCTGGGGCACACCAGTGGTAATGGGGGATAGCTTGGAACTGAAAGACTGAATGATTTTTGTGCATCTCTTTGTGGACTGCGAGACCAGCTTTTCTATAGAGATGCTCAAGCTATCAGCCTTTGACTTTCATCAGAGAGCAGAAACAGAAAAGGAGACAGAATTTGTTGGGTATTTTTTTTCACTTAACCTGAAAAGAAATCACATGGAGAGGATTGTTTATCTTTTCTGAAAGCTTTTGCAAAAGGAGAAGTTCCGAGGCAGCACCTTTTCAGGTCACTGTCCAGGAAGCTCTGACTTGTAGCATGAGCTATCATTTTTTATTAAGAGAAAGCAAAGGGTGTGGACTGAGCCAGCCAGAACCAGTCCAGTCGATAGTTTAAACACAAAGATAACACATACTTGGGAGAGAGTGTTAACATTAACACAAGAGCTGTTTAGGAGCCAGTCTGAGACTGGTGCCTTTGCATCTGTAAGCATGATAAGAATGAACTTAGTTAAACCTCTGACCTTTAGTGTATCACGCCATAAGCACAAAGGCTTATAACCTTAAGAAAACCCTAACAGACTTGGTTTTCAGGGGGGTAAGGGAATTATGGATGGCACTGAGGCCATTGTTATAGTGAATTCAAAAAAAGTTAAAAAACAAAAACAACTGGACTTCTATTCTGTAGCTGAAGACGTTTCGCTTCTCATCCGAGGAGCTTTCTCAATTCAGAAATAGAGAGTGTGGAGTTGAGCTTTTAAAGCTGAGATGTGATGTAAGCTGGATTGCTTGCAAATTGTTCTCACTCTCCTAACAATGGAGGCTCGTTAGAAT
>NC_051447.1:3378119-3383316 GCF_001649575.2 Kryptolebias marmoratus | reverse complement strand
AGGATTCTAACGAGCCTCCATTGTTAGGAGAGTGAGAACAATTTGCAAGCAATCCAGCTTACATCACATCTCAGCTTTAAAAGCTCAACTCCACACTTTCTATTTCTGAATTGAGAAAGCTCCTCGGATGAGAAGTGAAACATCTTCAACTACAGAATAGAAGTCCAGTTGTTTTTGTTTTTTAACTTTTTTGAATTTACCATGGCCTGGATGGCTGAGAATCTACACCAGCATATTGTTATAGTGAGAAATCCAGTCATAAGGGGTGAAAACATTAACACTTCAGGTGTTATCTCATCAGATGACAACATGGCTTAGAGGCCTGAGACACAGCAAGACATTAATCAGTAACCAATGCCTACCCATTTTACAGCTAACATGCACAAACATTCACATGAAAAGCCAAAAGGGTAATTAGCAGGCCTTTTATATCATAACAGATGAGGTAGGTGGGACTACTACAGCCTGCCGAAGCATACAGGAGCCCAGAAGGAAAACACTTCTGGCTACGAAAGATCTGCCTGTAAAGAAACAAACTAAAAACAAAGCAGCAATATTTAGAGAATGCTGGTCTGCTAGTAAGAAATACTGAAACCACAAGAAGGAGGAAACATTAAAACATACTAGAATTAAACAGAACAAAGTTAATTGTGAAACTGATTAATTTTGCTTTTTCTACATGTAAAAGTGGTTCAGGTCATTTTAAAATGATACAAATAATCACTACCCACAGAGTTTCTGAGTGATCAGTCACAATTAATCACAGTGTGTTTATTGACCTCAAGCTTCTGTTCCATATTAATTTTTGTCATTTGTTTCATCATCTCATCAGTCAGTAGTTTTTTGTTTTCCTTTTCTTTGAAACCATTAAATAAATTCACTTGTGTGCAAGTCAATGTGATATTAGTGGGGTTATTTATGTATCAGTCTTTTGATGTTATATTCTGACCTTTCTGTCTTTTTCTCTGTCTTTTTCAGTTCTGCCACTCTGCCTATAACTTTCAAGTGCCTCTTAGAGAACAATCACATTGACCGTCGCATTATACGATTTGTGCTCCCTGTGGGTGCCACAATCAATATGGATGGCACTGCTCTCTATGAGGCTGTGGCAGCTATTTTCATTGCACAAGTTAATAATTATGAGCTGGATTTTGGACAAATCATCACCATCAGGTCAGTGAATACTGCATCTGCTTTTTAAGATCATTTAAATGCAACACCCAATTCAAAAAAAGTTGGAATGTTGTGTAAAATGTAAATAGAAACAAAATGTAATGATTTGCAATTGTATAAAATCATATTTTGTCTTGTTAAAATATGCAAGGCCTTCCCTGAAAAAATGTCTGGATTTCAGCATATGTTGTTCTAAAACCTGTCTATACTGTAAGCTGCCCATGCAATAGGCACTAATGCACTCCCATACCATCAGAGAGGCAGACCTTTGAGCTATGTGCTGATAAAAAACTGAACAGATGGTTTTTCAGAGGCTGGTAAGCCCCTGCCCATTTTATTCCTCTCAGAGATTCAGCCTTTCTAAAATGCTTTTTTTAATGCCAAATCCTTCTGCCAATTAATCTAATCTGTTAGAAATGCTCCTCAAGCTGTTTCCTATTTGTACCACTTACTTTTATTCTTTATCTTATCCCTGTCTTTTTTGAGATGTGTTGCTGCCATAAAAACCAGAATGAACTTTTAAAAGAAAAATAGTACACTTTATTAGTTTAAATATTTGATATGTTTACTATGTTCCATTGTGAATAAAAATTGAGTTTATGAAATTTGCAAATCATTGTATTCTATTTTTATTTACATTTTTACATATTTTTATTAACTTTTATTTCAATACAAAGTTTTATTATTATTCTCCAAAGTCTTGTATTGATGATAGGAGAGTTGGACTGTTGAACATAACCTTCTCCATTACAATGCAAAGGTTCTCCGTGAGTGAGGTTAGGGTCTGGACTTAGGCCAATTTATGTGTAAAATTCACGTCTACTCTATACCATTCTTCGATGGATAACTGTTACTAACTGGCATTTTGTAACATGTTGATTTGGTCTGTATTTTTATTGTGAATTCGCACTATAGAGATAAACCAGTTCGATCATTAAGTTGAACTGTATCCTGGAAGAGTGTTTGCAGAATGTTTCTTCATGTAAAAAATGCTGTTTTGGATACTGCTACGTCTAATAAATTCTCGCTGTTTTTTTGGGGGGGGGGTTTTTGCTTTTGCTTTTTATGGTGACTTGGGAGAGTTTTTATGCAGGAGCGTTTTAGAAATCTCACAAATGCAGGAATAAAACAAGAACTCACTCTTTGTTTCCTACTACGCTCATTTTATTTGACTTTATGTGAATACCTTTTAAAATATTTCCAATGTAAAAATAAAATTCCTTCTTGCAGATTAAGAAATATTATACAATGAAGATTTAGTTTCACAAAAATAATCAATGTAATTTTTACTCAAAAAAATATGAAGTGTTGTGTGGTAAATTGTGTTGCTGTCTCTATTTTTAATGACATTTTCTAGTTCCTTTATGAGGTGTATAACCTTGATTTTATTATAGAAAAAATTTGTCCAAGCATAATGTCTATAAAAATATTTTTTTGTGTGTTGAAATGCAGAAGTCATACTAACCTCCCAAATCTTCACCAGCATCACAGCTACTGCAGCCAGTATTGGTGCAGCTGGCATCCCACAAGCTGGACTGGTCACCATGGTGATTGTGCTAACATCTGTTGGATTGCCAACTGATGACATCACCCTCATCATTGCAGTGGACTGGGCATTGTATGTTGGACTTTATTCCACTTTAATTATTTTCTAAAGAACCAAGCTAACCACAACAGCACACAAAACTCATTAATTTTGTTTTAGCAACATTTTTGCCTTTAAATGGCATCATGTCCTACAAAATGTCTCTCTGTCCTCTTCTTCAGAGACAGATTCCGCACAATGGTAAATGTGATGGGTGATGCTTTGGCCACAGGTATTATGGCACATATTTGCAGGAAAGACTTTATAAAGGAGGGAGATGGGGTGAGTTCTAATCATTGCTTCACTTCTTCAAGTTTCATCTCCATTTTATAACTTATCACTTCTGAGACTATTTTAATTGGCTTCACTGAGCTGTTAGTGTCACTTCTTATATTGAAAAGATAGCACATATAGGTGCTTTGTTCTTTATGTGAACCTATTAAAAACTTAGAGTCCCACTCCAGCAGTAATTGTTCGCCTAAACATGTGGCTGTCTTTCTAAATAGTTTGTATATTTCAAACTGGGCGTAGTTTCAGAGCCAGAAATGCAAACAAAGCAGGATTAAACATTTTTACGAAGGTAAATTCAAGTGTTAACTGACCTTTAAGAGCTGACTGCTACCACACAGTTGTGTCTTCAAAAAAAAAGTTGGAACAGTGTTTTCTGACATGATATATGACAGATAGTGTAGTTCACACCGGCTCACTGCCGAGATGTTTTATTTTTTTATTTGATTATTTGATGAGATGTAATCTCTGCACAGAATCTAAATGATTTTTTGGTATTGTTTGCCATCTTTGGGGAGGACTAAATTTTCAGATTACAGAGTGTCTGCCACCTTGACAATAAAAGCAAAATACTAAATGTACTTCCTAATTTTGCCCCATCTTTTGCTTAACTTCTCATAGTTCTTCTTGCAAGATTAGTGTCAGAAATGACTTTCTGTATAGGGCTGGAGCACAGGTACACTACTAAGTTTGTAAAGTATATAATGATTTGAGGTTTCTGGTCATAACTAGCTAAATTTTCATGTTATCAGTTTTTCACATATATAGTGCTTTACTAAAGTATTCACCCCCCTTAGTATTTTGTCTGTTTTTTGTTACCTTACAGTCTGGAATTTATTTAGATTTTAAAAATTTGATTAAAATAAACAATTATACCAAAAATATTTCAGATTAATGAAAGTAAATGGGGACTTTTTTATATTATTTTTCAAAAACAAATCTGAAAATCGTGTGTGCATTTGTGTCCCCAAAACTCAATACTTTAGTATCGCCACCTTTTGCAGCAGTTACAGCATGAAGTCTTTTCGGGCCTGTCTCCATAATCTTCTGGTTTAGATTTTCAGTCATCAAGGACATGGTAAATCAAAAAAAGGGTTAAAAGACTAAAACAACTGGATGCTGATTCCCCTCACTCTCTTCACAATAGAGGCTTGTTTGGGTCTTTGTTTGTCTCGCTCACAAATGGGCCACTGAGCTAGATTCATAAATATATGTGAATCTAGCATGCATAACATTTCAGCTTTAAAAGTTTGAACTCCACTTCACCCTCTCTGCTTCTTGAACTGATAAAGCTCCTTGGATGAGAAGAGAAACATCTTCAGCTACAGAACAGAAGTCTAGATGTTTTTGTTTTTTTAATCCTATTTTAGATTCTCCATAATCTTGGTCCATCTAACCTCTGGAATTTTGTCCGTTCTTCATGTCTAAACAGCTGCAGCTCCTTCAGGTTGGATTGGTGTAGTTTGTGTCCACCAATCAACCACTCAAACCAGAGATTCTCAGTTGAATTGAGGTTTGGGCTTTGACTGGACCAATCCAGGACATTTACCTGGTTCTCCTCAAACCAGTGCAGTGTTTGAGCTCATTGTCCTGTTAGAGGGTGAACCTCTGCCTCAAGTTCAAAAGTCTGGAAGACTCCAACAAGTTTCTCTGTATTTTGCTCCATCCATCTATCTTCTAACTCCAGCCAGTTTCCCAGTCCCTACTGATAGAAAACTTCCCCATAACATGATGCTGTCACCACCATGCTTCATTGCAGGGATGGTACTCTCAGCATGATGAGAGGTGGTAGGTTTGCCTTAGACATGGTGTCGTCTTTGATGTTTGGTCTCATCTGACAACAGCATCTTCTGAGAAGAAACGCTAAACAGTCTAGCATTTTTTTAACCATTTCATTTTTCTTTTGTCCTTTCATGACATCCAGCTTTGTGCAGCTTATATTGGACAGATCCTCCCATGTGTGCAGAAAAGTTACCCAAGGTTTCATCAGGGTTATCTTTGTCCTCCTGGATGTTCAAAAAAAAGTTAAAAAACAAAAACAACTGGACTTCTATTCTGTAGTTGAAGATGTTTCACTTCTCATCCGAGGAGCTTTCTCAATTCAGAAATAGAGAGTGTGGAGTTGAGCTTTTAAAGCTGAGATGTGATGTA
>NC_051447.1:3369044-3377657 GCF_001649575.2 Kryptolebias marmoratus | reverse complement strand
GGCCCATCAGTGAGTCAGACAAACGAGGACCCTAACGAGCCTCCATTGTTAGGAGAGTGAGAACAATTTGCAAGCAATCCAGCTTACATCACATCTCAGCTTTAAAAGCTCAACTCCACACTCTCTACTTCTGAATTGAGAAAGCTCCTCGGATGAGAAGTGAAACATCTTCAACTACAGAATAGAAGTCCAGTTGTTTTTGTTTTTTAACTTTTTTTTGAACATCCAGGAGGACAAAGATAACCCTGATGAAACCTTGGGTAACTTCAGCTACAGAATAGAAGTCCAGTTGTTTTTGTTTTTTAACTTTTTTTGAATTTACCATGGCCTGGATGACTGAGAATCTACACCAGCACCTGGATGCAGTGCTATTTCTAGCTTTGAGGGGGCTATGCACCATGTTGTTTGGAGACTCTTAGTTTGCCAAGCTATGATGTGAGGATTCATAATCCTTTAACTGATCCATGAACATGTCATCTATTACACTTCACAATCAAAACAGGCGACAATCATGATAACCTCTCACATTAAAATTAAATATTTTAAGTTGAGCCACTTAAACAAGATAACTGATGAGAAAAGAAATATAAGAGAAGGAAAATAACAACCCTCCATATTTTAATACCTGAAAGATATTTAATGTTTTTTAAAAAAATGTTTACTTTAAACTTTAAAAGCAAGAGCACAAGGTTTTCACAGCAACACAAATTCTCACATCCCAAAATAATAACAAAATAAATAAATAAATTTATTGCCACCGCAATACGAGTCGCTTTTTTACAAAGAGCGTTGTTTTAAAGACTCATTATTTATTGGAAATGTTGAAAATTAACCCAGGTCTTGTCTCAAAGCATTTGTATCTTTTTTTATATATTTATGAATTTTTATGTTTATCTGTCAACACTTACGAGTACTAGAATATGTACGTATGCTTCTGAAATAATACCTCAAAACATGCCATTTTCATCCTCGTCGCTGATATATCCCTGTGCCCTTCCTATAATAATGGACTCCCCTTTCTGTTTTTCCCCTTCCAATCCAAGGTTCTGCACTAGAACTAGAGTATCAATGTTAAAAAGACAGAATGTATGTATTTTTACTCTCCCAGGGAGCATTTTCAAACATCCAACTCAATTACGTTTTTTAATCACAAAATATCTTGGTGTACTTCTGGATAAACATCTCAGTTACAAAGAACATATTACCTGTATGATTAGGAAATTACAACAAAAACTTTATGTTTATAATAAAATTAGACCCGATCTGACAGTCTCTGTTTCATATACCTACCTTCATGCTGTATTTCTCCCCACTCTTCACTACTGTCTGCCTATTTGGTCCCTTACTACTAAAAATGCTCTTGAACCTGTGGCTCGACTGTATAACAGAGCATTTAAGATCCACTGTAGACTTCCAGGCTGGACTCATCATTGTACAGTCCTGTCTAGATCGAATGCTCTGACATTTGATAATTATGTGTATAACAATGCCATCAGGTTCTACTTTCAGTTAAAAAAAAAGTAATCTCTCACCAGCACTGACAGCTCTAGTACCAACTACAAACCTTCAGAGAAACACTAGATCAAGCTCAGCAGAACAGCTTTGAGTTCCTTCTTATAAAAACACTTATGGTCAAAGGTCCTTTTTTTCATCTACACGAAGGCGTGGAATAGTATCCCTCTGAGCATTAGATCAATCAGCTCAGAATCACTTTTCAAAAAAAACATACAGACTTTTCTTGTTGGACAATTACATTTGTAATCACTGACTTTTTTGCTATATTTTTTATTTTTATTGTTGTGTTGTATATGCTGGTTTTATGTGAATGATCTTGTGTGGATGGATTTTTTCTCTGCTGCAGAACAACATTTCAAAGTTGTCACTTAAAAGAGGTTTCTGCATTTATTTACACATTGCACTTGTTAAAGTAATAAAACTAATATAAATAAGTGATTATTTAAAACAAGTTTTGTTCCTCATTTAATTTCATTATTCTGACATATTTATGTGTTGAATTATTGCTTGTAATAAAACTTAAAATCCAGGTAAATTCCAGGTTATAGGGCAGCAAAACAGAAAGAATACCAAGTGGGTGAATACTTTTCAAAGGTGCACAGCCAATAGCTTCATAGTCTCTCTCTGCAAATAAACAGGACTGCTTCCTCTAGTCGTCTCAAAATGTGCTATCTGATCATCTGTTTCTAATAATTGACATGGTGCTCAACAAAATCAAAGCAGAAACTTGAGCCATAATGTTGGTGGACTTTGCTTATCATACTAAGTTGGTAAAAAAAATTATGACACAATAAATTGCATGATATTCTGTTCCACGCAGTTTTCTTCTAAAATTTTGGTAAAGAAACAAATAATAAACCAGTTGTTGTTTTTGTTTTGCTTATTTGTCTCCTGTATATTTCCTTTATTTACCTCCAAATATGTTGACCTGCAGGTACCTCTAATCTGTGAGACTAAAATGCCAGTGAATACTCCACCCATCATGAACTGCCACAAGAATGGCAACTACCGGCCCCCTTCCTTGGGAGTAAAAAACAAGCTCATCCCACCTGATGTAGCCCGACTCATGCGGCTAGAGGAGGGCATTCGGCAGGTTCCAGACAGGAGGAAACCTCCAATTCCTCCAAGACATCTGAAGAAAGGCAAAGAACACTGCACTATTGACATAAATGGCCTTGAGACCAATGTATAGCCTCCTTACAAAATGTGTGCAATTTGGATGATGGGAGCCATGGGCCCTGGAACAAAGGAACCGTGTAAAGACATCAATATTTCTCATCTTATTATTAATAGAACTTTTTGTGCATAGCCTTCCTAAAAGATAAAGGGATTTTAGAAGCAAACAGAAAAGCCTAGGACTGAAGTCAAACCTAACCTTCATGAGAAAAATGGTTTTCTGTCTGTCTGTCTGTCTGTCTGTCTGTCTGTCTGTCTGTCTGTCTGTCTGTCTGTCTGTCTGTCTGTCTATCTATCTATCTATCTATCTATCTATCTATCTATCTATCTATCTATCTATCTATCTATCTATCTATCTATCTATCTATCTATGTTTATTAAAACTTGTTCTCACATGTTCATTTTATTTTATACTACTGCACTCCAAGCATTAAGTTTGTTTTGTTTTTTATTTCTGTATATATTTATTTATTTATTTTTATAGTATTTTTGGTGGGATTGTGTGAAATACTTATGCGTTATTATTGTTTTACCTTTAGTAGTAAGTACTCAAAACATTGTGATCATATTCTATTACTGGACCCAGTACTGTATCCTGCAGGTTGAAGCTAAAAGGGGAACAGTGTCACCATAGGCTGTTTCCAGCACAAATTTTAAGGTCCTGCCCCCTCCAGATAAACAAAAGGGACTTTGCCATTATAAGAAAAAAAACATCTCGGATAATGTTTTTTCAGGTGCTGATGCTTGTTGACTCAAGTCATACCGTACATCCAACTTGGCAGGTCCAGTAAACCAGGCTTCAGCCACCAACAGTGAGAGAAGGCAGGTACATTTGGTCTAGTATGATAATGGCTGTGATTTTGGGAAAATCAGAGCGCGATTGTGGCAGAGAGCCAGGCTACAAACTTGAAACTATAGGGATGCCACAAATGCGAGAGCAGAAGAATACAGTTCATGTTCATGTAACAACACATATTTTGGGGCGTTAAGAAAATAATAACCAAGTAAATAACTGTCTGGTGCAAAACTGATTTGGTGCTTTAACAAAAAGACTAGACTAAGGGGCTGTCCACACAAGATTGACATTTTGTGAATACACTTTTTTATTGTTCCAGCCTTGTGTCCACAAAAAGTGTATTGAAACAGTATTTTTTTAAATGAGTTCCAGAGTGAAAAAAATCTCGATTAGCCACCCTTTTATGGCCAGACAAAATGCAATCTTTTAATAACTGTGATCTAATCTTCAACCCAAGTGCGTCAGCAACACAATAATGGCACAGTCCATGCTTGCATTTATGATGCAAATGCTACAGAACTTGGCTCAAAAACAGCAAAACCTTCATATACTTTTTTTTACTTCAAATCGCAGACAACACTGATGAACAGTAACATAGGCCACACCCTTGACTCATAACAAATTACAATTAGAAGGGAAAGAGGTAGAAGACTTTGGTTTAGGAGTTTACAGTTTGTACACACCATTTAAGCTTTATGTGCATGCTTCACATCTCGTTTCCTGATTTTGATGTATTTCTGTGGCAGTGTTACTGTGCCACATTCAAGTCTGGCATAGCTGCTATAACATTTTGAGTTGGTTTTGGTGTTTCTGCATGGGTGACTACATTTTTAGAAACCGTGCTGTGTTTATGAAAACACAGCAAAACAAAATGTTCTAGTTAAATTTTACTATTTTGAGGTGCTATCTGGATAATAAGGGACTGAACTACAGAAACAAGAAAGTAGTCATGTTCTGAATGATATACGAATAAAGCAGACGTTACAGTCTCAAAATGAACTTGGACAGCCTATAAATTTGATTTGCAGAGGCAAATCATGGTGATATTGTTTAGGTGGCCTAATATGTATATATGTAACTTATTGGTTACATTTCTTGTTGAAAAAGTAGTGTGGTTAAGGTAATAGTTTCATTTTTTTGACTGCTAAGTAATCTGTACACTGATTGTTTTAGTTTACCTCTGGTACAGAGCTGTGGCCTTTTCAGTAGCAATACATAAAACAGCTCAGTATGTTCCTGGTACTTACTGAGTACATACTCTATAGGTACCAGGTAAGTACCCTGTAGGTACCAGGTACAGACCGATTAAATACAAGGCTGTACCCAGTATGAAACAGGTTTTTACTCTGCAAGTACTAGTTATGTACCCGATGCATACCAGATTTGTACCCAGTACATACCCAATACCTAACCCATAGGTAACAGATACATACTGGACTGTATTATTATTATTGCTACCATTTTTTATTTTAGTGGTAAACTTAAGATAAATTGCAACAAAACTGACAGATTTTTTAAAGGTGGTTTATATTGTGATTTTTAATTTTAAAAAAATAATAAAAATTGATTCCAAAAGTGCTTGAGTATCTCCAAATACTGAAGCTTAATATGTTTAAATGTCCTATTGAAAGCACCCAATATATGCCACCCCCATAAAAAATTGGGACAATGTGCAGAAATTCTAATTATATGTTCTGCTGTATGTTAGAAAAGACAATCATTTCCAGGTTTTTATATATATAATTTATTGCTTTCTTTCAGTGAATGTTTACTGTATGTGACAATACAATATTACTGGATGTGAAAGTGACACAGTGTATTCATACCATTATAGTAAGTGTAAGAAGATGAGTATTTTACAATATTTTTAAAAAATTGTATCTGTGCACAGCAGGAGTGGATTTACAAGCAGCAACAACTGAAGCTTCTAATATGATGACAATGTTTTGTTTTGTTTTGTTTTTTTAAATTAAAAGCACATGGCAGTGCAATGACAGACATGCACTTATTTCAGTTAGTGACACAAACCAATATGACTGCAGGATTATCACATCTTATCCAACAACGTAGTCATTCTCAACTCCAAAATGAATTTTATTTCTGCATTTGAAATGGATTCAGCACATCTTGTATGTTTAATGCCTTTTTTCTAAAACTCACTTGTGTTGGCTTTAAAACCAGTTTTATAAACAGTTTTACTGTATGTGAAAGATGAGAAATGTATTCATCAGTTGTCACTTGTTACACCTGATGCAGTGTAAACATAAACTCAACTTTAAAGGTTCAAAAGAGGATTTTCATTCATTCATCCATTCATTCATTCATCCATTCATTCATTCATTCATTCATTCATTCATTCATTCATTCATTCATTCATAACTCTACCAGTAACATTCCTTAAAGAAATACATATATCCTGCTGCCTTTCACACCAGAATTTTAAAGTAAGATTATTTTGAGTAATTATGGAGTTCTGGCATTTTTGGTCAAACTTGTAAATAATCTTATGTGTGAGCTCATGCAAGATCTTGCAAGATGTCTTAGAACTCAGAGAATGTGTTGTGAATGACTCTCAGCTACTACCACACCAAATTTTAACTCAATGTCTGTAAAACTGAGCAAGTCATAGCCATTTTTATGTTGGCTAAGGTCAATTATCTGTGGCAGCCATCTTGAGTTGGGATGAAATCAAAAGTTAGGCAGCTGTAAATGTACATTAAAGGATTACTTTCTGGGGGTTTCATGAAAATACATCAAGTGTTTCAAGAGATATTTTGCTGATGCTGCAGACAAACAAACGCATACATAGAAATACACACAGGCAAAAACACTGACCCCCTTCTGTATTCAGAGATCAGCAATAAACATTTACAAAGTGTGAATATGATGACCGACAGGTTGCGCAAAAAAATGATGCTTGATATGGGGAAAAGTTTTAGGACCGTGGCTTTAAAGCTCGTCTGAGATAAAGTCCCAGTCTTGTCATTACAAACTAAATCCTTATGACTTTTGATTGATATGCACTAAATTTGTTACAATAAAAGGAGAAACTACTTTGTTCTAGTGTGTAATTAAGTGTGCAAAAATAAAGCATGACATTCAACGGACTGCAGGATGCTGTTCCACACCTGATTCAAAGGTTACTGTGCCTTTTATGCTTCCACTCAGAGGCAAAGTGCCTTACTTGGCAAGTATGGTGTTGTAAAGCACAAAGTGGTTCACAGAAATTTGAACAAAATTACACTTTATGTATGAGAGGCAAGGCAGACAATTTCAAATGACAGAAAAAAAAGAAAAACAGAAGAAAACTTGTTTTTTTTTACATTGCCCACAATATTGTTGACTTAAAGCAATCACATGAGAGAAGATGAACATTTTTTTGCCAGTCAAGCATTAAAAACAAATAATAAAGATATGCAATACTAATTATCCTAGAAAATGGAAAGTAATTTCATCCAGTACCATGCACTGGAATACCGTGATTCTGCACCTTAGCATCTGGAAAATGGACATCAGAAGTACAATCTCCTTTAAAAAGCTTTTTTTGTCCTTATCAAAAATACAGTCCAGCGTCCATTTGATTGAGTGTGTTTTTTGTTTCCTGCTTCTCCTCTGTCATCTTATTAACTTTCATTTCCTCTATTTTAACCCGCCTGTGGCCTTTGGTTCAAATTGACGCAAAGTTAAAAGGGCTTCTCTACCTCTCTTCATTTCTCTCTCTTTTGAGGGCCTCAGGAGGGTTAAAGGAAAGCTCTGTGTTTCCTGTGCCAAAGTCCAACACTTGTAAGTTGACCAGATGTGCAAAAGAGCTCTCATCTACCGAGTCCACAGAAAGGCGGTTATACCTTTAAACAAAAAACAGAGGGACATGTTAAAAGCATATTTTGGATGTTTGACAATTCATCTGTCAGAGCACAGAATAAAGCACTCTGTTCATAGAGCTGTAGTGGTGGCTCGTGGATGGACTAACACATTGTAAAATCAAATCAATTTCATTTTAGCAACAACCTTATCTGAGATTTGAGAAGCAAGCTTTAAAAACAGTTTTATGTTCCTTTTACCACAATGACATCAACAACACGAGTGCTCCAACTGTAATATATGTTAAACATGTAAACTGTAATTATTACAATTGATTTGCAACACATAACACCAAATTTCTTCACACAATGAAATTAAAAGAGGTTAGTACCCACAATAACAGACAGATAACACTGAAAAGCTCAAGAAAACATGTGTTTTGAGAAGTGCATACCCTATTTAAAGAGCTCACACTGATGACTTTTCTGAGAAGCAAAAAACAAAAAAGTTCATCCTGTTTCAGTAAAGTCAGGAGATTTCTGATTAAGTCCTGTTCAGTAAACAACTCAGCCATTGTTAAAAAAAAACCTGTGAAGATTGTTCTCAGCCAAGATGCTTTAAAGCTCCATTGCAGAGGTTAAATCAACGAACTCCAAATTCCTGCTTTGCATCTTTATCAGCTCACCTTTCAGGTCTTCTCTGCAGATCACTGGTTGGGAAAATGCTAACACTCTTAGCTCATTTTTTCGCTAAAACCAAAAAAGACAAAAGCTACAGTTTTCCATTTGTCCATTTGAAAATCAATTATTCTGTGTGTACCAGTTTTTCCTCCAGACATTACTGAAAAAAAGGATGAAAAATGAAAACAACAACTGTGTTTATGCTAATGCTTGACATTGCTCCATCTTCAGTCCCCATAATAATTTATTGTCTGCAAACAAAATTTTAATTTTTTTTAATCTTTCAAATCTTTTTGTATCCCAATAATACTAGCTGTCCCTGCAAATCTGTCAGGTGAATCGTCTAGCAGTTGGTCTCCTAGAGGGGCCCATATCTTCTACACACACAC
Source organism: Kryptolebias marmoratus (assembly GCF_001649575.2). Taxonomy (NCBI): domain Eukaryota; kingdom Metazoa; phylum Chordata; class Actinopteri; order Cyprinodontiformes; family Rivulidae; genus Kryptolebias; species Kryptolebias marmoratus. Next base: position 3,369,300 of record NC_051447.1, on the reverse strand, counting down.
AAAGTATTTGAAAAGTGACAAGAACGCGGGGTAATATGTCCAGAGAGCGAGACCAAAACCAGACACGGAGACAGCAGCTGAGGTTAAGTGTGTTTATTTACAACGTGGTGGATATGTACAGTGCGTGCGTCGTGGTAGGATCTGGAAAGCAAGAGGAACAGGGTGAGTCTCGGGCGCCAATCCTACTGTCAGCTGAGCACTGCATAAATAACTTAATTGTGGTTCTTTTGGTCTTACAGGTCCAGGTGGAGTCCAG
>NC_051447.1:3339905-3367284 GCF_001649575.2 Kryptolebias marmoratus | reverse complement strand
GGCTCCTCTTCTTCCGAGGAATCCGGATTAGCCCACAGCCTAGATAACGCATCTGGCTTCACATTCTTGGAACCTGGCCTAAATGTAATCGTGAAGTTGAACCTCCCGAAAAACAGGGACCACCTAGCCTGTCGGGGGTTCAACCTCTTAGCTGTCTGCAGATAGGCCAGGTTCTTATGATCCGTCCAGATGATAAATGGTAGTTCACTACCTTCCAACCAATGCCTCCACTCCTCTAGCGCGAGTTTAATGGCCAGCAGTTCCCGGTTGCCCACGTCATAATTCTGTTCAGCTGGCGTAAGACGGCGGGAGAAGTAGGCACAAGGGTGGACCTTATTGTCCTCGGAGGATCTCTGAGACAGGATGGCCCCAACACCTGAGTCAGACGCGTCCACCTCCAGGATGAACTGTAGTTCGGGGTTCGGATGGTGCAGTATAGGGGCTGAAACGAAACGAGACTTTAACTCATCAAAGGCGGACTGGGCTTCAGAGGACCAGAAAAAAGGCTGTTTGGTGGATGTCAATTGAGTTAGTGGAGCGGCAACCCTACTGTAGTCCTGAATAAAACGTCTATAGAAATTTGCGAAGCCCAGAAACCTTTGTAGTTGCCTGTGGTCAGAGGGTGTGGGCCAGTCGGTAACAGCCTTGATCTTCTCTGGGTCGGTCCGGTAGTGGCCTTGTCCAAATATGAAGCCCAGGAAACTGACGGTGGTGACGCTGAACTCGCACTTCTCTGCTTTTACAAAGAGCTGGTTCTGGTAGAGTCGTTGGAGAACTGCTCGCACTTGAGCCCGATGTTGAGTTGGATCCTGGGAATAGATGAGAATGTCATCCAGGTATACAAAGACAGAAATATTCAGAAAGTCACGTAACACATCGTTGATGAGGGATTGAAAGACTGCAGGTGCGTTAGTGAGACCGAAAGGCATGACCAAATATTCAAAGTGTCCGAGAGGGGTCTTAAACGCAGTCTTCCATTCGTCCCCCTCCCGGATCCTTACCAAATGGTAAGCGTTGCGGAGATCCAGCTTCGTGAAGACCTTGGCGGCATGGAGTTGCTGGTGAACCGAGTCAATGAGCGGAAGAGGATACTTGTTCTTAATAGTGATGTGGTTTAACCCCCGGTAATCGATACAAGGGCGCAGGCTCTTGTCCTTTTTTTCAACGAAGAAAAACCCTGCGCCTAGTGGAGAGGTAGATGGTCGTATGATGCCTGAAGCAAGTGAATCCTCTATATACGTCTTCATAGATTCCCGTTCCGGACCCGAGAGGTTAAACAACCGACTAGATGGTAATGGCTCCCCTGGACGCAGCTCAATAGCACAATCATAGGGTCTGTGCGGTGGTAAAGACAAGGCCCGGGCTTTGTTGAAGACTGCTGCTAAATCATGATACTCCGTGGGTACTTTTGTGAGGTTGGTCTGTGTCTTAGGAATGTCCTTTGTGCTTGGGGTGGATAAGGCAGACTGAAGACAATGTTCTAAGCAAAACGGGCTCCATGAGTCAATTCTTTTAGATGACCAATTTATAACAGGGTTGTGTCGTTGCAACCATGGAAACCCTAGAATCAGCTGAGAGGATGGGGCAGAAAACACTAGGAATTCAGCTGCTTCTCTGTGATTTCCAGACGTGATAAACTGTACTTGGGAAACTTTAGACGCAATACGAGTGATAACCTGACCAGAAATGTCCATAACCGGAAGAGGTGATGATAATTGTACGGTTTCTAACTGCAGTTGTTCAACCAGATCATTAGTAATGAGGTTTTGTTCAGCACCGGAATCAATTAATGCGTGTATGGGAATCTTAGTCTGATGGTTGACGAGGGTGGCATGAACAAAAAGTCGTGATCCGAGGGGTTGAGCAAAACTACCCACTAGTACCCCCCGGATTCCTAGTGAGTCTGACCTTTTAAATACGGACACTTAGCTTTGAAATGATTCTTCTCCCCACAATAGAAGCATTCTCTAGCCTCTAACCGCCTAAATCTCTCCTCTGGAGTGAGTCTCGCTCTACCGACCTGCATGGGTTCACTTTCCACCCTTTTAGCTTCAGACTCCAACTTAGCTCTTAAATCGCTCCACTCTGACTTATTCGACCAACCCGACTTTTCACGTTGTCTCTCCCTTAAGCGATTATCTAAACGGATGGATAATGTTATTAAGTCGTCTAAAGAGCGTGGTTCGTCCCAGCCGACTAACTGATCCTTAATATTTTCTTGCAAAGCGTGGATGAAAACCCCTTTGAGAGCAGGCTCATTCCACCTGGAGGTCGCGGCTAACGTGCGGAAATCAATGGCAAATTGAGCCACCGAATGTTGTCCTTGCCTTAAATTCCATAATTTATGCGTAATCTCAGTTTCGTTAAATCGGGTGCCAAAAGTCTGTTCAAAATCCTCAATAAACTGGTTAAACGATGTTAATCGGATAGCACGAAAGCTATATTTAGCCTCGGCCCACTTCAAAGCTCTGTCTCGTAGCAGCCCAATGATGTACGAGATCTTTGAAGCGTCGTCGATGAAGGACTGAGGTGAACGTGCAAAAACCAGCGAACATTGCAGTAGAAAACCAGCACACTTACCAATTTCCCCCGTGAAGTGCTCGGGGGTTGGTGACGGGACCTCGCGGAAATGTCCGGAAGTGTGTACCGGAAGAGACGATGCGGATGGAGCGGAAATGGAAGTGGATTCGGAGGCTTGTGGAGTAAACGAAGAAAGTTTTTGGTGAATATCCTGAGCGAGATTAGTAATTTGGTCGAGACGACCGGTCTCTGACTGTTGTCTTTCCCAAAGGGCGTTAATCATAGATTTGTGACGGGCAAGCAAAGAAGCTGCTTCGGATCCCTCGGTTCCGGAAGAAGTGTCCGCCATCTTGGTTACAATCTTCCGAACCCACATAAACTTGTTCCAGGACTACAAAAAGAAACATTAACGAAGGTAGGTACTTAAGGTTACTCCTAACTTATCCAAACTAGTTCTGGTTCTGGCGTCGCTCAGGACAATAGTTAGGCTGGAGCATTCTGACAAGAACGTGGGGTAATATGTCCAGAGAGCGAGACCAAAACCAGACACGGAGACAGCAGCTGAGGTTAAGTGTGTTTATTTACAACGTGGTGGATATGTACAGTGCGTGCGTCGTGGTAGGATCTGGAAAGCAAGAGGAACAGGGTGAGTCTCGGGCGCCAATCCTACTGTCAGCTGAGCACTGCATAAATAACTTAATTGTGGTTCTTTTGGTCTTACAGGTCCAGGTGGAGTCCAGCGGCGAGGGAGAGGTGAAGGAAGCGTTCAGGTGATCCAGAACTCGATGAGCCAGTAATCCCATCCAGGTGAGTATCCAGGTGTTCCAGGTAAGAATCCGTGAGTCCAAAGTTCCGTGACGTGGCCAGGTATCTAAAAACAAGGTGCATAGAAAACATAGTCAAAACTTAGTCAAGGCTCTGGTTAGAAACGGAGGCTGCGAGTCTAACCCAGGAGGTTCGATGCTCCAGCGAAGGTCTGGTCTCAGCTGGAGGCTTAATTACTGGCAGTCTTCATTAACTGGATCTGGATCACCTGTGGAAGAAGAACACTGGAGGAACCGCCCCAAGGCGGGGCTAGAACTCCAGATCCCTACAAAAAGTCTTCATACCCCTTGATGTAAACTTTTCACATTTTGTCACGTTCCAACCACAAACTTCAAAATACTCTACTGGAATTGTATGTGATAGATCAACTCAAAATAGTGCATAATTGTGACATGGAAGGAGAATGATAAATGAATTTCTTTTTTTTTTTCTTTTACAATTAAAAATCTGAAAAGTGTGGCATGCATTTGTATTCACCCCACTTTATTCTGATACACCGAACCAGAGCAACCAGTTGCTTTAATAAGTGACATGGAGTCCTCTTGTGTGTAATTTAATCTTTAGGGGTTTGTTACAGAACATTAGTGATCAAACAGCATTGTGAATACCAAGGAACACACCAGACAGTTCAGAGATAAGGTTGATGAGAAGTTTAAATCAGGGTTAGGTTAAAAAACAATATCCCAAGCACTGAACATCTTGTGGACCTCTGAATAATCCATCATCTGAAAATGGAAAGAGTACAGCACAATTACAAACCAACCAAGAAAAGGTCATCCCCTATGTGAAATTTGGCAATGTTATTTTTACCTGCTAGATGCTGCAAAAGACGTAAGACTGGGGTATTGATTTACCTTTCAGCTAGACAATGACCCAAAACATCTAGCAGGAGCAACAATGGAATGGGTCAGATCAAATCATATTCATGTGGACCAGTCAGAGCTCAGACCTGAATCCAACTGAGAATCCGTGGCAGGACCTGAAAACCGCTGTTCACAAAAACTCTCCATCCAATCTGACTGAGCTGCAGTTGTTTTGGAAAGAAGAATGGACAGAAAATTCAGTGTGTACATGCACAAAACTAGTAGATAAATACCCCAAAATATAGCAGCTGGAACTGCAGCAAAAGGTGGTTCTACAAAGTATTCAGTCAGGGGCCTGGAATCCAAATGCATGCCACACTTCAAATTTTTACTTGTAAAACGTTTTAAAAACCACATATCGTTTTCTTTCCACTTCACTATTTTGCACTATTTTGTGTTGGCCTATTAGTCAGTTTGTTGTTGTAACTTGACAAAATGTAAAAAAATTCAAGGGTCGTGAAGACATTTTCAAGACATTGCTACGACTACTTTCATTAGTAAATGTGAATGCAATAGTTGACCATGAATTTCAACAACTAGCTAAGGTGAATTCTACATGTAATTATTCATCATGTCACATTTTCCATTGCTGCAAACATTTTGGGGGTTCTAAACTAGCAGAGACTAAATATTTTTTCTCTTTTTGTGGGGGGATTTTGGTGAGGGAAAAAAGAAAACAGGGCAGTGACTGATCTGAAAAATGTAGAAAACACAACAGAATAGAAAAGATCAAGGCCTGTAAACATTAGTCATAATGCAGCGAGGCGGAGGTCACGGAAACACAAACAGAAACAAAGCCCTGAAAGCATATGTCCCAAACCTCTTAACTCTTGTTGAGCTATTGCTTTCAACTGCAGGGCTTGGTGGAATAAGCCTGCATTATGTGGAATAAAGCCCAAAATAATTGTTGAATGCACAGAAGTTACTGGAGTTGGAGAGATTAGATACCAAGCTGCAGTACTCTACAAAATTAATTTATGCCAGAATGTCCAGTAGATAGTACATTTTTAGATTATGAAGAGAGTAAGGCACATGGGATGCTTCCAAAAATTAATGTATCTATATTAAAACCACATTTTTTTAACATTCTGTTTATTGAATTTTAAAGATATTAAATGAGCAATTAACAACAAGCAACCCCCACCATCCCTAACAGACAGGTAGAAGAAAACAAATTATTATAAAACATAAATCAATAATATAAAAAATAAAATATCTATAAATATGCATACAGTTCCATACACATGTATATAAGTCAAAACGCTTCACTGTGGTGCTCAGTTCAGAATGATCAGACATCTTCACCTCTCAAGCAGGAGAGGAAGGGATTCCAGGTTATTTCAAACTAGAAGGACTCAAAAAGTACAATACTCTGCCAATGCCATAGGGTCATTAAAATAGTGTAGGTTCACTTTCAGTCGATTCACTCGGTACAACACTTGCAGTATGGGATATCACGCCCCCGCGTGTCCTGGCTGAAGACACTTTTAATCACACCTTTAGGCAAATGACGTGATGATGACACGTGACAGGCCCCGCCTGCATTATGTAACCGTCTGTCATCATAGTCATTCCTCAGTTCTTACACTCTTTCACCTCACTAGGAACACCTCTTTGAGTCAGGCTAGCTAGCTGCGGCTTGTTAGTTCTGTGTTTTGCAAGGCTGCTCGGAGTTAGCTTAACTGCTTTTGTTGGAGTTAGTCACCGTTGCCTGCTGGTAAGCGTGTCTGCCCGCGAAGCGCTAGTTTCGAGTATTCCTGGACAGTTTAGTGTTTGTGGTTCGGAATGAGCACAAAGCTGTCACAAGCGAAGCAGAAGTATTCTGTTCGCCCCTGTCCTCAGGGGTGTGGCTTCTCGCTCCACGGGAAGGACCAGCACAAAGCTTGTCCCGTCTGTCTGGGGATCGTTCACGCTCGCAGAGTGTTGGCGGAGGCGAGTTAAGTTCCTGGAAAAGATGCTGGGAGAGGCTGCAGTCTCACAGCAAGACCCTCTGCTCTCCGAGTCGGGGAACCTGGTTTCATTCGAGTCCAACAAGGACGGCTTTTCGGTCGGAGTCCCCGCTTCCAGCTGAGTGGACCACATGGATTATGTTGATGGGCTAACGGGAAATGAAGAGGGTGCTGCTCAGTCTCAGTTTCAGCTGGACCCTCATCTCGTGCTGGACATTGGTCTGGACGGTCAAGGTCTGTAGGAGGATGAAGATGAGTTTTTGTCAGATTAGGGTGCCACCGCCACTGCTGTGTCAGCGGGCCAGGGGGACATGCGGCTGAGAAACTGGACGTGGAGTGGCCCTGTCCCCCTCCTGTTCAGAAACCGTTGCAGTTCGGAACCTCCCTGCGGAACTGGCAGAGGTCAAAAACTGTCTGCCCATGTTCCCAGATTTTGTCTCGGAACTGACGTCCTCGTGGAACAACAGTACCCGGCTATGGACAGTATCTGGATCTGGAATGCGCTGAAAGAGCCGGACTGGTAAATATTCCACTCATGGAGCCATCCCTGGCAGCTAATTTGGCGCCGTCCCACAACCATAGCGTGAGTGGCCCCACATCCCTTCCATCCAATCACTGTAGATTTTCTGCTGCGCAGCTGGAAAAAATCTACAGAGCTCACGCAACCACCGCTTGTGCTTTGAGCTCCATCTCCATGCTCCAGACGTACCAGGCTATGCGCCTGGCGGAGCTCGGAGCTCAGGTCCTGTTGCAAAGTCCTCTGGTACCACTCCTAAACGATGCCAGAGTCACTGCAGATTACATCCTCCGTGTTTCCTGCTGTGCAGCGCTCTCCCTGGGCAGAGGGATGACATCAAGGGTGGTGCCACAGAGGCACCTGTGGCTGACTCTCTCCAACATCCTGGACCAGGACTGGGCCTTCTATCTGGATGAACCGGTGGCGGCTGACGGGCTGTTTGGACAGTCTCTTGATGCCTTACAGGCAAAATTTGAGCTGAGGAAGTAACAGACTGAAGCCCTTCACTGTATTATTCCCAGATGTGACGTGAGACCCAAGTCCAGCATGAGCGCTTGCAAACGGCAGTACCACCGCCTCAACCGAATAGAGCAGCACTGCCCGTGAGCTTGAGTTCCCAGCCGGCACAGCCACAAATCCACGGCCAAGTTCCCCGCCATTCGGCTTGGAGCAAAGATCCCCCTCCGAATCTTCAGAGGAACTCAACATCTCGGAGGAAGAAAACACAGTCCTCCTAGCAGAGGGACTATGAATTCAGGGGTTTCAGGAGCAGCGAGACATGACCGCCTGCTTTCGGCAGCCACCAAAAAGGCATTTTGTTTGGGGTCCCAGTCCCAAGAGGCACTGCATTTCCCCCAAGCACAATTTCCCCACTCACACAATTTTTGCACTAAAATCCCCCAGTTTGGGTGCTGTAAATGTTTTTCAAAGCACAACTAATGTTCAAAATGTTTTTGTAATAATGAAATAATTTTTTCTGCGAAAAAAGTCTAAATCAAATTACTACAGGCGACAGTCAAATAATGCTGCACCTCTCTCGCACAACGATAGGGGCAGCACCTCCTCGCGAACAGTGCAGCAGGTCAGTCGCCTGCATAAGTAGAAGTAGAAGAGGGAAGAGGTGAGTATAGGAAGGATTTCAATGCTACTGCATGAGCATAATTTGCTTCCATAACCACCCATGATGGGGGAATTCATTCTCTTCGTACTGAACCCAATGATTCAGGTTTCTTATATTAGTGGCCCAGTAATATTACAAGAGGTTAAGTAGTACCATTCCATCCTGACCTTTGGGCCTCTGTAAGACTTGATAACACCGCCTGGGTGGTTTCCTGCTCTAAATAAAATCCAGAATCAGACTACTGATCTTGCAGACAAATGCTAAAGGGAGAAAGATTGGAATACACTACACTGAAATAGATATAAGAAGCATGGGACGATATACAAGATTAACCATTGTGATAGGAATGGAGGCTCCAAGACAGACAAAACCTGAATTGGATATGTTGAATTGTAAATTATCAAGCTGATACTCTTTTACTTCTCTGTTAACAGAAAATACTTCACTATTGCCTAGATTAAGTTTATATCTAGAAACTTTCAGTGGGTGGTGCGAGTCAAACAGAAGGTACAGATCTATGTGGGTTGGTTTCCTGTAGACCTCAATGTTGAGGCTTCCATCTCTCTTTATGTGTACCAAACAGTCTAAAACAGGCAACTTGTTGTTGTTAGCATGCTGTCTGGTGAAATTGATGTTATCAACAGAGTTAATGTGTGGCTTGGTGTTGTTTCCTAGTACGGGTTCAGGTCTCTCTTTTCCACTTCTTCCATGCAGAGATTGGCCACAATTGGTGACAATGGAAACCACAAGGCAGAACCATGCTTTTGTCAGTAAAAACTGTCATTCTATTTGACATAAATAATGGAAAGACAAAGATCCAGCAGGGCACATATCTGGTCCTAAGTGAAATTGGTCCTGTTGTTTAGCTCATTGTCTTGTTGAAGTTGTTTTCTGACAAATAGTGTGTAGTAGAACGTGACTGTTTTGCACCTGTTCCCTTGAAGGGAGAAAAAAAAAATAATCATAAGATGAGGTTTATGTGTTTCTTACCGAAGAAAGATGCCTTTGATGTTTGGTGTGTGTTCAAAAGCTGAAGCAGGAACACTGGAGATGCGGTTGCTTTGTAGGTAAAGGTATTCCAAAGACTCAGGCAGGTCAGATGGAATGTGAGTTAGCTGGTTTCCAGACAGGTCTAGTGTCTTAAAAAAAAATCAGTGAAAAAAAACATACTGAAAGATTTATACTAATATATGCACCCCGAGGCCCTTCTCCACCACAAAAATGAAGGCATCAAATAAACCAGAACCTATATCAGATGTTTTATCTTTGCTTTTAATTTATGTCAGTTCTTTTAAATCAAGTTCTGACTGTAAAATTGTATTTCTAATTTGCACACTTTTGCTGTCTTTTATAGAAAATATTTTCAGTTATGTACTAGTTACATAATATTACTCACAAACTAAACACACTGAAACAACTGTGACAAAAAGCCCTTATTCGGTGGGATCAATCTCAAGAAAAAGCCTTCAATAAAAGGTGATGAAGCTGTCAGGTTTTGGGAAGTCAAGTTAAAATTTATATATTTATGCAGTGGAAAAGGGCAACAAAACACTTTACCAAGAATTAGCTACCAGTGTTTCTCCAGACCACTCACTGTGAGTGCACCGAGCTCCATCCAGGCTCCCTGGTAGACTGAGTTGAGTTTTAGTTGGTTCTCACTGAGGATCAACTTTTGCAACTTCTCCATGCCTGTGAGTGCACCATATGGTATTGAACTGAGCTGGTTGTTCTTGATTTCAAGAACTTGCAGACTGCGAGGAAGACCCATGGGCACTGTTTGGAGGGCATTCCCAGATAGGTCGAGAGTTTCCAGCACACGCAACTTCCTGAAGGCCTCCCGATGTAACCTAGAATTGGTTAACTTGTTGTAGCTGAGATTTAGCTCTGTCAGGGTATACAGCACAGCAAGATCGTTGCGGCCAATTTCGGAAATAAAGTTGTGGAGCAGCATTAGAGTCTTAGCTCGTCGAGGCAAGCCCCTGGGAATGCGTTCCAACAAATTATTGTACATGTGAAGAGTGTGAAGTTTCTTCAAGCCCTAGTGGAAATTCAGATTTAAACATAATAATGAGATCTGACATTTCAGCATATAATCTCTTCTAGTTTGTACTTATAATGTAACATGTGCATGCCAATGTAAAATGTACATGTTTTAATATCATGTGTATTTTGTAAATATACTTAAAAAGAGAGAGTGAGAAAAAAAGTACCTGGAAGGCCATTGGGTGAATAGAACGGGAGCGGAGCTTATTATTGTGAAGGAGCAAGTATTCAAGGTTCTTGACAGAGTTGAGAGTATCTCCAGGGATGCTGTTAATAGAGTTCTTCTCCAGGTGTAGCAGTACTAGATTGCGAGGCAGACCCTTAGGAACAACACTCAGGTTGTTATTTGACAGATCAAGATACTCGAGGCTACTCAGTTGGCTGCAAGAAAAAAAAGAAGAAGAAAGTAATTTTAACAAGTTTTTGTCAAGTGATTGATTTCGACTTCAACACAATTGAATGGGTTTTGGCTGTCCAGTGGTGGCTTCCTGGTGGTGCGGAGGGTGAGCGATCTAGTCTGCTGCCTGTGGCGAAGCTTCGGAGGGAAAAACAGCTCTTGGTCCTTCTTAGTACAAATTGTGGCTTGACTTAAAGTTGCAAAGTTTCTTTCTTAACCTGGAAATTTACCTGGAAACAGGTGGGGAGAGCTTGAGGTAGGAGGTAACAAAACGTACCACACGAGTCAACACTCTGATGGGGAAGTGTTGGCACCAAACACCCTTTATGCCTCCCCCTTGATGAGCTCATAATACAGTAAGAGACACCTTCGAAAACGAGTTACCTGGAGACCAGACGTCACCTATTGGGAGAAGGAGAGGAGTAGCAGCCAAGAAACAACACAGAAACTTCCAGACCCCTGACATCACCCCCCTCAACGGCTGCCACCTGGGTCACAAATGAAAGAGCGGGGCACCCAGGATCGGTCCTCGGGACCGTAGCCCTCCCAGTCGACGAGGTACTGCCAATTGCGACCCTGCCAGCAGGAGTCCACGATCCGTTGGACCAAATATACTGGGTGCCCCTCAAAATCCTGGGCGGGTGGAGGGGGTTCAGCCAGAGGGCACAATGGGCTGGTCTGGACTGGCTTAATCTGGGATACATGAAACATGGGGTGAATGCGAAGGTGGGATGGTAAGTGGAGATGCATTGCTGTGGAACTGACGATGGTGGCTATTTCATAGGGACCAATAAAGCGAGGTGATAATTTCTTAGACAGATCGTAGCGGGATATCTTTGGCAGAAAGCCAGAATTTTTGGCCAGGGATGTACTGTGGAGCAGCTGGTGTGCGTCCTCTGTCGGTGAATCTTTGGTTCTGCTTAGCAGTGCGTTGGAGGGCAAGGACAGTGTTTGACCGTATATGTTTACAGCGACGAATGTGATGATGTACAGAGGTGACTGAAATGTTCCTCTCATCTGAGGGGAAAAACGGTGCCTGATATCCTAGGGTGATTTCAAAAAATGAAATCCGGTAGCGGCTGAGACATGAGAATTGTGTGCATATTCGATTCCCTTTGTTGCACATAGAACGTGCTGTCCAAGGAACTAGCATTCCCTTTAGCTAAAAAGCTACAATAAACATCTTAAACCTTTGCCTGTGTCTGTCTGCGCTGAATTCGAGCACACCGAACCTTGTCAGAATAATCTGGCCACAAACTATGGATTCAGAGTAGCAGCACTGGCGAAGTGGCATCGAGGAAGCTATTTCCAGTCTAGAGAAGAACGTACAGGATATGATGCAACTAATCCGCAACATGTCTGGTTCACTGGGTAAAGTTATGTCCCAACCACGCCCCTCTCCGCCGGCTCCGTCTTGTATTCAAGTCTCCCCGATTCACAAACCAAGGCTTTCCCCGCCAGAGAGTTTTAAAGGAGAGTCTAACCAATGTTGTCCTTTTCTCACGCAGTGTGAGATTCATTTTCAGCTGCAGCCGTCCTCGTTTCCCTCCGAACGATTCAAGGTCGCCTACATCATCTCCCTGCTATCCGGCAAGGTGAAGTTGTGGGGAACAGCTGAGTGGCAGCACAACTCATTGGTATGCTATTCATACAAAGATTTTGCTGCTGATTAAAAAAGAGTTTTTGACCCCATTGCCCCAGAGCGAGATGCCGCCCGTAAATTGTTCTCATTGAAGCAAGGAAGGAAGAGTGTAACCGAGTATATTATTGACTTCCACACTCTGGCTGCTGATAGCCAGTGGAACGATCAGGCTCTCACTGATGTGTTTTTCAAGGACTAAGAGAGGATATCAAGGATGAACTTGTGGCCTGTGATCGACCAGAAGATCTCAGAGGTTTGGAGGAGTTGGCAACCCAGATCGACACCAGGCTAACTGAACGCAAACTGGAGAGGCGAGGTAACCCGCTTTCTAAAGACCGCTGTTGGAACGTGAGGCCTAACGTTGCCCCGGAGTCCAGCAAAAGTTGCAGCTCCACACCTATTGAGGAACCTATGCAGATTGGAAGGACTAAGCTCACCCCTGTGGAACGAAGTCGTCGGAGGGCAAGTAATCTGTGTTTTTACTGTGGAGCTAAAAATCACGCAGTTAAAGACTGTTAAAAGACCAGACTCAGTAGGATCCAGGAGAGTCCTACTGAGTCCAGTTAAAAAGACTAACTTCTACTAAATGTTTTCCCTGCCTGCTGAGTTGTCATTAAATTGCAAAAAACTTATCACGCGTGTCTTTATTGATTTAGGAGCCGACACCAAATTCATTCTGGTCCCCTTATTCAAAAAGGGGGACCTGAGAGTGTGTTCCAACTACAGAGGGATCACACTCTTAAGCCTCCCTGGTAAGGTCTATTCGGGGGTTCTGGAGAGGAGGGTCCCTCGGATAGTCGAACCTCGGATTCAGGAAGAGCAGTGTGGTTTTCGTCCTGGTCGTGGAACACTGGACTAGCTTTACACCCTCAGCAGGGTCCTTGAGGATGCATGGGAGTTCACCAAACCAGTCTACATGTGTTTTGTGGACTTGGAGAAGGAGTTCGACCTTGTCCCTCGGGGAATCCTGTGGGGGGTGCTCAGGGAGTATGGGGTACCAGACCCATTGATACAGGCTGTTAGGTCCCTATATGACTGGTGTCAGAGCTTGGTCCGCATTGCCGGCAGTAAGTCAGACTCGTTTCCGGTGAGAGTTGGACTCCACCAAGGTTGCCCTTTGTCACAGATTCTGTTCATAACGTTTATGGACAGAATTTCTAAGCGCAGCCAAGGTGTCGAGGAGATTCGTTTTGGTGACCATAGGATTGCGTCTCTGCTTTTTGCAGATGATATGGTCCTGTTGGCTTCATCAGGCCATGATCTACAGCTTTCGCTGGAGCGGTTTGCAGCCGAGTGCGAAGCGGCTGGGATGAGGATCAGTGCCTCCAAATCCGAGGCCATGGTCTTGAGCCGGAAAAGGGTAGATTGCCTTCTCTGGGTCAGAGAGGATGTCCTGCCCCAAGTGGAGGAATTTAAGTATCTTGGGGTCTTGTTCATGAATGAGGGAAAACTGGAGCGGGAGATCGACAGGCAGATTGGTGCAGCATCTACAGTGAAGCGGTCACTGTACCGATCTGTCGTGGTGAAGAGAGAGCTGAGTCAAAAAGCGAAGCTCTCGATTTACCTGTCGATCTACGTTCCTACCCTCATCTATGGTCACGAGCTTTGGGTAGTGACCGAAAGGACGAGATCGCGAATACAAGCGGCTGAAATGAGTTTCCTCCGCAGGGTGTCTGGGCTCTCCTTTAGAGATAGGGTGAGAAGCTCGGTCATCCGGGAGGGACTCAGAGTAGAGCCGCTGCTCCTCCACGTCGAGAGGAGCCAGTTGAGGTGGGTCGGGCATCTGGTTAGAATGCCTCCTGGACGCCTCCCTGGTGAGGTGTTCTGGGCACGTCCCGCTGGAAGGAGGCCCAGAGGAAGACCCAGAACACGCTGGAGGGACTACATTTCTAGGCTGGCCTGGGAACACCTTGGGATTCCCCCAGAGAAGCTGGCCCAAGTAGCTGGGGAGAGGGAAGTCTGGGTCTTACTACTAAGGCTGCTACCGACTAGACCCCGGATAAGCGGAAGAAGATGGATGGATAGATGGATGGTGTTAAACCAAGATAATTTTGAGACTGAGGTCATCCGACTTTCAGTAAGTGGCAATCATCACAAATCCTTGAAATTTCTTGTCATTCAGTCAACTGATTTGCCGGTGATTCTAGGTGCAACTTGGCTTAGCAAACACAACCTGTACTGATTGGGCCAAATGGGAAATAACAGGCTGGGTGGATCAGATCATCAGCTCCACTGATTGTTCATTTACATTTTTTAAGTATTTTCTTGATTTTTAATTTTATTTAATTTTGTCTGTTTTTGCACAATTTAATTTATTTTTATGCATGTAAGTTATTTTTATCTGTTGTTGATCTTGCACTACAAATTATTTGGAACATTACTGTTGCAGTTCTTTGGAACCAAAGATAATAAAATAGATGCCACTTTTGCACTAAAATACATTGCATACTGGTGTTTTTTTGCTTTTGTTGCTTTTAGTACCACTGAATTGCATGTGTCAAACTCATAACCAATTATGTTGCCCTCTACATCTTAGAGGGACACATAAAGAGAAGTCAAAGATCACAGTTGTGAGCTTCAATATTACTTTATCAGTCAAATCAAATCAGTTTCTATCTTTTTAATGCCATATTACTCAAACATAAAATATTAAATTTTTTAAAAGTTATATTTTATTGGTAGGCAGTTTTATCAATACATTCTGCCATGTCCAGCCTTTTAAGGACATTCATGAGCTTGATGTGGTCCGATATGAAAATGAGTTTGACACCCCTGCAATAGATGACATATATACATATACATTAAACAGGGCTGTCAGAGTTGCAATAAGTTTATATCAGGTGGGTGAATGATCTAATCATCTGACGGTTGATTGCAGCAATTCACATTATTAGTAGAAATAGAGGGCTCCCAACCAAATTTCGCTTAGGGCCCCAAAGAGGCTTGGGCCGGCCCTGATCAAAGCAGATGCCTGCAGAGGCTGGATAAGACACTCTAAAAGATTTTTTCCTTACTGCATCACAGGAGAAGATATTCATTGTGATGTGGATGAGAATTTGGGACCCAACAGACAGGAACGTCACGAGGTGTAGGAAGGCAAGACTGTAATTCCTACAGCACTGCATGTACAGTTTTCCTTAAGGAGAATGGCCTATGTTTACATTTCAACTTTTTTTTTCTTTGTCCTCTGCAGTGCTGTCTTTTCCTTTCTGCAACACCATGATATGTTCTGTCAACAAATTACAGTACAAACAGTAAAAGCATAAATATACACTGTTATATTGACAACATGACTAAACAGTTTGACTGTCTTATTCATACTCAGTGACACAAGGACTTGTCATTCTGATGGAACTGACATGTTCATTGACAAAGATATTACTTTTTTTTCTAAAGACTTTGAGCAAGAGACTGGCATTTGTAGGTAATACATGGTATTTTGCTATTTGTATGAATTGTTTTGAGAAACACACTTATAGCTTTGCAAATGTTGAGGATGATTCAAGAAATGTACAAAAGCAACTCAGAAAAACTGTAATAACCTTGTTCCAGCTGTTCAGAATTTGTTTGTTTGTTTTAACTATGTTTGTGATTGAAAATCCAATAAGTATTTAAATTACAAAAAAGTTTGGGGTCTTGAGAGAATTTCCAGAAACAAAAGGACATTTAAAAATGATTGCTACTTACTTGACAATAAACTTGTTATGAGAGATAAAACATGTTAAAAGTCAATACAAATAGCATACTGGTTGTTTTTGACATTATGTTCTTGTTTAATTGGCCTAATTACAATAATTGCATTCGTTACTCTGAGATATTTGTGGTCATAAGTTTCTGCTATTGTCATTTTGTGAATCAGAAGCTGAAAAATTTTGGGAACCTGTAAGGATTTGGGTTTTGTTTTTGTTTTCTTTTCGATGCATTTTGCATTTGTTTCCTTGTTCATGTCTGGTTCCTTGTTCTTTACTCAGTATTCACTTTCCCTCTGTTTGCCCCTGATTGTCTGCCACGCCCATCTCCTCCTGTCGGTTATTGTAATCAATCACCTGTGCCCACTTCCCATAATTATCCCCTGTGTATTTAACCTGGTCATTTTCTCCACCACCCCGCTGGATCATTGTTGTTCTGTTCTGTGTTCTGCATTTGTTTCGTCCTGCCATGCCCTGCCCCTTCATTTGGATTTTTGTTATTGTACTTTTGCTGCCACGTCAGCCCTTTTTGTTTGTTATGGAATAAATTAGTTTCTTTTTAAAAGATGATTCTTCGCTCTGGGTTCGTCTCTGTCTCCCCTCGTCATGACAGAACCACTGTTTTATGTAAATGCATGTGTAAAAAAGATGCTAAAATTTGTTTATCATTGATTAATAAACAAAGATTTTTTTTTCCCACCTGAAAGTCTCGCTGTCCATCCCCTCATTGCTGAGCAGGTTGTTCTGGAGATACAATTCTCTGAGGTTTCGCAAGTTATCTAAGGCTCCAGATGGAATTTTCTCCAGCTTGTTACTCTGTATCAAAGAAAAATCATTTTCATCATTATATTACTTTATTTTAATAAACTGAAAAAAAATATGCAAAGCTGCTAAAAATTTAATTGAACACATAAGCGGAAAGATGCTGTAATGTGTAATTATATATTGTTTAGTTGTAGCTCCAAGACCTTTAAATGAAGGCGGTAAAGACTGGAAGGCAGATTGTCGGGAACAATCCGCAGAAAGTTGCTGGACATGGTGAGAATCTCCAGGTTGTCAGAGCCATTAAACATGTGATCAGGAAGTCCTGCATCACTTAACTTGTTGTTGTGGAGGTACACAGACCTGGAAGTCATGACACAAATGAGACAAAGTTTAATTACCATACCTTGAGCAGCCAGAGGTAAAGTCACACAAACACAAAAGTTCCTACCTTAGTTTTGGTTTATGGCCAAATGTATATGGGTAGATTCTTGTAAGCTGATTAGCAGCAAAATCAGTACTAACCAGAGAGGGCGGCAGGACTTTTGGTGCTGAAGTAAGCTGAAAGCACATTAAAAGAATGTGAGGACCTGACCACAAAAATACTATTTTTCTGGTGAACTCAATAACTTATCAGATAGAAATTTTGTTTGTATTTTCCTGTATGTTTGTGTGGATAAGTATGGGTAAGTATGGGGATGTGGGTGTCAACAAAGTCAAAACTTTTGTACAAAAGAGACTAACTTTTAAGCATCAGAATGAGGCATCAAGTACTAATTATAAGCACATTTCACCGCATTGGATCCCAGCGAGGATAGAGAAAGTACTGGCTTCTCAAAGGAAGGGTTGAATTATTATTATTATTATTATTATTATTATTATTATTGTTGTTGTTGTTGTTGTTGTTGTTGTTGTTGTTGTTATTATTATTATTATTATTATTATTATTATTATTATTATTATTATTATTATTAATAATAATAATAATAAATTAGCTCCAAGCAATTGTTGTCTTGCACTGTCAGTGACCATTTTAGTGTATTTTCAATTTCAGTGGCTGTACCCATGTTCAGTGCTAAAAATGATACTTACTGTTTTAGATAGAAAGATATAGAGAGAATGAAGAGATTTGATTGTGCCTCATATAGACAAACATGACTGAGAAAAAATAGAAATGTTTTAAGTGCTCACTAATCCGCAAAGACATCCGTGCTACTATAATTCATAAACCATGTTATTAAGGAGAAAGCTCTAAATAAATATATAATCTCAGCAATACTTCCCACATCTGTCACCACTGTCTTCTTCTGTAGTTTGTCAACCATCACAATGTCCGGTTGGTTAGCTATCACCTGTTTGTCAGTCTGGATCTGGAAGTCCCACAGGATCTTATGTTCTGCAGAAGCCTGTTAATCACCCACTGATTCAAATCAGGTGTGTTGGCGCAGAGAAACAAGTAAAACATGCAGGATAGTGGCCCTCAAGGACCAGGATTGGAGACCACTGCTGTACACTATTCCAGCCACTTGGTTATGGCAGTCATGTATGCTTTGCCTGCCTGGATCTTTTACCCACTTATTATGTGCTGGAATGTCTCTGGGGCATCTTTACATAGCCTGCATCTTGGGTCCTGCCTGGTATGATGGACCCCGGACTATTGCTGTTGTGCTTAGGGTCTGCTCATGTGCTGCCGTGATTAATGCCTCTGTGCTGTCTTTCAGTCCACCCTTTCTAGCCACAAGTAGGATTTGTTGATATCAGTCACTTATGAGTCTGCCCATGGTATGTGCTGTGTAGGGGCTTATCTTTCCATGATGGTTCCTCTTTCTCCTCTTCCACATTGGATTTCTCCGGCTCGAGACATTCATTTAACAGATCATCATTTGGGGGCTTTCTTCTTGGTGTACTCCAGGATCTTGGTTGTTTCATCCTCTATAGTGGCTCTGATGTTCACTAGTCCTCTGCCTCCCTCCTTTCTATTTGTGTACAGTCTCAGGGTGCTGGATGAAACCCTCGATTCAATGTAAGTCTTCATGTCAGTGGCATCTATCTACTCCTTTGGTCAGGCTACTATTTTCAGCAGGGTATCTGATGACGTGCTGCATACATGTTGATGGCTTGGACTTTGTTCTTACCATTCAGCTGGCTCTTCAGGACTCTTACTCTCTATAGGTATTTGGTTGTGGCTGACTTCCTTGTGGCCTTATCATGGTTGCCTTTTACCTGTGGGATTCCAAGGTACTTGTAGCTGTCCTGGACATCTGCAATGTTGCTTTTAGGTAGTTCAACTCCTTCAGTTGGTTACCTCTGTTGCATACCATTTGACTACATTTATTTACCTCCTGGTGAGGTGGATCAGTGAGTCGATGTCTCGCTCATTTTTGGCATACAACTCCATAGCCACTCTTTGTGATGATTTGACTGAGGGGGTTCAGGCCCATGCAGAACAAGAGTGGAGTGGAGACAGAGCTTCAAGTTGGCACAGTGGTTAAGTCGCACAACTGTGGTGTCATTTATATGTACTGTATTTAAGCAGTTGCAAACAAGTGGGCCAGTCTGAGACCCAAAACTCCCAAGTTGAAAATCATTCCCACCTAGCAGCAGTGATCTGATGACAAATTTATAAGTCACATGTGATCACTGCTCCCAGATTAGGCGCATGATATTTTTAACTGCATTTTGACAACAGCCTTGACAGAAAAGAAGTAGAGCAAAATATTGTTTAGATATTCTAAACCAAACAAAGCATGGTTGTTTTAGAGTAACATGTATAATCAAATACCTGCTTTTTAAAATTTAAATCATTCATCCAATTTCTTTTACCCAGTCCCTGTGTGAGGAGTGAGGTACACCCTGGACAGGTTGCAAGTCCATCACGTATAGAGACAGCCAAACAACTATTTACACCCTCACTCACACCAAGGAACAATTTAGAGTTACCAATGAATCTAACAAGGATGTTTTTGGTCTGTGGGAGGAAATATAGGTGGTTGGTGTTGAATTTACTACCTGACAAATCTTGACAAATCCTACATTACTGTACAATAACCACTACCTAGAACCCTCCCTACAAGGGTATTTTTTGTTTGTTTGTTTGTTTTTAAAGTAGAGACAGAGTAGCAGAGACAACAAAAAAAAAGTAGCACATTGGGTTTTTTTTCTTAGTGTTGTTCTTGTGTTGTTCATGTTTAGTTTTTATTGTCTGTGTTGGTCTCTCATGTCTGTGTGTGTATATATCATCTACTTCTCCCCAGTTGTCATCTGTTTACCTGCCACCCCCATCTCCACCTGCCAGTAATTAGGATCACTCACCTGTACCCACTTACCTCTTTATCCTCTGTGTTTAAAACCCGGTCACTTTCTCAACTACTCCGTCGGATCATTGTTCTTTTGTCCTCGTTCTGTGTTCCCTGATTTAAGTCTTCAGAGTCTCGTTCTGTCCGTTCTTGTGTTCCTTCTATTCACTTGGATTTTAGTTTATGTATTTGTTTCACTGCCTCGTCAGCTTTTGTTTTTGTATTAATAAATTAGTTTTCTTTTAGTTATTGGCATGAGTCCGCTCACTGGGTTCGCCTCCGTCTCCGCCAAACCTGACAGAACAATCCGACCACCTCAGAACCCAGCGGACTCATTTTGTTTTTCTTTTTCAGATCTTGCTGAGGAGGATTTACTCAAGCTCTACATCCCAGTGAGAGAGTACTGCTATGTGGAGCCCACATCTCTGGATGTGAGGGAGCGGTTTTGGGCAGCCCGTGACCTCCTGAGAGAGGCGCTTCGCCACCCCGGGCAGGAGACATCCTTGGGAATGGACGAGATCCTCCATTCCCAGGAGGGCCAGGAGAGACTACGTCCTGGGTTGCGCTCCCTCCTGGACACCTGTGGCAGCAGCCCCTTCTGCGTCTGCGGTGACAGCAGCGCCTTCTCCTTCTGCGGTGTCAGCAGCACCTACTGCATCTCCGGTGGCAGCTACGCCTTCTGCGTCTCCGGTGGCAGCTACACCTTCTTCATCTCCGGTGGCAGCTACGCCTTCTGCGTCTCCGGTGGCAGCAGCGCCTTCTGCGTCTCCGGTGGCAGCAGCGCCTTTTGCGTCTCCGGTGGCAGCAGCGCCTTCTGCTTCTCTGGTGGCAGCAGAGCTTTCCATGTCTCCTGAGGCTGCTGCGACCCCTGAACTCCCATTCTCCCGGTGACGGGGACGCTGTAGGAGGAAGGTCCGAGGCGACTGCAAGGTTCTTCCATCGCCCGTGTTGGTGGAGAAGGAGGAGAGGTTGTCTCCGTTCTTGGGAACTTGCTTGGCACTCAAACCACCAACTTCAAGTAGGAATGGCCCCCGATGGATCCCTCAGCCTCCAGCGTCTCCACTTCCGCCGGCGGTACTCTGTGTCTCCGGTGGCCGCAGCTCCTCGCGGATATCAATGCGGGAGGGAAAGTCTGCCACCAAAACCACCCGCATCTCCCGTGCTGCTCCATGTTCCGCCGGCCAAGTTTCCGGTGGATCGGCCGGACGCCACCTCAGCCTCTCCGGTGGATCGGCCAGACGCCACCACGCCCCCCTCATCCATGTCAGTTTCCACGTCTCCACATCCTCCAGCTCCCGGTTTGCATTCTTCACCTAGTTCTGGTTCAGTTCTGGACTTTTCAGCATTCCTCACCCACACAAAGAATTCAGTTTTCACCCGCCGAGCTCATGGACATGTCCTCCCAAATCAATAGACTGCTTTCATTAACTGCCACTAACACCAACCCCAAACACAACCTAGCCACTTGTCTTCTCATTGAAAAGATCCTCCTGTCCCGCCCAGGTCTCCTCAATCTGCCACATTGCTCCAGCATTTTTTCTGTTATAACCCAATTAAAAGGACAATTAATCAATACACCCAATTCCCTCAACTCACCCCAGCCAGCCCGAACTATTAAGTTCCCCAAATCAATCTCGTCTCAGGAGCCGCCTGCAGCGCCTTCAGTCTCGTGTCCCGAGCCGTTCTCCGAGCCTTCAGCCTCATCTCTGAAATCGCTCTCAGTCCCGCAGTCTGCCAAGTCTGCCAAGGGGAATGGTACTTCTCCTCCTGTTGTCTCGGTGGGAGGCGAAGGCAACGCCCCACAGCCAGTCCGTGTCTTGGTGGAGGTCGGAGGCGACGCCCCACCGCCAACCAGTGCCTTGGTGAGGGTCGGCGGCGACGCCTCACCGCCAGCCAGTGCCTTGGTGGGGATTGGTGGCGATGCCGCCATCTCAGCTTCCCCGGCAGGTCAGCTCGACGCTGCCGCCTCAGCTTCCCCAGCGGGTCAGCCCGACGCCTAAACTCTTGCTCCACCACGGACGGCGCCCGGGCCACGCGCCTGAACTCTTGCTCTGCCACGACGGCGCCCAGGCCGTCCGCCAGAACAATTCAGAGATGTTTAATTAACACTTCCACACTCCAATAAACAACTTACAAATGATGGAACAGAAACTTAAATGTGCAAATTAAATATAAGTTAACCAAAGTGTTAAATTGTGGTAAATGTGTGTAGTTTATGTAAAACATATGTATGACTCATCTGAGTCAGCATCATATTCTCTTTCCTTGAAGCAAAGGCTTGGAGCATTATTTCACAGTTAACGAAGCCCACACCCCACTCCCCACCCCCAACCTAAAATTAATTCTAAATCTTGTGACTTTGGTTTAAGGTCCCTTCAAGTGAAAATCATTTATTTAGGGTTTTGTTGAGATTGATAATAATGGTATAATTTTTCCATTTTTGGGATGGTACCCTTCAAGTGCAATCAAATAATGAGTTAATAAATCCATTCAATGTTGATTGTTCATTAATGCATTAAACCGTATATTATTTTCCCATAGCATTCTAGTCTAGAGAGAGTGAAAATCCCAGTGACAGTGACAGCTGGCAAAGAGATGGGAATCTTCATTCTGTTAGTTTATGACCTTATGTTTGTAATAACTTCCTGTACTCCTGTACTCACTGAAACAGAAATACACTCGAGTGACCAACCATAGCACAGACTATGCTAATGGGGTGATAATTTGTGCCGGTAGTTGGTACATGGAATCCTTATTAACTTCCAGCAGCAGACTAAGAATACCGATAGGGACAAAAAACAGTCAAGAAGCCCAATGTTTTGCCAATAATTGTTATAATTATCAAGGACATGGTATTAAACAAATCTGAGTTTGGACATAACATTTTCAAGTCTGATTTATGACTTACCTTGTTATTTGCCAAGTATAAATAAGCCAACTCTTCAAGCATCTCAAACCCTTCATCTTCAAGACCTATAAAAGAAAACACTGAATTTAAAGGCAGCGTAAAGCTACTTATTGTCACACAAACCAAATCCACTGTCTTTTGTTCTGAAATGTAACACAACAGAAACAGTTTGCACATAAATTAATGACACTAATTCTTTTAGTAAATTTAAAATCACAAACATATGAACATGAGCAGATTAAATCCTTCATAGGCTACCAACAGTTAATGCCAAAGTTTTACACAAAGTTCACATATATAATGTGTAGCTCTAGGAATGACTCTCACCTACTATCAAACTTAATTTTGCTCAATATCTGTAAAATTGACTGAATTAGAACTATTTTTGTTTTGGCTAAAGTTAGCTGTGGACAACACCTTATATTACAGTGATTTCAAAAGTTAATAATCAGTACAAACTTCAAACTTTTTTTCAAATTGCATTTAAAACAACAAAAATACACTAATGTAATAACAAATAATAAAACAAAAAGTTGAAACAGACAACAACAAGGGTACTAGCAAAGTCCAAGCTAAATAAGCAATAGAAGCAGTGCAAAATAGGTTGAAAGCTGAAGTTTAGCTTATAAATGCTCCGACTCTCTCATGTCATAAATACATCACATAAGCAATCAATTTCTCAAATAATTACTTTCTGAGAATTTCATAAAAATCCATCCAGTGTTTCATCATATATTTTGCTAACAGACAGACAGGGTTGATGCCAAATTATATTGCCAAATTTTTAGGAAGAATATTGCAGTGTGTAGTGCTCGAATTATGTATTGAGGATATTGGTCAGCTACTAACACACAACCTTTTTGCTCCAAATCTATAATATTGACTGAGTTACAGCCAGATTTTTTTATTGGTTAAGGTCACTTAGCTGTGGTGGCCATTTTGAATTGTCTCCAAAAGTTAATCAGTTGTAGAAGTACATGCAACGATTACTTTGTGTGAACTTCATAACAACCTGTCCACTGGTTCATGACATATTTAGCTAAAGTTACAGATATAGAAACACACACACACACACAATCAATAACATTATCCCCGTTTTATCTTCTGCAGTTAATCAAAATTCAGTGTAATGGCCTTATATTTTTTATATGAAGTAACTTCCAGTGAAGTTTAAATTGCTTTAACAAGAATAACTTGAGTCTACAGTTTGTACAGTTTTGTTGTTTTTTTATTTCTAAGAAGGAGACATGTTTGACAACGTTTTCAGTAGTTCCTTTTAAGCTCCAAGGTTTCCAAAGATTTTCCCCATCAAATTAAAATTGATTCTTATGTCCCCAACCGGAGCCATTTATTTTTTGTATGTGACTGTTTTCAGGAATCAAACACATTTTGTTATTGGAACAGCTGAACCGGTCAAGAGCTGAGAGACAGCAAAATAACTTTACTCTCCCTGTCACTGACAGGTGCATTCTGAAGATATTTCTTTGAAAAATAGATTATTCTTGTTCTGAAAAAAACTCATTGGAAGAAAAGCTACAGACCAAACTGTATCCCATGTCCTTAAAAAAATATTCTTGCAATGGAATCAGTTTGGTTGCCCTGTGAGCCCCTGGTTTCTGCTTTGTGGTGAGTGTGTTACTGTGTTTACCATCGGTGGTGAGCCAGTTGTTCTGAAGGTTGAGGGTTTCAAGCTGATGCAGATGAGAAATGTGCTCCACTGTTATTTTTTTTATCTTGTTGTTCTAGCATAAGAGAACAAAACACACTGTAAACACATTGACGTATTAGAGATCTGTATTGTGGATGTCAGGGGGTATTCCAGAAAGCAGGTTTAGTGAAAACTCAATGTTTGTTACCCCTGAGTTTAGAGAAACTCTGAGTTTTCTGTTCCCAAAAGAGAGGTAAGTGAAACTCTGAGTATCACCACAGACTCTGTGAAGTAAACCTGTTAGTAGGCAGATTTACTGAAAGAAACTTTGAGTTTCTATTGATCCCCTTCCACCAGATGCAGCTGTCAGAGGTGAGGTGTTCATTATTAATCAATCCATCTGATACTGAAGCAGGATTACTTCATAAAACCAGAAGTCAGGAGAGGATGTACCACCTATATTGGATTTGCTCTCATTCCCAGAATGAGCATTGTTTGAAGCTCCACAATCACTACAAAATAAAGGCAATTAAGTCATGTGTAGTTGATATTTTTATCCCCTACAACCCTACAAATGCAGCAGTTTCAATTTAAAATATTTTTTGCAACAATAAAATGTCTGCCCAACTTAACTAGAGTTTTAGTAAAATAATATATAGCTCCACTTTTCTGATTTTGTAGTCCAAATACAGAACTTCTTTCTCTGCTGTTATTAGTCTTAAGAAGACCATTAAAAAACTTTATGACTGATATAACTCTGATGGTGATAATAACTAAATAATAATAAGAAATTAATTGGTGTTCATTGGTGTTAAGTAGTAATTTTTATAAAAATCCTACAGGAATAAAACAACATCTGTCCTGAGGCAGGCAGAGAAGAAAAATGTAGAATTCCTTACAAGCTCATAAATCAACAACAATCAAACTGTGTTAAATTTATTTATTTATTTTTAATTAAGTAAATTTTATAATCAAAATAATTAACTATAAAACAGTTTATGGTTATGAGAATCTCATTTTACAGACATGTCTTCCTGTTCCTTCCTTGTTTTTTTTTTCCAAATCAACATTTTAATTAAAAAGCTTTTTGTAGAGAAATGTGGCAAATTAAATTTCTTTAATTATTTTAATTTAAAATAATGGCAAAAAATCTAATTGATGTTAAAAACAGTCTAGATGAACTAAAGTTCCAGGACTAAAGAGCTTAACTGAACTGTGACATCATCAAGTGCACCACTGGTCAAACTGCACTGTGTACTCAGTGTACTTGGTATTCAGAAAATGTACAACTCTTTTTTTTATTTCCTGTGGTTGCCATGGTGAACTAAAGTATCAAAGCTCCATTGATGATGGCTGTGTACTGTGGGCATGCATTCTTTCTCAGAGTTTGTTACAACCTCCTTTCTGGAATACCTCCTGGTTGTATCGCTCATATGTAAAGGACCTGAAGAGAGAGCTGCCTGGTTTTTTCAGACAACTCTTCAGGGAACTCTGTGAGGTCCACTCCTGCACAGTCCACTGCTCCCTCTGCTGTGCAGCTGCAGTCCAAAGGACATTCAATCACCACTGCTGTTGCGTTGTCAGCATCCGTTCCTGTCTCATTTTCCTCCTGATCCTCTGGTTTGACAAGAGTCTGGCAGTGCACCAACACCAAGGCCAAGAGTATCACACTTGGGGCCTGCAGGATGGAATGCTTTAAAAAGTCCATGTCCACTGTTGATTGTTGATTGTCCTGCTGGACAAGCGCACAAAAAACAAATTAGACCTGAAAGAGGCCTTTGATACAGTGAATCAAAAGATGCTGCAATATGAACCAAAGAGTTACATTTTTGTCAATAAGCTTTCGACTAGTTCAGTTCATATTTCAATTAAAGGCCTAGCGTCGCCTATCGTCTTTCATTCTCGACTTTTACACTAAGATCATTTATGATGAGAAATGACAAAGTTGTAGTCTTTTTGCTCAAAACTTGTAAATGACATTATGCATCACATGTACTACTGCAAAATGTTGTGTTATTTGTTAGCACCTAAAGTATTTGTTGAGGATGACTCTCAGCTACTACCACACTAAATTTTACCTCAATATCTGTAAAAATGACTAAATTGGAGTCATTTTTGTATTTGCTAATGTTGATTCAATGTGGAATTGGAGCGGCTCCAAAAGTAAATCAACTGTAAATGTATATCCAATGATTACTTTCTAAAAGTTTAATTAATATCTGTCAAAATATCTCATGAACTACTGAACACATTTCAATAAAACTTGCAGAAAGTAATTATTGGATGGACATGAACAACAGATTAACGTTTGGAGTCAACCCAATTCAAGATGGCCACCACAGCAAACTGACCTTTGAAAGCCCAAAAATGCTCTAATTCAGTAATTTTTTACAGATATTGTGATAATATTCAGTGTAGATGTAGTTGGGAAGCTGTGGCTCAGTGGTTAGAGGAGTTGTCTTACAATGAGAGAGTTGGAGGTTTGTTTCCTGTTATCAGTCACATGTTGAAGTGTCTGTGGGTGAGACACTGAACCCCTCATTGCCTCTGATGTGCCTCATTGGTGTATGATTGCAATATAGACCACTGATTAGTCCTACAAAATGATTCATTCAAATTAGCTTTGTAGAGTGCTGTGTGGATGGATAAATGAGGGCTGACTGTGTTGTGAAGCACTTTGAGTAGACTGGTTGAGTAGAAAGCTGCTATATAAATACAGTCCATTTACCATTTAGTTGTAATTGAAAGTCAATCACAGCACAACACTCCAAGTGCTTTTGGAAAAATCAAATTAATGATGGCCACCAGAGTTAGCCAACACAAAATGCCTCTAACTCAGTCAGTTTTACAGACATGGAATTAACATTTGATGTGGTAGCAGCTGACAGTCATTCCCAACACACTCTGAGTGTGACATCTTGCAATATTACAAGAGATCAGTGGCCTCAGCCCCCCCTAAATAATTTTGGTGTCAAAATTTTTTTTATTTTTATTTTTTACAAAAATTCAATATAATGTGGCCAGAATATGAGTTTAAATAAATAACCATATATTATTTCATTATTAACTCAAATATATGATCATAAATCTGTCAGTTTTCTTTTTCTTTACAGCGTGAGGTAGAGATCCTCTTTGGTGCGTCGTTATCAAATCCATTCCACTTGTTCACATAGAGTACTCCCTCACCACATGACATCCAG
>NC_051447.1:3337634-3339131 GCF_001649575.2 Kryptolebias marmoratus | reverse complement strand
TCATTTTTCTTGTTAAAACTGTAAACATATTTCCTGTTTGTTGATGTTCTGAATAAAAATATAATTGGTTGCTTAAAACGTTTACACAGTAAGGTATCTGTTAAATGTGTCCAAAAATGTGGAAAAGTAACTCAGGTTTTTTTAGCTGTTTGAGAAATTTTGTTCTCGCCCACTACGTTTGCTCACATCCTGTGCATCTCCTGGGGGCTAAGCCCCCCTTGTCCTTAAAACCTAGTGACGCTCCTGCAAGAGATTGTAAAAAAAATTATTTTCAAAGCTTGACAAAAATGGCAATAACCCTGTCTTTCCTCACCATAACATGGTCTTTGTCTAAAACTCTGATATGAAAAGCTACAAGCGATATGTATTTTTTTATGCTAGGCCTTTATTTATTTAATTATTTATTTATTTCAAACATAATCAGGGACTGGCTCTGGAATCTAGCATTTAGCTGGACTACCTGTATACTGGGTTGTCTCTATTTTAAATAAAATAAAAGTTTTTTTGTAAGTATTAGAAAAACAAAATTATAGTCGCAGTCAGAATTTTACACACATTCTTCATGAGCAGAATGCCATTTATTTGAACAATTCTTTTTTTCAAAGTGAAATGATTATGCAACCTACAGTGCCTTTTAAAAGTATTAACCCATTGGATGATTTATGCAGTGGCTCAGGAGGTAAGGGTTCGTTCTGTAACCGGAGGATTGCTAGTTCAAGCCCCTGCTCCATCAGTCTCAGCCGTTTCCTTGTGCAAGACACTTCACTTGCCTTGCCTACTGGTGGTGGTCAGAGGGCTCAGTGGCGCCGGCGTAATGGCAGCCTCACTTTTGTCAGTCTGCCCCAGGGCAGCTGTGGCTACAATGTAACTTACTGCCATCAGTGTGTGAATGATTGTAGTGTAAAGCGCTTTGGGGTCCTTGGATTAGATAAAGCACTATCCAAGTGCAAACCATTTATTACTGTTGTAAATCTGTCATGGTCAACATAAATTGGCTTTTTTTACAAAATAATAAAAAAAAACTTCATTGTCAATGTGATGTCAAATTTCTACAGAGTAATACTAATTAAATGCAAATATGTTATGTAAAGTAAGAGTCTGTCCTTATTCAACCCAAAGAAAAGATTATTGAAAAGTACAAGTCAATGGATGAATAAAAAAGGATTTCCAAAGCCCTAAACATCTCCAGGAGTTCTGTTGAATCCATCAAAAAGACATGGAAGGAATATGGGACAAATGTAAATCTACCAAGAGCAGGTTGTCGCCACAAACTGTGTCATAAACTCGAGAGTTTCTGTCCAGAGAGCGAAACCAAAACCACACACGGAGACGAGGATAACGGTAAGTGCATTTATTAACAGGTGAAGTTATATACAGTGGTCGGAGTCTGGAGGAGTCTGCAAGATAAGGAGAACTGAGTGAGTCTCGGGTACATTTCTGTTCCAAGATGGTAGCAAGGATTTCAATGTCTCTTTGTTTGCTTACAGGTCCTGGAGG
>NC_051447.1:3302648-3326312 GCF_001649575.2 Kryptolebias marmoratus | reverse complement strand
ATAAGGAGAGGTGCGGTTCCAGTGGTTCCAGGAGACGAGCCAGTTACAGCAAGGTAAGTATCAGCGGTTATCCAGGTAAGTAGTTCTTCAGATCCGTAGTCGTGGCGTGGCAAAAAACCTGAGTCGTAGGCACAAACAGAGAACGTGAGTAACATAGGGAGCATAAGTTAAGTTAGACGCTGAGGCGGAGAATCTAACCCAGAAGGTTCGATGCTCCAGCGAAGATCTGATCCCAGCCTGCTGCTTAAGTACTGGCTGGTCTTATCAGTGGAAACTGGAACACCTGTGAAAGAATGATTAGTGGCTCTGCCCACAAGGCGGAGCCAAACCCAGATCCTCACAAACTGGGTGTCCCTTAAGACGGGGAATTGTGAGAGTGACTGCCAAGACTCCTGTGAGAACTCTGAAGGAGTTCCAAGCTTCAGCAGGTGTGATGGGAGGGACTGTATATATAACTACTGCTGCCCAGGTTCTTCTGAGCTTTATGTGAGTGTGTCAAAGAGAAAGCCTCTACTGAAGAAAACAGATTAAATCTTGACTAGAGTCCTTAAACAATCTAGACAAACTGTCATTGAAATTCAATCTGAGTTTTCTTCAATAGTGGCTTTCTCTTTGCCACTGTCCCATAAAGCTTAAACTGGGGGAAAAAATATTTCAATGATTTTTTAAAACAACTTTGAATTTATTGTAGACTTTTTCTATTCCACACATGGTAAAAACAATTCATACATGGTCAAATACATCTATATATTCACCTAAGTCCTTTAATAAGTGGTGTTGAAGGTTCTATATATATGTCTTAAGGCCAGTAATCATAATCAGGAACAACCAGGAACCTAATGTGTTCATGCCTGACTCTAATCCTAACATAAACTAAATAGGGGTAGCCTACCTAAAAAGGTAACAAAAACTAGGTATACTCACACACACTAAATCTATCAAAAACACAGATGCAACAAATATATACCCAACATAAGACTCACATCAATACACACCAACACACACCTAAATGCATCTAAGAACAGAAGAACAGCTGCAGGAATAAAGACTTGGTGATCATTAAGTTTAAATAAAACTTCAAAAAAAGATATAAACAAAACCAGAGATGTTCATATAAGAAAATAAAGAGGCTGTTGGGGCAGTTTTATCACCCGCCATCAAAAGGCAAAGGTAGAAGATAATGTTTTTGCCTGTGCCTGTGTGTGTGTAGGCAAATCTTTGTGTGTTTGTTTATTACAAAAGTATTGCATGAATAACTGGACAAATTACCATGAAGTGTTCAGGAAGCAATTATTGGATGTACATCTACAGCTGGTTAACGTTTGGAGTCAACCCAATTGTAGGTTTTAGCCCAATATCTGTGTTATAGCCATTTTTGTGTTACTTAGTGTTGGCTATGGCAGTCATCTTCAATTAAGTTAACTCCAAAAGGTAATCAGTTGTAGATGTACAGCCAATGAATACTATCTGAATGTTTCAAAACATTCTGTCCAGTTGTTCATGAGATATTTTGCTAACAGGCAGTCAGAGTTGACTCCAGTAGTTAAACAGCACTTAGAAGCTGCATTGGGAACTTTCGGCTACGACTACACCAGATTTTTGTTCTTTCTTTGTAAAATTGGCTGAGTTATTTATTTATTTATTTTGTTTTGGCTAAGATTGCTAAGCTGTGGCAACATGCAATAAAAAGAATATAAAGATCATACATGATGACTTGATACTTTTTTCCATTCATTTTGGAAAGAGGCATGTTTTCTGGGAATTAAAAATCTCAGGTATAGGACAAAAATAAGATATAAGACCATAAGTACATCTTTTTACAAATGCAAAGTCCGTAGTTAAGTTATGTGTTTGAAACAAAGAAAAAGCCTAATAATTTTCTAAGACAAACTAAAAACCATGAATCATAAAAGTTTTCTCTGCTTGTCGCTTTTAAAAACCATTAGAAATACTTTGGAAAACACCCACCTAAGAGAACACATGCATATGCAAGACTTTCATGATGCAACATGCAGACACCCACAGTGAAAGCGCTTATTGCACAATTCTAGGGGAAAAAAAACACAAACATAAAAAACCTGGTGGCATCCAGAGGTCAGAGCAGAGTATAAAGCTAAGTCAATATGAATCTCATTCCATAAAAGGTCATTCATAGGTTTAAAGGAAAAGCAAGTCTTACATGTAAAGATGCTTTATAAGTCTGTATTTCAAAGCTCTTTCTGACTGCAGCAGTGCTTATTTGTTGGCTTAGAAGCCCTGTTTAACTGTCTGGACTCTCTAACACATACCAGAACTGTCATGCACAGATGAATCACACCAACACTAGAAATTCAGACCGACCTGAGCCACTTGTAAACCATGCAGCAGTAAAGTTTGCATAAAGCAACATTTGAGTGTACTTTACCCCCTTTTTACTGAGAAGCACTGAAGTGTGAGCGGTCCCACCACAGGCTGTCCCATAGCAGGCGAGAAGTCACACAGCCGCACCAGACCCCCTCCAGATGTGGAGTAGAAGAGGGAAAGTTACAGAGAAGAAAGACAGGAAAGAGTGAAAAGGAAGGGAGCAAGGAGGAGGGTGAGCTCTGACCTGACAAAGAGCCAAAAACACAAATTCCTTCTGCTTTTCTCACAATTTCAGTCTCTGTACCATGTTTTTCTTGATGTTGCAAGTTGTTTTTCATAGTTTAATTGGAACAAACATGGGTTGTGATATGTTTTTCTAAGTTTACTTTTGAATTCCACAAAAACTTTCCAAAGCCACATGTACAACAGATTGCTATCTTTTCTCTTGTTTTTTTTTAGATGGAAAGGCATTAGTTGCACAGAAAAGCTAGAGGTCCATTTGAATAAATAAGATGCTCAAAAGCAGTTGTGTTTCCAGGTAAACTTAGAACATAGTGGTGCTATTTTCTAAAAAGAAAGAAAAAAAAAAGTTTGTAGAGACTTCTTCTGCACCAAATTACTATTATTTAGAAGTGAGGCAATTAGCTGTCCAACAGTAAATTAGAAAGTGGAAGAAATGCCTGCCAAAAGAGAGGCGACAGGATATGATCTAATATCCAATGTGTTTCTCGGTTTGTATTTTATTCCATTATGTCCAGGGAACAATGATGGAACATCGACTATAGTTAAGATGCATTAGTTCAACAAATCTCAGTAAGATGGCTTTTCTGTTTATTTATCCCTACAGAAAGCAAATACAATTTTTTTTTTGGCTTTCTTCTTTTTATTTACTTTTTATTTTGATGTAAAATCACTTACAAGCAAGCATCTAAGTTATCTTTTCATGATCATATCTGTGTGGAAGGCAGAAACAAAACGAGTCATTCCTATGCGAGTCGTGCATGCACAAAATGTAATTTGAGCAGGTGCTGTGCACTCCCCCATTCCTGCCCCTTACAGACCTGGATCATTTAGTCTTCACCAGCTGACAGACTGATTGTACTATAGTAAAAAAATGTAAAAAAAAAAAAAAATTTAGGATAA
The DNA here is from genome assembly GCF_001649575.2 of Kryptolebias marmoratus. Lineage (NCBI taxonomy): Eukaryota > Metazoa > Chordata > Actinopteri > Cyprinodontiformes > Rivulidae > Kryptolebias > Kryptolebias marmoratus. The sequence continues at coordinate 3,322,826 of NC_051447.1, read as the reverse complement.
CTTTCATTACTATACATTGCATCACTGTTATTATTTTTAAATCAGATATAATGTGTTAGATGTCAGGGTCAAATTTATTTGCCATTCATCATGTCTGAACTAAAAACAACTAGAAAAATTAGTATTTTCTGCAAAAAATTAAAATAAAAAAAGATGCCTGTATGCTGAGTGCTGAATGGTTTTGCTGAAATTTGTTCAACAAGTTGAAGCTGAATTTTTAAAGTTAAAAGAAGCAAAACAAAAGTTAAAATGAGCAGAGAAAAAGTTGAAACAAAACAAATAAATGTTGAAATAATCAGAACACAAGATAAAATAAAATAAGCAAAACACAAGCTAAACTGAGCAGAAGAATGAAAGGCTAAAATGAGAGAATTAACCTGACATGTTTTTGGTCTGTGGCAGTAAACCAGAGTACCGGAGAAACCAGGCCCCAGGTCAGAAGGCGATTCTGCAACCTTCTCACTGGAATGAAGCAGCTTTAATCATTGCAATGCCATGCCACTCTGTAAAGCACATGTTCTAAACAAAATATTTTATTATGGTAATGGTCCTAATCATGACTTGAAGAATGTGTTAGCTACTATCACCGCATTTTTAGCTCTGTAAAACTGACTGTTGTAGTTAGTTGTAGATATGCATCCAGTGATTACTTTTTAAGAGTTCCTTCAAAGTCTGTCTAGTGTCTAGTCTTATATAGCTCACCCAATGCTTGTGTGAAAACAAATGACTGGATTTTGCAAAGCTTCAAACTTGAAAGAGGCACCAGGTGGTGTTGTCCTCCCTCCCCCCTCACTGTTTGCCATATTTATTGAACCACTGGCGGCTGCAATTCATCAATGTAAAAATATATCTGGAATTCAAACAGCTAACAGAATCCACAAAACTTGTTTACACTCAGATGATGTGTTGCTGTTTCTGGAGAATGCAAACCCCTCTCTTGCAGAGACAATAACCTTAATAAATAAATTCTCAACAATTTCAGACTACTCTATCAATTGGAACAAATCGAAGGCCCTTCCTATCTACTCTAATATCCATCTCTCCCCAACCATTCCTTTACAGATCGGAAACATCAGGTACCTGGGCATCAATATTTCTAACAGGCTGACTGAGCTGACACGGTTAAATTATGTTCCATTACTCAAATTAATAGAAAGCAATCCCACACGGTGGAGAACTCTCCCTCTCTCACTCATGGGATGGGTGTCTGCTATTAAAATGATAGTTCTCCCTAAAATAAACTATATCTTCTCTATGATCCCAGTTAAGCCATCCCAAACTTGGTTTAAAAATTTAGATTCTATCGTGTCAAATTTTTTATGGATATCAAAACCCCAATGGATCAGTTTAAAAACATTACAAAAGGCTAAAAGTTTAGGAGGATTGGATCTTCCAAATTTTTATAAATACTACCTGGCACATAGATTACAATATATCTTAAAATGGATATGGAAAACTCCTTCAGATAGTTTATGGATAGAAATTGAACAAACACTATGTAAGGAAATCTGTATCTCAGATATTCCATTTATCAGCCCTTTAATTTAGCAGCATGGCTGTTTTAAAAGCATCAATATAAGTACAACTTTGACAGCATGCTGGGAATGCCTCAAAGTCTTCAATTCACCCATGCAGACGTACATCCATTTGGAACAACCCAGACATCCTGCAAAATAAAAAGACTCTTAACTTTTCAACATGGAGTAGCAAAGCGATAAGTCATTTAAGGAATATATTTGAAGGAAACGATTTTGTGCCTTTATATGGCATTGACAAACATAAGGTCTTTGAATATCATCAAATAAAATCTATTATCAAGTCCAAATTTAAGATGAAACAGAAAAACATAGAACGTCCTCCAGTAATAACTAGCCTCCTTAAATTACAACCTCCAAAGTTACTCTCAGAAACCTACATAAAACTTTCCGAAGTGGATTTAACTATCTCACTTTCCATCAGTAAATGGGATGTTGACTTATTTACTGGTACAGATTCTAACTTGTGGAGTAAGATTTGTTTAAATGCTTTTAGAATGGTTCAGCAGGCACTGGGGTTTTCGGGGCGGCTGGTGGTCTCTGACGGCGCCATTGGGGGGCTGCCAGCGGGTTGCTGCCCCCTTGGTGTGGGGTTGTTCGTGTGGGTGCCCGATCCATATCCCGGAGTGCTGGGCTCCTGCCGGGTGGTCTATAGCTCCTGGGGTTTGGCTGGGCTTGGCTGGGGTCCCGGGAGCTGCGCTGAGCTCCGATGGGCGTCCCCTCCCTCTAGACTCCTCAGGTGGTTAGCCCAACAAGGGGGATGGCTATGTGCCCTTTCACCTTGGTCCTTCTGGGTTCTGGCTGGTGTGGTGGACTGGTGCCTGCCCAGTGTGTTGGGGCTCTGGGGGGTGGGGGCATCTCCTGCTTGGTGCTGGGCAGTCTCTCTGCTGGGGGCTGGTGTGGGCACCGGGCCATTGGGGGGGTCTGGTCCTGGGCTTAGCATGTGCGGCGGGAGGTGACCCACCCTGGCGACCTACCTGTGTGCGGACGCGCAGCTGCCTTGGGGTGGTGCCCGGTGTCTGTTTGCCTGGGACTGCTGCTGCCTTCTGGAGCTGGATCCATCTGTCCTTTCTGCTCTTGGGTGCTGTAGATGGCGGGCCTTCTGCTGTTCATGGCACATTTTTAACTGTGCATCTCCAGATGGCTAACTAGCACACATGCACCCACATAACATGAACACACGTTTTGTATGGACCTGAGGAACTGTGCCAAAGTAGAGTTCAAGATATGATATTATAGTCATTATGTCAGAATTAAACCTTTTTTTACTGTAGTATGAAGATGTACAACACCAATTCTGAAAAAGGTGGGACATTGTAAAATGTACAGTACCATCAAAAAAATAAATAAAAATACATTGTTGTGTATAGGTATTTTGGCTAAATAAGCTTTGCGGACAAAGTGAAACTTTTCTGCCCTAAAGATGGTTGCAACCACAATGGACATGTCATAATTTGCAATGTGAACCCAGGGTTCATATTTCTGAGCTGAAAAGAGCGAAAAACCAAATGAGTATGTTTTTGCAGGAGGGAATAGGACAGGAGTTAGATCTCCTCAGGTAATTTTTTAACATCTGAATGTAGATTTAGTCCTTGTTCTTACTCGAGTATTTTCTTTTCAGGTCTCTGAGGGAGGAGTCAGGTTTCCAGAGTCCATTCCTAAGTCCATGTGTCCTTGGGAAGGTGAGTGATGTTTTCAGGTGAGTAGCAGGCTGAGTTGACTTCTTACTTTTTCTTTTAGGAGTGTAGACAGAAGAGATCGCAGGTGACTCTTTCACAAAGGTTAGCATAAGGAGTCCAAGGAGCACATGGAAGACTTGTATGTCATTTAACAATCCATGGAGAATGGTGGTTCATCTCAGCCTTAAGTATCCTGTGATATAATCAGGAGTTATTGTAGACAGTTTGGCCAAGTACTATTGGGTGAACAGCACCACCCTCTACTGCTCACCCTGTAATGAAGTGGTTAGGAAAGAAAAACAGAGCTGCAAAATCCTGACAGAAAACTATTTTTTTATCATTCTTTCAAAAGTGAAAGAGAAATAAGTATGACTGAAGAATTTCCATTAAAATTAAAGACACTGAAGTACTTCGGAATGACAGTGTGCTGAGTAATTTCCTATAGAATATCATAAGGTTGAAAAGGTTAATGCTCAAAAGTCTAGTATTTCATTCTAGAAAAATGCTTTTATTTTTTAGGTCAGCAGCCAATCATTGCCCTTTTACAGTGTTTTTCAGTGGCTGCTTCCCACCAACCTTGCCATGTTATGCAGTAACATGACATGTGACTGGTAGAGGCATAAATAGCCACAAGCTTCTCCTCCATTAACTATGTTGTCTGTTAGACGTGGCAACTTACTAGAAGAATAACATTGACTTGACACTGGGGGTGATGAGAAAAAAAAGTTGCTTGTCTTAGAGTAAATCAGGAGCCTGTTCTACAAAACAAACTTCACTTATGGACTTTCAGCATCACAAAGCTAGATCATACAGTAACTTACTTTAACTACTAACACAGCTAAATTTGTTTGTACCTTTACAGCTCATTGAAACAATACTTCATTTCTTGTGAAAAGGGATTTAGTTAAAAGCAATTGTCTAATGTATATCTGCATGCCTTTAGTATGTAATAGAGTAAACAAAAACTGTGAAAAGAAATAACTTGTTTATTTTATAAAATATGCTAAAACACTATGGACTGGAGTGTCGGTCCATGCATTTCACAACTAGGCCTTCAGTGGTGTCCTACCTGCATAAATTATTCTCTTAATACCATAATTATGATACCACGGCTATAGAAACCATCATTATTACACAAAAACAAAAAGTACCTGGGGGTTGCTTCTCAGATGTATTTTATACAACAAGCATTAGTCTTTAATGATTTGGTCCAACTATTAGCTTATACTAAAGCAAGAAACTGAATTAAAAACAATTTCTTCATCAAGTCTACTTTTACTTCACCCAAAGCTGCACATACATCCTTTACAGCAAAAGCTTCAACATGTTAACCTAATAAATATAAAACATAGTCAACCCCAGGCTTACTAGTTTTGAGTCCTAAAACATTTTGAAGCCTTAAAATTTTTGTACAAAAAAGCAGGGACCAGCCTCGAAATGCATGCAAAGCAAGCCAAGTAGAGTGGAGCCGGGACCTTGAGAGCCGGTGGAAAAGGGGCATAAGTGGATCAAAAGCTGGGGTGGCTGGTATCAACTCTATCTGTGTTGGAGACTCCCTGAAAGCTGATCAGACCTGGGCAGATTACAAGAGGATGAAGGTCTTAAGCCAATACTCTTTGGGGTTTGTGTCAGTGTTTTCTCAAAGATAACCTGTGGTGAGGCGATGTCTTCAGGTTGGTCGGGAGCAATCAGCTGATGCAGCAGGAATCAGGCAACTCGCAAACTGGAGCGATCCTTTACAGGACTTATCTCGTAAAGGTACAAAAAGTTATATCTCAACTTAAAGTTTCTCTCTTTTCTCTTTTATTTATTTTATCATCTGCTGGGCTTACAAAAGCAGCTTTAAGCAAAAATGTTCCTTTACATAGGGTAGCAAAAGTTACAGAGATGGAAGATGAGAGGGGAATATCATCACAAGATGGACACAAAAACAAACTGACAACTCAAGATGAACTGTGCTGCAGATCTTCAGCAAAAGTTTTTCTCTGCTATCAAAGCAAAGTTTGATTACACAGCCAGACACCCAGATGGCTGACCTTAGAGTAACCCTGGGTGTCTGTACAGAAGGGTTATCTCATTGAAAGTTCTGTTACACAGCTGTAAGATAAAACAGAATAAAATTTGTTGAACCATTTGGCTGATTTTCCTATTAGTTAAATACACACAAAAAATCGTCAACATTCATTTTTTGCATTTCAAAAGATTTCATAACCAAAGAAAGTTTTCCTTTCTGCATAAATCATGGTTTTATGAGCCTTAGGAGAGTGTGTAAACATCTATTTATACTGATTAGATGTCTATGGTGGGACTTTGGAGAGTACCGTACGTAAAACAAATAGGATCACTCAGGACAAGATGACTTTTAGAACAGTTACTGGCAGATGACTTTGGGTCAGAGGTCCTAAAGAGAGGGAGTCCCTTGATGCTACACTCACATGGCCCCTCAGGAACTTGATGTTGTGTACGGTCCATACAGCTGTGCCATTGATGCAGATTGGGTTGTGGATGGGCTGCTTCCTCCTGAAGTCTTATCACCATTTCATTTTTTTTTTTTTTTTGGGACATTCAGGATGAGGATGTTGTTTCTGCACCAGTCTATGCCCCGTGTCGCCTCCCCTCTGTAGAAACTGTCCTCGTTCTGAATCAGACTCACCACTGTAGTGTCATCTGTGTACTTTATGATGTGGTTTGTACTGTGTTTTGCAATACAGTCATGGGTCATAAGAGATCATTTTACAGACATGACTTCAGGGCCATATTTAAAATCAGCTCCTCAATCAGTAATTCTTACATTTAACTTGCAGGTTTTCAATTAAAAGATGCAAAACAGTAAAAAAAACAAACAACTATAATTTAATAAATTGCATTAATGCTAGATGGTGCTTTTGTCCAGAATATAAATCTAGTTGTTAGGGCTTTTTGTGCGTGAATTGCAGTCAATAAGAATGAATTAAAGGACTGCAGGGAAAGACACACATGCCTTCTGAGCTGCTGTTTTCAGGCAGAGAGAAACAACCAGAGCTAGGTTTATATAATCGATTCCTTTCCCAAACTAAACAAAAAAAAAAAGAAAAAAAAAAACCTCCTCCTGTTCATTCTCTTTTTATTAGTCATCATCATATTTTGCAGAGTGTTTTCCCTTTAAAGGGGCTCTGTTCACTGCTACATGTTTTTAGGAACCTTCCACATTCCTGGTGAAGCAGAACACTTTTTTCAACAACAGATCGATGACTGTTTTAAACAATAGGACAGTTATGTTTCCAGTCATTCTGCAGTGAACTGCACACGACAAAAAGGATCATGACAGATGGATCAGGAATCTTAAGATCTCAGATTTATTTTTATTTTTCCTCCTGTTTTGAATCAGGCATATGCAAGCACAATCAGCATGATATGCATCGCCTGCCACAAAAACAAAAAACAAAAAAAATAAAGGCAGTGTAGCGACTATCAAATTGCTATTTTTAGTCGCTTCTGGGTGCAAGGAATCCAGGTCCTGACGCGCTTTAAAGAATAATATCTAGACTGGGAGGTTCATTTGGGGAAGCTCCCATTTATTTAATACATAATGAGCTGTGAGTGAATATTCAACATCCAAGGTGGCAGTCTATGGCAGCTTGTGAAAAGAAAAGCAATGCTGTAGAAAAACCCAGCACATAAAAACCTGTGTGACCTCCCCACACCTGCCACTGCCCATTCACCTTGACACTTATATAGATTTCCCACACCGCACCATGTGGTAAAGCAAAAAAATAGGTCAGAGTATCAATTCACATATAACCCAAACTATGCCCAAACACCAAAAAACAAAAATGGCTCCTATAGGCGGACAATAATGTTTTTGCCCGTGTGTGCATGTGTTCATGTGTTTGCCAGTTAGCAAAATATCTCATGAACAGTTGGATGGATTTTAATGAAACTCTTAGAAAATAATCCTAAATTATTTATCTAAACATCTAAACATGGCACTGATATGTGTGTTTTTGCTCTGAAAGAGATTTTAGATGTGTATAATTGTGTTGGTATAATAGGCACAACTGTACTATTTTTATGTGTTTTATTGGTGATTCAAAGGCTTTTGATCGGATAAACCATGAAAAGTTGTTTTCTAAGTTATATAACAGAGGGGTTCCCAGATCTGTAGTTAGAATTCTGTCCTCTTGGTACGCTCATCAGTTAACGTATATCAGATGGGGTAATTGTATGTCAGCCCTTTTTTAAATTAGCAATGGGGTTAAACAGGGAAATATTGTGCCTCCTCTTCTTTTTAATGTATACATGGATGATTTATCAAAGTCTCATCTCATGTATGCAGACGATTTGGTTATTTTTAGTCCTTGTAGTACTGGTCTTCAACAACTGCTGAGGACCTGCTCACAACATGGTCAGGAGTATAACATTATGTATAATGCACTGAAAAGTAACATTATGATTATAAAAACGAAGGAGGATCAGAAGTTGGTACTTCCTGATTTCTCCTTAACTGTTGTTCTTAAAGTGTGTGCTGCTGTTAAATATCTGGGACATTATATAACTGATTATCTGGCTGATGACATGGACATATATAGACAACGACGCCTAATGTATGCGCAAGCCAATATGCTTATACGCAAGTTTAGGATGTGTTCTGTCTCAGTAAAAGTGGTTCTTTTTAAAGCATACTGTACTCCTCTGGATACGGCTCACTTATGGAGACTGTATAGGCAAAGCAGCTTACAGAAACTCAAAGTGGTGTACAATGATGGAAGGAGGATGCTGCTTAGGTTGCCAAGATGGACGAGTGCAAGTCAGTTATTTGTTGATGTTGGTGTCCCCACTTTTTATGCTGTGTTATGTAACCTGTGTAGGCTGTGGAGATTACATGCTTCTACAAATAACATTATCCTGATATTAATAGATATTGCACAAAGCTCAGTCAGGTTTAAGTCCAGGTTGTGGAACCACTGGCGGTGTAGCCTTTATGCAAATCACTGACCTGTATTTGCGATTATTGCCTTATGTCATTTATCTGTAAATAATGTTTGTTTTTACTTTTACTTTTTTTTTTTCAAATGGACCTATTTGTGTGTCTTTAATAAAAAGTTGATTGATTGATTGATTACCTTTAAGAATCAATACAATTAAAGATGGCTGCCACAGCCAATCAGCATGAGCCAACACAAAAATAGCTACAACTCAGTAAATTTTACAGATACTTCATATCTTTTAAAAGCATCTGTGTTCTTAAATCTAATCTGTTTTATCTTTTATTTTTGGACACTGTTCAGTTCTTTAAATGTCAACTTAGATAGGAGCCTAAAAACACGGATTAATGTCCCATCCAGGATGTGTTTATAAGCTTAAAGGTGTCCAATAAAGTTTCTTACTTGCTCCCTCTTTGTCCTCAACCAGGACAAAAAAAAAACCAGACCAAAGACTACTCATCAAACATTAGAATCCTATTGTTTTTCCTTGTTTTGTTGCATACACATTTTTTTGTGAATGCTTATTGCTAGTATATTTTCTGCCTGCTTGTTCCGATCCAAACTCACAACTCATCCCGCTGCTGATTATTATATCCCACCACACAGACGGTGTTTATCTACCGTAAGCTGAATCACTGCTGCCCTACCTCATACTGGGCAGCAAACATTTTATCTAGGTCAGGGTCACAGTGACATCAGAGGAAGTGGATACATCATAAAAATCGTTTTGGACCTTAATGCAAGATGCTGCAGCATTTTAAATGCTTCTTTGCTTAAGAAAAAAATAGTAGAAACTCTACAGTTCCATTATGATACATACTCAACTGTTTTATTCAGGCAACAACTGAATACTGCAAAAAATGTGCTTAAAATGCATAAAAATGAAAATATTATCACCGGCCACCAAAAGGCAAATGAAAATGTTTTTGCTTGTGTGTTTGTTAAAAAAAATATCCTATGAACCACTGGACAATTTGAATGAAACTTGCAAAAAGTAATCATTGGATGTAAATCTACAACTGATTAACTTTTGGAGCCAGCAAGCTTCAAGATGGCTGCCACAGCTAACTAGCCTCAGAAAACAAATAAATGGCTATAACTAAGGTCAATATTTCAGGTGTTGACCTAAAATTTGGTCTGTTAGTAGCGGAGACTGATCTCCAACACATTCTGAGCATGAACAGATTGCATAACATATTTGTTTAAACTTCACCATTACCTGTTTGAAGTCAACTCTGTCTGTCTGTTATCAAAACATCTCATAAATCACTGGATGGATTTTAATAAAATTTTCAAGAAATATTCATTGGATGTACATGTACAACTGATTAACTTTTGAAATCAACCCAATTCAAGATGGCTGCTATAGCTAATCAACATTAGCCAACACCAAAATAGCTCAGTCAATTTTACAGATATTGAGCTAAAATTTGATGTGATATCTGAATATCATTCACAACACATACTCTGAGGGTGACATCTTGTGATTCCTCATGAGATCATATATAACATTATTTTCAAAGTTTGACCAAAATAGCTACAACTCTGTCATTTCTCAACTTTAGACAATCTTAGTTTCAAACTCCTTGCATTCCTTCAAGGATTGCCATGCCTTTAATTTACCCTGTAATTGTTGGTATGTGACACCTGAAACTTCTCAAAATGTTAATCAGTGTTCTGTCCTTACCTTGTTTTAAACAATGTGTCCTCTGAGGTCTCATCTGGGCCACTTTTGGCACTTTTGGCTCAGTTACAGCACTAACAAGTGTTACATGGTCCAGATGTGGCCCTAATATCATAAGCCGGTCTTGACATGGATCGCAGCAAGTGTTTTTAAGAGCCAGATGAGAGACAAAGAAAATGTGGAGTTTGCTCCTTGTCACATGAATATGCATATAAGTTTAAGCAACCATTTTAGCCCAAATGAGAGCTAATAATTAACTATTGTTAGAGAAAACTGAGGTTGTCATTTTGACAGACTATGCAGTTTGTTCTTATCTTGCTAAAACAAGCAAGGCCTTCCCTAACAATGTCTAGTTAGAACCATGTTGCTTTACCAGCACATATTTCGCAACTATCACAAATTTACAGGTAGTTGACTACATGCCAAATACTCCATCTATTATTTAACTCACAGAACATGGTATCCATGACTTTAAAAACATTTTAAAATTTTTGACAGACCGTGGTTTTCTACTTTGCCTCATTCTACCTCAAAAAAGCTCGGTTCTAAGATGGAGAATCACTGCTAAACTTTATTTGCTGTTGGCTCAGCCTTTCAGAGTGTTATGCACCATTTTTAGCTATGAATAATGTTGTCTTTCAAGGATGCTTGTTTTATCTAAAATTCTGTTGCTAATGTTTCCTTTTGGTCTTAATGGTGTGGATGAAAAATTATAGTATGCTTCCAACTCCAAAGAATAATTCATGGCTGTAGTACCTGAATGTTATATCATATCATATTGTATTATTGAAAGAAAATTTCATGCTAGTGAATTTAAACGTGTCATGACGACTTACAGATACAAACGTTCCATTTTGATTACTGAATTACAAGGTTACTTTGTCTGGTTCGTTCTCTTGCCTAATCAAACAAACTCAGGTCATGAAGCCCATGTCAGTCAACTGGCTGTGGGATTTGTGATCGCTTCGATCACAAGCACTTCCTGGAAGCTGACTGCCTTGTGGGTCCAAATTAAATCTGCACAAATGACAGGGCACCGAGGAAATATGAACTTCCTGCTTGGTTTTTCTTTGCCACAACTTACTCAGACTCTTGTACACTGCTGAACTTATTCAATTCAAATTCAAATTCAAAAATACTTTATTAATCCCAAAGGGAAATTAAATGCTGTTGTAGCTCATAATCCTGGTTTTATAAAAGAATTTATGGCTGTGGGCAGAAAGGGTCTCTTGTAGCGGTCTGTCCCGATTTATCCTCAGTCCTGGTGTCCTCAAAGAGTCCCACCAGGTGAGCCTCGCTGGCCTCCTGTGGAGCCATGATGCCCAAGCTCTGGAAGCGCAGGTCGGTCTTGAAGTCCTGGGCGATCTCTCAGACCAGGTGCTGGATGGGCAGCTTCTGGATGAGCAGCTCTGTGGACTTCTGGTAGTGGTGGATCTCCCTGAGAGCCACGGTACAGAGCCTGTAGAGGTGAGGCTTCTTCACTCCGCCGGTGGTCGGGGCGCTCCTTCGTGAAGCTTCGGTGGCAAGCTGCTTCCTGGGAGCTTTACCTCCGGTGGATATATGGGCACTCTGCTTGGTTTTGGCCATGACTGGAGTTCAGGGTTCTTCACATTTAACACTAGTTGTCATGGTTACGCATCATAACAAAATGTCCAAAGTAAAAAGGCTTTAGTAAAAATCCTTCCAGCTGCACAGCATCCGATACCAGAGGAAGTAATCAACCAAAAAAAGTGATTTAAATTCAGAAAAAAAAGAGGAATAAAGTTTTCAAAAGCAATATCTCAGAAAGAATGGAACAGAGCTACTCCAACATGCAGCCACCTTGAGCGGCGCAATTCTTATGATCTGCTATAGCATTTTTATAATTCACGATAAAAGGCTATTGACTTGTTTATTACTTGGGTCCACATTTACTTTGGAAAAAAAAATCCACAATTTAGCATCATTACTGGTTTGTCTGGGTGCATGGCTGACATGGATTTTTCAATGAAGGGATGCCTCCAGAACTGGGTCCATCACAGAACTGTCTGTCTTCTAACCTTCTGGCCAAATAGCCAGTCTTCTTTGCTGGAGAGAAACATGTTGCTTTAAAATCTGTTTATACAGTAATTTTCTACATGAATGGTGATTTTCTAGATGTGTAAGCTTGCCTTCCAGTAGAACTAATGCCCCTCTATGCCATCAGAGAGGCAATTTTTGATTTGTCTAACCATAAAACAGTTTAAATGAGCTTTGGTCCAGAGAAGAAGACAGAGTTTCTGCATGGTGCCATCACCTGGCTTCTTCTTTGCACATTAAAGCTTTAAGCAGCATTTGTGGATGACACAGTGAACCGTGTTTACAGGTAATGCTCTGAGGAAGTGATCCTGAGCCCATGCAATGATGTTTAAAACTTAGTCAGACCAGTTTTCAATGCAGTGACTCCTAAGGGCCCCGAAGATCACGTGTCCAGTATTGACTTTCACCTTTGTCCTTTGAGCTCAGAGATTTCTCCAAATTCTTCAAATCTTTTAAAAATAACACGAACTCTAGATGATGGGATATTCAGAAACCGTCCCATTTTCCTATTCAGGAACATTATTCTCAAATTGTTCCACTTTTTTTCGTCTCAGTTTTTCAGACTGGTGAACGTCTGCCCATCTTTACTTCTGAAAGATTCAGCTCCTCTAAAATGCTCTTTTTATACCCAGTTCTCTTACTGACCTGCTGCCATTTGTCCCAAACAAAAGCAAATTCCTTTGTATAAATATTTAACATGTTTAATTTATTGTGAATAATATGACTTTATGAGATTTGCACTCTGTTTTTATTTACCTTTTACACAACATCCCAACTTTTTCTGAATTGGGGTTTTTAAAATAAAGAGGTATTGATTAAATTTTATGACAAGTATTCATATTAACCAAAGCAATAACCCCAGTAGGACAACAGAGCAAGACCCAGACAACTCCAAGAGCTGCAGAGGAATCTAGGTTAAAGCTAGTTAAAAGATTTGCAGTTTAGCCATGCTCCTGCATGCGCAGCGTGGCAGTCTGGAATCAGGTCGCTGTAGTGTTAGAAAACTATGAGTGAGAATTAAGCCTTGTTTTATGCCTCACAGGAACTGTTCGGGATTTTACGGCTGCAGGAGTATTAGAAACGTGAGGTCACTCAAGGCTGTTGTTTTTAATTTATAAAGGGTACAAATGAAAAACAACAGATGGAAAGACATAACCAAGTCAAGATCAGGTAGCAAAGATTAATTTAATTAGAAGACATTAATATAATATAATATTAAACTATAGTAACTGTAGAACAAAAAACTACAACCCCAGTTCTGAACATGTTGAATGGCCACAGTCAAAATGTGGTGACTAAAACCTGGAATTTGAGTCAATCAGGGAGGCACTTATACAGTTGTGTTTATAATTGTGCAACCAATATTAATGTTCTTTTCAAACCATTTTAGGGATATCACATTCAATGAAAAATTTCATGATCATAGAAGGTTATTAAAATCTGAACATAAATGTTATTTGTGTCACAAAGAGCACCTGTTCTAACTCTTAAACTGACAGCCTGAAGAAAAAGTGTACAGACAAAGGCTCAATTAGGAAATTATTTATCTGACCATCTAAGTTATTCTCCAGTTAGGCTGGTGACTAATCCACTGGTCTGTCAGTGAAATCCCTCAAAAAGGAGAGGTGGTTCATTTTTAACACTTACAAGGTTTATCTGCAGCCAGACTTGATCTTAAAATTTCTATGGTTGAGCAGCTTAGTTGGAGCTCTGCTGAGAGCCTCCTCTACAGTTTGGCTTTTCCCGGCTGCAGCTGCAGGCTTTGTAGCTTCATGGCCAGGCCCATGTTTCCCGTGATCTTCAGCTTGCCCTGGAAAAATGCCTGGGAATCAGAGGATAAAAATGTCATCAGAGAAGCTTGGAACCTGACGCAGGGGGTTATTCTGTGTGACAGAGAATGACGCGCTGCTGGTTTTAACAGTTACCGTGAGAGATTAACTCAACCCGGGGAGAAAAGTGGGGCAATGGCAGCAAAGGCTTATGACATGTCAGGAAACCGTGTGCCACACACGCAGGGTGGAGAAATTTTAAAAAAAGGAAAAAAAAGTCAATTCAAGGGTTGAAAACACTAAAACATGCAGTGGATGTTTTAAAAAAAAACTACTCTGACTCAGTGGACATGACTGAAATGATTGCTCTGATCTCTGAGCATGACTGAAAGGTTTACATGTCATTTTATGGCACAGACGGGCAAACTGAGATCATCTGTTTTGCCTTTGTACTGAAAAAAATCATGACACTTAACAGTTATCCAGGGTCTTTAGGTTCATGCGGTCCTCACAAGCACAATTTAATACTTTACCAGCTGAACAGTACATGCAACAGTTCTGGCTTAAATCACCAAGCCTGGCACTGTGGTCCATTTTCATATAAGTTCAGTTTCTAAATATCGCAACTGAAAAATCTTATAGGAAAGGACCCTCATGAAGATCAAAAACGTGACCTGTATTTACATCATTAACTACTTTGAACTATGTTTAAACTGAAGCCTTTGACAAAGTATTGCTTTATGGGTCTGCCTCGTCTAATTTGATTCATGTGATCATTTATAGTTTTTTAATGAAGGGGGAAACAATTCCAAATACACAGGGTTTATGCAAGTTTAACTTAAAATTAAGACTTTTTAAAGACCATTATTATTCAAATATACCTACATGAATTACAAAAAATTCAAAGCAAAAGATTTGATTGCCTGTTATTCAAACACAATTCAAATCATTCACATAAACTATATTGCCAAAAGTATTTGCTCGCCTCCCTTCATATGCATATGAAATTGAATGGCATTCCATTCTTAATCCATAGGGTTGTGGTGTCCTATCCTGGTCCTGGTGGGCCACTGTCCTGCATGCTTTAGATGTTTCTCTGCTTTGACTGACTGACTAATAGGCTTCTGCAGAACTTGAAAACCTGCTGAAGAGCAGGGAAACAACTAAAACATGCAGGTGGGGGGCCCTCCAGGACCAGGATTAGCCACCAATGCCATAGGGCAGGGGTCTCCAACCCTGGTCCTCGGGGGCCACTATCCTGCATGTTTTACTTGTTCCTCTGCTCCAACACACCTGATTTGAATCAATGGGTGAGTAACAGGCTTCTGCAGAACATGAAGAGGTGATTTAACCACTGAATCAGGTGTGTTGGAGCAGGGAAACAAGTAACACATGCAGGACAGTGGCCCTCGAGGACCAGGATTGGAGACCCCTGCCATAGGGTTTAATAAGATGTTGGCCACCCTACGCAGCTATAACAGCTTCAACTCTTCTGGAAAGGCTTTCCACAAGGTTTTGGAGAGTTTATGGCAATTTTTGACCATTCTTTCAGAATCACATTTCTGTGGTCAGACACTGATGTTGGACAGAAGGCCTGGCTCTCAGTCTCTGCTCTAATTCATCCCAAAGGTGTTCTATTGGGTTGAGGTCAGGACTCTGTACAGGCCAGTCAAGTTCTTCCACATCCTCGTCCATGTCTTTATGGACCTTGCTTTGTGCCCTGGTGCACAGTCATGTTGGAACAGAAAGAAGCCATCCCCAAACTGTTCCCACTGAGCCCACTCTGTGATGTTATGTGGCCTACCACTTCATGGCCAAGTTGCTGTCGTTCCCAATCACTTCCACTTTGTTATTATACCACTAACAGTTGACTGTGGAATATTTAGTAGTGAGGAAATTTCATGACTGGACTTACTGAACAGCTGGCATCCTATCATGGTACTACGCTGAAATTCATCAAGCTCCAGAAAGCGACCCATTCTTTCAGAAATGTTTGCAGAAGCTTAATTTTAGGTGCTTAATTTTAACACCTGTGGCCATGGAAGAGATTGGAACACCTGATTTCAGTGACTTGGACTGGTGACTGAATAGTTTTGGCAAAATAGTGCGACTTCAACCAGTTTCAGGAGTAGATCAACAGGATTCTTTTGCAAAGAAGGCTGAATGTCAATATCATATTCTTTTTGACAAGACTGCTGCATGATGGGTTTTGTTACAGCGTGAAAACAGAGCCACAACACAGAACGAATGAGTGCCGACTGCACTAGAACAAAAATGTTAATAGAAGGAGCGATAAATGAACAAATATAGAAATTTAAAGACAAAGAAGCTAAAATGGAAAATCTGGACATATTTAGAACTTTTTAATGGCTACAATTGAGATAATTACATGTAAAACTTTTCATGACTTTTTAAGACCCTGCAGAAACCCTGAATATAGTCACAATAATGCTGAAAGATGGAGAACTCCAGACCTGAGCTACACGATTTCTCTGTTCTCATTCACACCGGAAAGAAAAACAGAACTAAATAACTTTCTTTGAGAACTTTAAAGGATGCTGACTAGTGTTGCAGGAAACACTTCTTTGGATAAACTGGATACATTTTCAGTTTTACTAAACTGCTTTGGTTTACACGGTATGGATAATGTTGATCTTTTAGAGAAGTCTTCAGTTTCAGTATTTGTCACACTTTTTGTTCCAATAGAGGAAAATAAACTTGTGGCTTCATATTAAGAATGTGTACATTCACAGAGAATAATAAAATTAGTAAACATAGATATGATTATAATTCATTAAATTTAATATTTTGCTAAATTGTATTGTTGTAGTCACTGAGAATTATCCTTATCATATACTCATAGTCAGAAGTACTGAGTTTTTTTGACAAAATTTGACCAAAATTGGCTATAACTCTACCCCTACTCAACATAAGATGATCTTAGCTTAAAACTCTGGCATAAAAGGCTGCAAGCGATATGGACACCTTCAAGGAATGTTAGGACTTTAATTTATTTCTGTGTTTATTCTTAATTATGGAAGTTTCCGTCCTCAATACCAAGTTAAGTACAACAGATCATGGGATAAACAGCACTTGCATAGTGCTATATAACAAAAAATAAAAAACTTGAAATTCTAACATTAGTCTGCTCCAGGTTGAGATACTTACAGTCTGTGGATTCATTTTCCCCGTCATCAAAGCCAACAAGTCTGTATCTGACATAGAAATGGTGCAATCTGCTTTCTTATCTGAAGGGTGGAGATAAGAAAGATGTACAACAACACTTTTACATAAGGTTAGACTTATTTGTTCACTAACCTAAACATAATATTGTGACAAGTAGATAAACTCTTTGCAGGCCTGTAACTTTAGACTAAATAGCCACGTGAATTTCACATGGTGGTATCTATAACAGGTAATAACTGGCAGCTGTAACATAGAAACTCCTGGTTTTCTCACCTTTGTCGTTGTGAACACAGCCTTTGCCGTTCTTTACATCCACCACCCAAGTTGCTTCCTGTCCATTTGGGCCATCCTTCACTTTGAAGGCAAACACTCCGCCAATTTTTTTCACAAACTGCTCCCCTTCCTACAAAATAGGGATTTTATATGTTGTAACCCAAACGCTTCTGCAACTGCATATAAAGATGAATACGAAAAACACTTTTTCATATTTGAATAAATTTGTCAAATGATAGCCAAGCACTTTAGAGGCAAAATATATGAAATAATAGAAACCTTTTTACTAACTATACAGCTATTTTAGTCCATTTGGCAACTGCTGTTTTTATTGTTGATGGTTCTGGGCGAATGTTGATGGAGCGGTTTGGGCCTCGGTAATGGCCAAAAATGTTTTGATGATAAAAAGAAACAGCCCGACAAACTGTTTTCAGGTTCTACGTGTTTACTTAGACTAACAGATAAAGTGATTTGATTTTAAAGGTCAACTAGTCTATAAACAGAGTATTTTTTATGGATATCTAAAGAATCCGTGTATCATTCGTTCTTTCCATTTTCAGTTGACAATCAAAAATCAAATAATGAAAAATTGACTGCTTATTTTGTTTTTTTAATATAACACCAAAAACAAAAGAATGCAGCTATAACAGCTTCAACTCTTCTGGGAAGGCTTTCCACAAAGTTTAGGAGAGTTTATGGGAATTTTTGATCATTCTTTCAGAATCACATTTCTGTGGTCAGACACTGATGTTGGACAGAAGGCCTGGCTCTCAGTCTCTGCTCTAATTCATCCCAAAGGTGTTGTATTGGGTTGAGGTCAGGACTCTGTACAGGCCAGTCAAGTTCTTCCACACCAAACTTGCTCATCCATGTCTTTATGGACCTTGCTTTGTGCACTGGTGCACAGTCATGTTGGAACAGAAAGAAGCCATCCCCAAACTGTTCCCGCTGAGCCCGAGCGAAAAGGTGTTTTCATATTTCACTTTTAGGCTAAGATCGGAAACAAAATCGAAATACGGGCTGGAGGACAGAATTTGATTTTAATATTTATTTGGTCGGGTTTAGGTGACCCGGAAGTGGCTCTCTGTAGCAGTTAGGGTAATGTAGTACTGTAATGTACTATGGTAGCACTAGAACCACTGATTGAGGACTCGTTAAACAACTGTTTGATCCTCGAAACAATACGTAAGTCTCCATGGCTGATAGGTCCAACTGGATTATCCGGTCCTGATTGATAGATATGATGAACAAATATAAATATGTAGATGCCTCATTACGTCCCAGAGTGCATTTGCCGTCACCGCCATGTTGGACAGATCTCTCCTCTCTCTAAGAGCCGACAGGAGTAAACACAGAGCGAGCAGCTATGACCGGATTTTATGTCACAGGGGATTACCTTTCACAAGTGAGATTGAACAATAATTTTGGTTATTTGACCATTTATTATATTATGTCCTCGTAGCTAACGTTATTAGGTAAACAACAAAATGCTAACAGGAGGAACTGGTACTCTCTCTCATTAGCTCTTTCTGAGTGGGTTTCTTCACATTTTGAAGGCTTCCCAGTAACACAGATTTAAGGAGGCAATGGGAAGCTGCAGTAAGAAGGAGGGTTTTGTTGCTACAGTTGTCTCAGCTCTGTAGTGAACATTTCAAACCAGAGGACTTTAACAGGACCGGCTTAGAGATGCTGTGACCCCATCTGTCTTCAACTTCCCAGCTCATCTCCAAAGAGGAGGTGTTTTTTACTGTACATGTTAACAGAAATGTCTATGATTCATATGTAAAACTAGTGTTAATATTACACTTTGTTAAACTTGTTTTTACCTGTTAGTTCTTTCTGCGTGTTTAGGAATTAATGATGTATTGTGTATTACAATTCACTGTGGGATACTAAAACCTTTTCAAGTTGTTTTCAATTAAATTTTTTTTAAGAATTATGTGTCTTATATTTTAGAACCACAGAAACCGGAAGGAAGGCTGCAGAGAGCTTCCAGTCGACCTTTCTCTCTCTTTAAGTGAAGCTCAGCTCTCCAGCCCCAGTTAAAGCAGGGCAGTGTGAGACCCTGGAATGACCTGGAGTTTTTAAAGATTAATTTTCCAGGCCTTTAAAAAAACTGCATGTGTGTGTGCATACACAGCACAGAAAAATCTAAAGAATTTATTGATGTGGTGTATACAGAAGGCTGAGGATTGTGTGTGTATATGTGTGTGTGTGAGAGAGTGAAATAAATTTAAATGAACAATCAAACTTGTTTCTTTATTAAAATATGAAATGTACCGAAATATTCGTTTATTAATATGCCATACTATATTTCTGTTTTTGTTAAAGAGCATAAAACAAAGTATTTTAGCATGAAAGTACATATTTTTAATGTGTGAAAGCATCCTGTATTGTAACTACATCTCTGCTGTTTGTAACAAAACCAAACTGTGTGAAAATCAGGTAAAGATTCAGAGAGTCATGATTAATTTAGTTGGGCATTCAGCTTCCTCAGTACAAAGAATGTGAAGGACCCGGCCAAGATGGCAGCCGCACTGACTCGTCAGCTCCAACAGATCTATGGTGGCCGGTAACAAGCTAATGTTTGTTGTTTGCTAGCGCTCCTTACCAAACTTTCGGGTCACCTAAACCCGACCAATTAAGTATTAAAATCAAATTCTGTCCTGCTGCCCGTTTTTCCATTTCATGTTTTCAATCTTAGCCTAAAAGTGAAATATGAAAAACCAGGCTTTTTTTTGTTTTTGGTGTTATAATAAAAAACAAAATAACCAGTCCATTTTTCATTATTTGATTTTTGATACTCCATTGAAAATGGAAAGAACGAATGATTGGATTTAAAATGACTTAAATTTATTTATTTTGCTTATTTACTTTTCCAGGTTCTGTATGAACCTGAAGGACTCATTGTTTCCTCTCAGAGGTCAGAGGTCACACACCCAGACTCTCATGCACTTCCTGCATTTTCAAACAGAAAGTGAGGCTCTTTCTAACTCCTCACATCTCCGACAATTTTAAAGATCTACCTTG
>NC_051447.1:3272445-3301040 GCF_001649575.2 Kryptolebias marmoratus | reverse complement strand
AAAAAAGTGCGGGGGATATAGGGCATACATAAGGGAAGTGTGGGACATGTCCCACACATACCCCGGTTATGCCTTTGCTTGGGGGTGCTACGGGGGTGCTATGACTTTTCCAGGGGGAGCTATAGCACCCCCTAGCGCCCCCCTGGCGCCGCCAGTGTGTGAAAGCATCCTGTATCATAACTACATCTCTGCTGTTTGTAACAAACCAAACTGTGTGAAAATTGGGTAAACACTCAGAGAGTTCTGATTATTTTAGTTGGACATACAGCTTCCTCAGTACAAAGAGATAAACTGGGGGACCCAGCCAAGATGGCGGCCGCGCTGACTCGTCAGCTCCAACAGACAGCGCCAGTCTTCGAGTTGTCTATGTACACAATGTCTATGGTGGCCGGTAACAAGCTAATATTTGTTGTTTGCTAGCGCTCCTTACCAAACTTCCTGGTCACCTAAACCTGACCAATTAAGTATTAAAATCAAATTCTGTCCTGCTGCCCGTTTTTCCATTTCATGTTTTCAATCTTAGCCTAAAAGTGAAATATGAAAAACCAGGCTTTTTTTTTCGTTTTTGGTGTTATAATAAAAAACAAAATAACCAGTCCATTTTTCATTATTTGATTTTTGATACTCCATTGAAAATAGAAAGAACGAATGATACACAGATTCTAAAGAGTTAAACTGATGACAGAACAACATTATAATAATAAAAAAAAAAAAAATCAACCTTGCTGTGACCTTGGCATGTTCTTTTCTTATGACAACACTATAACTCAGGACCAAAAGGAAATATCTCACATCTGAATACATTTAAAGTGAGTGTCACCAGTCATGTGAAACCTTGAAACATTGTGGATTGTTAAAAAACTGAAGTCTGGGACTTTAAGGCTGTTCAGAGTCCATATGTGCAAAGTCAAACTGTCCAGTATCTTTCAAGACAAGAGTCTTTGCTGTGAAAATGTGGAGGCTTGACTTATCCATGCAGATATGGACAAATTTGTTTGTACTCCTACAATAAAGAAATACCCACAATGGTCACTGAAATAGCTTGAAACTGGTAAAAGTAATAAAAAGAAAACATTTTATATATGCATATATATCAACTAACCCCTAGAAAGGACTGAAACTAATTTGACCTCAGGGACATGTTAAATTAAAGTGTGTCCTGTAATCAGCATCACAGGTGTCTTCAGTCTTGTAATCAGTCAGTCTGTCTATTTAAAGGGTGACAGGTAGTCACTGTGCTGTTTGACATCATGGTGTGTACCACATTGAAGATGGAGCACAGAAAGTTTAATATAGAGTTGTCTCAGGAGCTTAGAAAGGAAATTATTGACATCATGTTAAAGGTAAAGACTATAAGACCATCTCCAAACAGCTGGATGTTCCTGTGACTACAGCTAAACAGATTATCCAGAAATTTAAGGACGTCGCTGCAAGCGGGAAACTGATGACAATTTGAATAGACAGATAATATGAGTAGAAACCAAAGAGCCCAGGACAACGTTCACAGAGATTAGAGATTAACTCCAAGGTTAAAGGTCATCAGCATCAGATCGCACCATCGGTTGCTGTTTGAGCCAAAGTGGACTTAGTGAAGAACAACTGAGGAGGACACCAAATCCTAAAAAGGACAGACTGGAATTTACCAAAATGTATATGGAAAAGCCTCAAAACTTCTGGGAAAATGTAATTTGGCCAGATGAGACAAAACTAGAGGTTTGTAGCACTTTATCTACAGTGAAACATGGAGGAGGCTTGGTTCTCTTCTGAGGCTGCTTTCCCTCATCTGACACAGGGTGACTTCAATCCATGCAGAGTATGATGAAACCTCACAACTATCAAGGCTCCCTGAGGCTAAATGTGCTGCTCAGTGTCAGAAAGCTTGGTCTCAGTCACAGGTCACGGTCCTCCAACAGGATAATAACCCAAAAACACAGATAAAAAAAATAAAATAAGAGAAGCTCAGAACCAAACATTGGACTATTCTGAAGTGGCCTTCTGAGCCCCGACCTAAATTCTGTTGAACATCTGTGGAAGGAGCTGAAACATCTGGAGAAGAAACCCTTCAAACCTGACACAACTAGAGCAATTTAATTAGGAGGAGTGGGACAAAACACCTGTGGACAGGTGCAGAAGTCTCAGAGAGAGGTACAGAAATCACCTGATTGCAGTGATTGTCTCAAATGTTTGTGCAACAAAATACAAAATTATGGGTACCAGCCTTTTTGTGAAAGCCAGTTGTGGAGAATCAAAAATTCAAAAGCAATGGCCTATTTTTTTATAGGTTTTTTCTTTTTTTTCCCCTTTTATTACATTTGTCAGTTTAAGATTATTTTTGTGACCTTTGGGGGCTTTTCTTTCTGTAACAAAAGGGTACAAATAAATTTGTCCTCATCTAATAAGTATGTATTGAGTATGCCCAAGTCTAGAAAACAACTGGAAAGCCATCTTTCAAACCTTATCTTTAATCCCTAAAACCATATAGAACCTCCCCGTTTGGTTGCTCTCTTTGATACCACTGGAAAGGTGGATTCTCATGTAACTTTGGCAAAATTCTGAACGTTATCTTTTGCTTCTCTTCTGGCTAGGCACAGACTTTTATTAAAATGGAAGAACGTGACCGCACCCATCCATATTCAGTGGTTGAGGCATGTCATGTCCAATTAAAGCCTTAAAACGATCTGTTACTCACTTAGAGATTTTAGTGGTCTACAAGTTGTGGAAACACTTACCAAATTATTTTACTAGTTTTCAGACTTCAAACATCATCCAGTAGGTTTTAATTCTTTTTGTAAGGTCTTTGCTTTATAACAAATATGACATAGAGACGTGTTTGTTTTGAATGTATAGTATTGGAGAATTTCTGAACATCTGACCTGGATAAAGATGTGATCGTAAATAATTCTATATACAGAATTGTCCAAAGAGGTTTTGAAAAACATGCCAATAATCACATTGTTGAACAAATCCGATTTTTCTCCACAACAAAAACTCTTAACATCTGATTCTATTTCAATTTATTTATTGTGGCGTCCTTGTATGTATTTCGGTGATGCATTAATTGCTCAGGAGGTGACTGGGATTGTATTCATTGATCACGCCTTTACTAAATAACAAAGGTGCAGTCAATGAAACAAGAAAGTCCACCCTCTTTCAATTCTAGGGGTTAATGTAGCAAGACATCAAAAATGATCTGGTCTTTACCACATTCTAAAATTATTCAAATCTAACCTCAAGTGTACAAACACACAACATTTTCCATCATGTCATTATTTTTTAAACAAATCATAAAGCCAAAATGGAAAGACTTGTGGGCAAATGGCTAATAGCATATAGAAACTCCTTTGGCAGCAATAACTCTCAGTAGTAGTTTTTTTTGTAAGACTTTATCAGTCTCTCACATAGTTGTGGAGTAATTTTGGCCAACTCTTCTTTCCAGCATTGCTTCAGTTCATTGAGGTTTGCAGACATTTGTTTCTGCTCAGCTCTCTGAAGTTCCCACCACATCATTTCATTCAGGTGGATCCATGATTCAGCTGTCGGACAGATGGCCTCACATTTGACTCTACAAGAGGAGTTCATGGCCGACTCAATGACTGCAAGGTTCCCAGGTCCTGCGGCTGCAAAACTAACACAAATAATCACCTCTCCAACTATTGTGCTTGACAGTTGGTATGGGGTGTTTTTGTTGATTTGCAGCATCTGGTTTTTACAAACATGTGTTGTCCATCATGAACAAACATCTCTATTTTGGTGTCATGTTTTAGTGTCGATTTAACCTTTTAACTGAGGCCTGGAGTCTGAGATGAAGTTATTGGGTTTTCTCTGAGCACTGCACGATCTAACCTTCGGGGTGAATTTGCTGGGATGTCCACTCCTGGGAATATTGGCAGCTAGATGTTTTCCACTTGTAAAAAAAAAAAAAAAAAAAAAACATTTTCTGTACAGAATGGACTCCAAATAGTTTGGAAATGACCTCTGACCCTTCCCAGATTGATGGGCAGCAACAGTTGATTCTCTGAGGTCATTGCTGATGTCTTTCCACATTGGCATTGTGTTAACACACATCCATATGTTCTTGAGCAGCAAAGTGACAAAACTCCTGCTTTTATGGAGGAGCTGACTGATCAGTTAATCAATACATTTTATCAGCAGCTCCAGGTTGATTCTTTAAAATCCTATGGAAGCAGCTGGAGTAGACTTTTTTTTAACCACAGCTTTTCCAGTGTGGCTTCATTATTGTTTAATAAATAATGACACGGTGGAATCTGTTGTGTGTATTTGTTCACTTAAGGCAAACATGAATAATTTAAGAACCTGGTAAAAACCTGTTCATTTTTATCATGTCCTGATACATAAAACCAAGTAACTGGAAGAGAACAGGATTTACTTATTCCCATGTTTGTACACAATACTGTCCTAAATCTGCCACAAATGCAGTTATCTCAAAAACAGTCAACTGGTGTGAAAATACAACTAGGATAGATTTTCAAAGATAAGGTGGGAGAAAAAGAACTACATAGCTAAAATTTTAACTTTATTTGTCCGATACAGTTTTAAGATTTTACACCAAAGCATGTTTCCAAGTTGTTAAATTGACCTATTCCCCCTACTGCTGGTTCCTTATGGAAGATAAATCTCATTCATTACACAAACAGCACTGTCAGTGAGCCTGGGATGAATCTGCCAAGATTAAGGTCACACAGAGGTAAATGCTCAAAAAGCACTGAGTAGTGAAAGAAACCATTTGCCTGATTGAGTCAGCATCAAATTGAAATTTTTTATGTGCTGTGAACTGAACTGAATGTGCCACCAATGAGCTGATCCACGTTTCCAATGTGAGCAGAAACACAAAACAAAACTGGATAAACTAATATTATGTTGTTGTTTTTTAATGACTTAAAAAAAGTCATTTTTTAAGTCATTAAAAATATATATATATCCCGTTATATTAACGGGATTAATATAAAGTCTTAATCTTGTGTGTGTTAAATAATCACCTCCTGAAGCTTCTTGCTGATTTCCTGGAACACAGCATGCGCCTTGAAGCCCTCTAGCCCTGTACTAGCACTGGTGTTGATGGCTAGAATCCTTAAATAAAGAAGGCAGGTTCAAGAGAGCAGGAACAAAAAGGTTAGCAAAGACAAACTGATAAAAATAAAGCACAGACAAGGCAATCATTAACCAAACAAAGGACCACTTCCATGTACTATAACTGCAGTTATTGTTAAAGACGTTCAGAGCTTCTACATCTTGGTCCACTTCATCTGTGACGTGATTATTGTTTTGGAGCAGACAGGTTGTCATAGTTTCACTCTGTTGTATTTTCCATTTTTGTTTACAAATGTTTTACGTCCTTCTCCTTTTTTCACATTTGCTTGACAAAAGAATAAAGAAATGAGTGGCAGCTCAAAACTTCTTCACAGCACCAAATTTCTAATTAAGCGAATTTACGTTTTTGTTTTCTTGTTTTTATTTTGAGTTGGGACTTTCACTTGCCACCCCAAGATTGAAAAAAAACAAAATACAAGGATTTGCAAATCTCATAAACCCATATTTTATTCACAATGTGTACAAATCTAAATGGTTAAACTAAGAAATTGTTCAGTTTTTTAGAAAAAATAAGGTAATTTCAAATGTGATGACAGCATAATGGGGACAAAGTTGGGACAGGGTCATGTTCCCCACAGTGAAGCATTCCGTAAGACCTGAGGAGAGCAGCTGCTGGAGGTTTAGGAGGGAATGTTGTCCCATTCTCAGCAGATGGAGGATTCTAGCTGTTCAACAGTCCTCGGTCTTCTTCGATGGATTTTTTGTTGGATGGGAGCACATGTTGTTCTAAAACCTGTGTATACTTTTCTGCCTCGATGGTGTCTTTCCAGATGTGTAAGCTCCCCATGCCATAGGCCCTAATGCACCCCTATACCATCAGAGAGGCAGGCTTTTAAACTGTGTGCAGACTGGATGATCCCTCTCCTCTTTACTATAAAGGTCATGACATTTATGATTTTCAAAAAGAATTTGAAATTTGGATTCATCAGACCACAGAATAGTTTAAATGAGCTTTGGTCCAGAGAGAAAGGCAGTTTCTGGATGATGTTCACAAATTTCTGGGAGTTCTTATTGATGATAAGGCTAGTTGGAAACCTCATATACGATACATACAGAATAAAATATCAAAGAGTATTTTTATATTAAATAAAGCCAAGCAGTTGGTTAATTAGAAAGCACTGCACGGTCTTTACCCTATCAGAGTTAATGTGCAGAAATATGGGGCAACAATTACACTACAATATTACAGCCATTATTTAAATTGCAAAAAAAGAGCAATAAGAATTACCAATAAGGTTGGCTGCCTGGATCATACAAATCCATTATTTAAACATCCCAAATTGCTAAAACTTAATGATTTGGTGAAATTACAAATAGCGTGCATCTTGTTTAAAGCGCAAAATAAACAGTTACCAGAAAATATTCAAAAATTGTTTTCAAAAGAGGGACTTCATAATCTCAGAGGGAAATATAAATTAAAATGTTGTAAGATCAGAACCACAAGACAAAGTTTTTGCGTTTAAGTCTGTGGTGTGAAACTATGGGACAGTTTGACTGTGGAATTAAAGCAATGTCCAATTTTTAAACAATTCAAATGTTTATACAAAGAACAGAGGAGGAGGTCTCAGATTTCAGCTTTCAAAAACATATAATGGAGCTTTAGGCCTGATCCCCAGTCAGTTTCACTCCAAGCAACACCTGCACTCATGTGACCAGAGTGGCCCATCAGTGAGACAAACAAGGACCCTAACGAGCCTTCATTGTTAGGAGAGTGAGAACAATTTGCAAGCAATCCAGCTTACATCCCATCTCAGCTTTAAAAGCTCAACTCCACACTCTCTATTTCTGAATTGAGAAAGCTCCTCGGATGAGAAGCGAAACGTCTTCAGCTACAGAATAGAAGTAAAGTTGTTTTTGTTTTTAAACCTTTTTTGAATTTACCATGGCCTGGATGACTGAGAATCTACACCAGCATATTGCTATACAAAGAAATGGTTTATACTACACATGAGAAACTGTTTTGATGCATTCTCCTGCTGTTGTTGTTACATTGCATTGTTAGAATTAATATTACTTTATCATTGTTAATACTATTGTTATTGCTACTATTAAAATATTATTGAATATCAGGGTTTCCCCCAGAAAAGAGGCTGAGCCCGGTGGTAGGTGGCCGTTCGCCGGCCAACTGTGATTTAGTAAAAAAAGATTAAAGTTGAAAATATGGCTATTTATTATGTGATATTGTAAGATATTTGTGCCAAATATTTACACAACTACAGTTTTACAAAAAGGCACTTTTGAAATACTTTTTAAAACAAAAATACAATTACAATAAATACAAATTGTTTGCATTTAATTTGAATCCTAATTTAAGTCACATGTACAAATAAATTAAATTAACATAAATGAAAAAGTGCAAACAAGGCACCAACACACGTCTCACTTCAAGGCCAATGAATAACAACAGAGAAAAACAGCGAGATGCTGAACTGTACTGTGCTTTTTGTGGCACAGGCTGCATGTTGGATCACTACACAAAGTATATCTAATGCTGAATTTGATAACATCATTTTACTGGTAAACAAGGATAATATTTTCACTAAGTACAAAACATGCTTACCATATTCAGTCTTGTAAAGCCACCAGCTGAATTTTAGCTCAACTAACCATTTTTGTTAAACCCGCTCGATCGATGTTTATTGCTGTGGCTCCAGCGACCTGCTAACTCCAGGTAGCTGAAGGTGGCTCGATCTCAGGGCTCATTAGAGTCCCGCAGGGACTGAGCGCGCAGTCTACGCCAAGTTACTAGGAGGCCCACGACCACGTGACGAGACACCATGCAGGACCTTCGCACAAGGGCGGGGACAGCACGATTATGTCACTGTTGGCGCACGTAGCCTCGCACGGTGAGATAGATAAAAGGTAGCAGTTTTGGGGGTGCGGGTGGGAAAAAAAAAACATGTATAAAAAATGACATATTTATAATAAACAACCGGAGCTTAGCCTGGAGGCCCAGTCACTAAAGCTTGGAGGCTCGCTAGGCTTATGATAAGCTGGGGGAAACCCTAAATATATTGATTTAGTTAAAGTAGAATGAAGGAATGAGACCATTTTGTGATGTTGCTGGAGAAGGGGTGGGTTTTAATAAGTTTATACTTCCACTCACTCCTTTGAACGTTTATTGTTTTGGGTTTTTTTTTGTTCTTGTATTGCTTAAGTTTTAATTGTAACTCTGCGTTAAATAAATTTGAATCGAAAAACATGTGGCTTCTTCTTTATACGATAGATCTTTAAGCAGCATTTGTGGATGACACAGTGAACTGTGTTTACAGGTAATGATCTGAGGAAGTGATCCTGAGCCCATGCAGTGATGTGCAGAACAGAATCAGACCCTAAGGGCCCCAAAGATCACAGGTGTCCAATACTACCTTTCACCTTTGTCCTTTGAGCTCAAGAGATTTCTCCAGATTCTTCAAATCGTTTGATAATAATATGAACTCTAGATGATGGGATACTCAAAAATGTTCCAATTTCCTATTCAAGTACATTATTCTGAAATTGTTCCACTACTTTTAGATGGTTTTTGCAGTGTGGTGAACCTTCTGAGAGATTCAGCCTCTTTACGTCGTTCCTCGTACGGACCTGCTGCCAGTTATCCTATTAGCTGCAAAATGTTCTTCTAGCTGTTTCTTATTTGTACCACTGACTTTTAAAGACTTGTTGTCTCTGTCCCAACCTTTTAGACCTGTCTTGTTGCCATACAATTCAAAATTACTTCTATTTCTTACCAGGTACAATTTCTTAGTTTTAATATTTGATTTGTTCAAATGTTCCATTTTGAATAAAATAGGTTTTTTTTTTTAGATTTGCGAATCATTGCATTCTGTTACATTTTACCGTTAACTGTACATTTTACCCAACGGATCATCTCGGTCAAAACTGGGATTATAAATGCAAATCCTGGAGTGTTTCAGTGGCTGAGTGTTTGTAGCTGCGAGAGGTTGATGCACAAGTTTCATCCTTTTGGTTTTTATGCTGCTGCGCTACATTTCTGTTTCCACCAGAATAAAATGATCATTAAGGTCTTCAAAGACAGTTCTATAAACAAAAATAATCATTTCTTAAAGTAGCTACAGTTTTTCTTCCTTATTTTTTTTCCAGCCAGTAACTGTAAATCTGGGCTTTTCTTTTAACCTTTGATCAAACTGATATTTTAATCATGTTGTACCATCATTTGAAGGTAGTGCACAGCCAACTAACCTTAAAACGGCATAAAAACAAACAAAAACTCAGTCAATTTTACAGATACTGAGTGCTAACCAGTGCACAACTATTTGGAGTCAAATGTCTATGTCTGTTAGCAAAATATCTCCTGAACCACAAGACAAATTTTGATGAAACTTGCAGGAAATAATTATGGGGTGTACATATACAACCCAATTTAAGATGACCGCCACAGAGAAGTGACAAACTCAAAAACAGCTATAACTCAGTCATTTTACAGATATTGAGATAAAATTTGGTATGGTAGTAGCTGGGTCACTGACAACATTATCTGAGAGTGACATGTTCAGTTTCACATTCATATAGGTTAGACCAAAATATATTTTACTTTCAATAACAATTAGTGCAAAAGCCTCCTCAGAATATGGCGCTAACAAAGCCACCGACTATGCGCGAGCTGGTCCACATTATTGGCAGAAGACGAGCGAACCAAGGCTTTCCCTGCTTAACATTTAATTCAAGCTGACCCGGTCCAACTTTAACCGGCACGTATCAAATTCACTGACCGTGCTACAGCAAACCTTCAAATACTCTTACCTCGGTGTCAGCATCTCGAGCATTTTGCTGTGAACTGAGGAACAAAGAGTGCTTTGTCCGAACAAACTAGTAGAAGCTCGTACTTTGACTGCAGTTAGCTAACAACACTTCCTGGTTTCTTCTTCCGGTTTCCTCGGACCATCAGACTCGATGTGTAGATGTCAGAAAGCCTCGAACACGGCCAAGGTTTTTACAAACCATCCTTTTATATTACGGGCTTTTCACGTTTTTTATGGAGGGTCAGGAGTGCCAAATTACATAATAAAATAATTAAAAAAAAACTCAACAAATAATTATTTAAATGTGGCATAAATTAAATTAATTTAATTTAATTTAATTTAATTTAATTTAATTTAATTTAAATTGGAAATATGTCAAATTACAATAAATAAATAAATAAATTATTGCCATCTCTTGGCTTCCTCTAACAAATAAAAAGTAACATTTGACTACTAATATAATGACAATTATTGAAATATAGACAACTACAGAATATGACACACTGCAACTTATAGTAAAATACCAAATATTTCAGCCAAACTGTTTCTGCTGACTCTTTGCTTCCTCTAATAAATAAAAAGTAACATTTGACAACTGGCATCATAACAGTTACTCAAATTTACATACAAACATCATCAATAAAAAAGTTTTTTTTTCTTAAATTATTTAAATATATTTAAATACTTACAAATAACTATTCACACATATTTCTAACAGTTCTTAATTAATAATCAGATTTATTTATTAATGAAGTTTCATTTTGTGACTTTTATTTTGTAAAATATTTCAGGGGCCTTTATTTTTTAGCCCCATTTTTTATTTTAAGCACTTTTTTTATTTCTGCTGCCATTCTGGCAGTAACTAAGCACACCCACGTTACTACACGAAGCAATTCTCATCTCGTTATCATAGGTTGACTATTCCAGAGGTTCTCTGTTTCAGTGGTGCTGCTGGTGAAATTCATTGTGGTCTTCTCTTTCTGTCACTTCAGGTCAAACCCATAGACTTTATACACCGCCTGGCCCCAAAAAAAGTTGCCACCAAAAAAAGGTTACACACTCTAATACTTCATTGGACCGCCTTTAGCTTTGATTACGGCACACATTTGCTGTGGCATTATTTCGATAAGCTTCTGCAATGTCACAAGATTTATTTCCATCCAGTGTTGCATTAATTTTTCACCAAGATCTTGCATTGATGATGGTAGAGTCTGACCGCTGCGCAACGCCTTCTCCAGCACATCCCAAAGACTCAATGGGGTTAAGGTCTGGACTCTGTGGTGGCCAATCTATGTGTGAAAATGATGTCTCATGCTCCTCGAATCACTCTTTCACAATTTGAGCCCGATGAATGCTGGCATTGTTATTTTGGAATATGTCCGTGCCATCAGAGAAGGAAAAAATCCATTGATGGAATAACCTGGTCATTCAGTATATTCAGGTAGTCAGCTGACTTCATTATTTGAGCACATACTGTTGCTGAACCTAGACCTGACCAACTGCAACAACCCCAGATCATCGTAGACGATGGGTCCCCACTATCCTTCCAGTTTTTAATAATGCGTTGGACAGTTCTTAACCCAATTTTAGTAGTTTCTGCAATCTCCTTCAATGTTTTCTCTGCATGCTGCATGCCAATGATTTGACCCTTCTCAAACAGACTGACATCTTTTCCACAACCACGGAATGTGTCTTTCAACATGGTTGTTTAAGAAATGAGAAGCATCTCATTGCACCAGTTGAGGTTAAATAACTTATTGCCAGCTGAAAAATAATTGCCCATGCAGTAATTATCCAATAGGAGGCTCGTACCTATTTTCTTAGTTAAATCCAGGTGGCGACTTTTTTTTTTTGGCCAGGCAGTGCCTAAATAATATTGTATATTATGTCTATGGTCAAACCACGCAGGATGTAATTAGGGAAACACTGCCCTCTGGTGGTTAGCTGAGCACAAAACATGTTGGAGAATGTGTGCTACCTGGATTTTGATACTTTGACAGTCTCTAAATTTCAAAATAAATCAATTATTTGAAAGAATAATACAAAAATATGATATGAAAAATAATAAAGTACAGCTTTGATAGTACAGGAAGTTCCAAATGAAGATGATGTATGGTACTGTAACATGAGGAAAAAATCAGTTTTCCCAACAATCAAACAAAATCAACTTTATGACTTTTATAATCTGAAATCAGGTCAGATTTATCTGAAGCAAAAATCAGAAAAAGTCAGTTACTGCTGAACCCCAGTGGTCAGCAGTAACTGACCACTGGGGGAGCTCTAGGTAAGGCAACACTGGTAATAGAGGAGTGAAAAATAGCGAACACTCGTTGTTACCTGGGAATAGAGCTAAATACACTGTGTTCCAAATTATTATGCGCCGTAGCCTTGTTCGCATGGGGTGTCCATCAACCAGCCATCCTCCACTCCATCCATCTGGACCATCGAGCGTTGCACGGCACTCATCGGTGAACAAAACAGTTTTGAAGTCAGTCTTCATGTATTGTTTGGCCCACTGGAGCTGTTTCTGCTTGTGTGCAGTGGATAGAGAAGGTCGACAGGATGGCTTACGCACAGCTGCAAATCTCTGAAGGACCCTGCATCTTGTTGTGCGGGGGACGTTGGAGGCACCAGCAGCTTCAAAAACTTGTCTGCTGCCATGACAAGGCATTTTTGCAGCTGCTCTTTTAATCCGACGGAATTGCCTGTTGGAAAGAGTCCGCAATTTTCCCTTATCAGCACGCACACGTGTGTGCTGTGAATCAGCTACATACTTCTTAATTGTGCGATGATCACAATGAAGTGTCTTGGCAATGTTGATTGTAGTCATGCCTTGACCTAAACACTCCACAATTTGTTGCTTCTCAGCAGCCGACACATCCTTTTTCTTTCCCATTTTGGCTGAAAATGTAGGCTGCTTAATAATGTGGGACAGCCTTCTTAAGTAGTCTTGCCTTTAATTGGACACACCTGCCAAACTAATTAGCACAGGTGTCTGCAATTGCTTTCAATGATATAAGGAGCCCTGACACACATCACCATCAATGAGTTTAGCTGACAAACCAAAAATTTCTTACCTTGTCACTCCTAAACATGTTTTGCATAATAATTTGGAACACAGTGTAAAAGGGAAGCCTTCCACTAACAATTACTTCTTTAGTCTTTCCTCATTTCATGACCGTTAATAATTAGTTTAAGAAAATTTATGCTAAAAAACTTAAAAATTTTGGGTTTGAATTCTAATCGGAGATATATTGTTATATTGTACGTGCAGAATACGTGAAACAAGCTTTGACGTATTTTCTCTGGTAGTTTTGAAAAATAAGAAAGAAAACAGGTCTTATAAACGCTAAATGTGTCCAACAGGCTTGTGCCTTGGGAGACCTCCGTCTTTGTAAGTATTGGTGTGTTCATGAAGCACTTGTGCATATGTGAATTTATATGTACATTATAATGTTGCTTTTGTTGTTTTAATTCATGATACCTTAGTACAGTGGTTCCCAAAACATATTCGGAGGGGGGCACGAGATGGATGAATGAAAAAAAACAGTGCCTGACTAAGCATAATGGACAGGTTTTTGACGGGGACAGGTTTTTAACCCCATTTTGCACAAAGGCTTTTTTAAATTTTTGTATTGTAATCCATAGGGCGGGCCCAGAAGAAAATCTTTGGGAACCACTGCCTAAGTATATGTTTTAGTATATGTCTATTTTGGACTTATAGCCCCCCCCCTGGAGAAAACTCCACCAGCCGCCCCTGGCTATGACCTAATTTTTTTGTAACTTTTATTCTTTTCAAAATATTTACCTTTACTCAGATATATTTTCCACACAAAATACAATTAGGTCTTTTGCATGTTTTAGCTTTTAGGAAGCATTTCGCTACTCTTATCTTTAAGCCAGTGTTTAGTTTGTTTTAGCTTTAATGTCTGTTTCAGCTTCTGCAAATTTCAAACAAGTCATTCAGCGCTCAGCATTCACCCTGCATTTTCGCAGAAAATGTCATTTCTCCAGTTTCATTCATTGTTATTGCACCACAATAAAATCACCTTTCTCTCGTGGACAACACAAAGGCAGACGAATTACATGCGCTCGCTCCATATGATAACATACAAACCCACCATGAAAACACTGGAAAACTATTTTCCTCACAGTCCTTGAACGGCTCTCGGAAAAGCAGCCTGGCCGGTATAACCACGTGACACGTCATCCCGGTTAAACTTCCTGTTAGTTAAATTCTTATTTATTATAGTGATTTATGCCGTCGTGTCAATTCACAGTTTGACACTAAATTAAGGTATTTTGGAAGCGAAAATTTCCATTAGCAGAAGGCACCAAAAGTGTCATACTCCTTGTCTAAACCAAAACAAAACATCAACGGCGGCTAAAGCTAGCTTGTTAGCTGTAGCATTTACCCGCTGACAGCTGTGTGGCGCTTATGTCTCTCTAGGCTTTACCTTTGCCACATTTAGCTGTTCGGTGTGCTCCTGTTGGTTAAAACCACTTGCATTTAGTCGGTTTGGTAGTTAAAGTTATGGCCTCTCTGCTTTCGGTACAATGCGCTGTTTCTCTGAGGAAATCCGGGAGTCTAATTCATTTTAGAAGTGGGGCACTGCTGGGAATTTCTTCACGATGCTACGGAAGCAAAACAGCTTCTTCGGAGTTTCTGCACGAAAGCGTCGTGCCATCGATGCATTACCAGAAGAGTTTGCCCAGGTATGCAGCTACATACGAGCCTGGTTAATAAGTCTCGTTTATGAATCTGTTCTGAATGAATAAAGTGACCCATTAGGCTCGTGGATGAATGCAGGTCAAAGGGCATGCTTGATTTGACCTGTGTGACCACAAGGCGGCGGTGAAATTACAGGGAAATACCTTATTTATTTACAAAAGGCCCAGTTTAACTTTAAGAGTTTTTTTACAGTCACAGGACAGATGTAGTCACTTTAAAAAATCATGAAAGTAAGAACAGAAGTTCTGGACATATTTCAAAGCAGATGTTACAGAGTGTATAAAATGTGCAAAAGGTCATAAAACATTTGTCTTGGTTATTTATTCGGATAATATATAGTGGTCATAAGCTTGATTACCCATAATATAAAACAAATATTGTAACCTCAAATCAACAACCGGGATAGTAAAGAAAATGCAGTCATTTTAAAAGCTATTTCTCTTAAATCCTTTCAGACAGTACAGGTGCTGGTCATAAAATTAGAATATCATGAAAAAGTAGATTGATTTCAGTAATTCCATTTAAAAAGTGAAACTTGTATATTATATTCATACATTACATACAAACTCATATATTTCTAATGTTTATTTCGTTTAATTTTGATGATTACAAATGACAACAAATGAAAATTTATGCTGTCTGCCATTTAATATACACTATAGAATTGGCATTTTCTGTGAAAATACAGTGTGAATGCTGACTTAGAATAACTTGGAGAATAAGCTGAAACTGAGTTGTAAAAGCTAAAAGAAGCAGAAAACTAGCCGCAAACTAAAATGAGCAAAATGCTAACTAAAAGCTAAAAGAAGCAAAGTGCTTGCTTAAACAGCAAAGGTTTTTAAGGTTTTATTTAGCTGCAGACTGCAGGGGAAAAGCTCCAGTCCACGTGACTAGAAATATGTGTTCTCCAGCCACAGGAAACATGTTGCCTCCATCAGGTGGAAGTTGTAATTTTTTGTTTTGTTTTCCACAATTGTTATTTGCAAATGAAAAAAAAATATTACAAATGCCCTTTACTCCTCAGCTACACCTTTCCACAAGAATCTAGCTGCAGACCCTAGAGAAAATATTCAGTCCACATAAACGGAAAAAACACCATCTCCATCCACAGAAACCACCCAGAGAAGGTTGTAGTTTCATGTTTTGTTTTCCAAGAATATTATTTGCAAATGGGGAAAAAACAAAACAAACAAAAAACCATACATGTGGCAGAAGAAGCGTAGTTCAGATAACATCTGGATTTCATTGTCAACTACAGAAAACATAATTCTGGTGGTTGGAGCTTAGCTAAAATACAGGAATAAATGTGTATTAACAAATGAAACCAAGATGACAACAAAAAACTGTCTGCAGAAAAATTGAAGTCAAAGTACAATCCCAACTTTTTCTTGATTTGTTGCATTGCAGATGCGTATATAGTTGACATGATTGATGGGATTGTTGACTGTTGTTCTGTTGTGATTTAGACTTCCCATACCAAAGCTTGAGGATACTATCAGGAGGTATTTAGCTGCCCAGAAACCCCTGCTGGATGACGATCAGTTCAGGTATATTTTAATCAGGATTACACACTTGGTTGCTTTTAACTTGTGTGGAACTAACTTTGTGTTTATGGTCAGAACAACTGAGAAAATCGCTCAAGACTTCCAAAATGGAGTAGGGAAACAGCTTCATGACGATCTGGTGGCTCAGGACAAGAACAATAAGCACACGAGTTACATCTCAGGTTAGTATGTCATTCTTCCAATGGCTTCAAGAAATCAGAGTATCTTTCATATATCTGGTCACTGATGAATCTTTTGAAACAACACTTTTCCTTTCAGGTCCATGGTTTGATATGTATCTGTCTGCACGAGACTCTGTGGTGCTGAACTTCAACCCCTTCATGTCCTTCAACCCTGACCCCAAGAACGAGTACAACGACCAGCTGGTGCGGTCCACCAACATGGTGTGTTCAGCGGTGCGCTTCATGAAAACACTGCGAGCAGGATTACTGGAGCCGGAGGTTTTCCATCTGAACCCAGCAAAGAGTGACACACATAGGTTCAAGAACTTCATTCGCTGGGTGCCATCTTCTCTCTCTTGGTATGGTGCCTACATGGTGAATGCGTACCCCCTTGACATGTCTCAGTACTTCCGTCTCTTTAACTCAACTCGCATTCCTAAACTTGGGCGAGACGAGCTCTTCACTGACGAGAAAGGCAGGCATCTGTTAGTCATGAGAAAAGGCAACTTGTACGTATTTGACGTCATGGACAGAGATGGGAATTTGGTGGAACCCTCAGAGATCCAGTCCCATTTGAAGTTCATTTTGTCTGACTCAACGCCTGCTTCGGCCTTCCCTCTGGGTGTTCTGACCAGTGAGAACAGGGACATTTGGGCTGGACTTAGGGACAAGCTGGTAGCTGCTGGAAACGCAGAGGTTTTGCAAATCATTGACAGAGCTCTTTTCTGTCTCTGCCTGGATGACGAGAGCATACGGGACCACATTCACATTTCCCACAACATGCTGCACGGTGACGGCTGCAATCGGTGGTACGACAAGTCCTTCAGCATCATTGTGACCAAAAATGGCCAAGCAGCCATTAATTTTGAGCACTCTTGGGGAGACGGAGTGGCTGTGCTTCGTTTTCAGAATGAGGTCTTTAAAGACACGACAGAGAAACCCTTGGTCCACCCGGGCTCTCCTCCTGCTGCTGTGGACTCAGCCTCGGCTGTGCGCAGACTGCACTTCAACCTGGACAGAGAGCTGGAGAACGGCATCAAAAAGGCCAAGGAGAACTTTGACTCAGCTGTGTCCAAACTCACTGTTGATGCCATGGAGTTCAAGAAAGGTGGAAAGGAGCAGTTAAAGAAGAGCAAGTTAAGTCCAGATGCTGTAGCCCAGCTGTCTTTTCAAATGGGCTTCCTGAGGCAGTATGGCCAGACAGTGGCCACATATGAGTCTTGTAGCACTGCAGCTTTCAGGCACGGTCGCACAGAGACCATCCGACCAGCCTCCATATACACCAAGCAGTGTTCTCACGCCTTTGTTTATGAGCCAAGCAAACACAGTGTGAAGGAGCTGCGGGCCATGCTCAATGAGTGCTCTAAATATCACAGCCAGCTAACCAGGGAGGCAGCTATGGGTGCGTACAAAACTTTTCTACATGCATATGACTGCTTAGGACAATTTGAAATACTGGAAAATACTTCAGATAACTTCCTGTAGATGTAAACAACATTAAAGATAGTCACTGTATAGTAAAATAACTCAATATCTCCTTTTTTGTACAGGGAAACTAAGTAGAATATCAATTTTAAAAAAACAACGTAATAAAGTACAAGCCTGACCATTTCCCATTGTTCTTTTTTTTTATATTTTGTAAATATATTTTTGTGTTTTTATCAATCTCGCAGAAGCAAATCCTTATTACATACAGTATTTTATGATTAAACAATCACATTTTAACACAATGTAGGTAATGTCTTTAAAAAACGGTCAAACATTTCAAGATACAGATAGTCTTTATTGTTATACAGAGGAGGGCTTTACTGTTTTTTGACACATAACCCTTTGATACTTCACGCAAATGATATGTGGAGGATTGACCAGCAGATGTCACCATATTTAATTTTATCAAAAGCTTGAAAATGCCAAACAGAAAGCTTTGGCAAAGGTTTTAATTATATATTTATTTTTGCTTTTGCTTTGCTATTATCCTTTTTTTCAACTTGTCATCAGTTTTCCTCTTGTGGCTACATCCAAGGAGGTTGTCTCCAGTCCTGTGGACCTTAAACTTCTGGATAATCTGTTTAGCTGTAGTCACAGGAACATCCAGCTGCTTGGAGATGGTCTTATAGTCTTTACCTTTAACATGATGTCAATCATTTCCTTTCTAAACTTTCTGTGCTCCATCTTCAATGTGGTACACACCATGATACCAAACAGCACAGTGACTACCTGTCACCCTTTAAATAAACAGACTGACTGATTACAAGACTGAAGACACCTGTGATGCTGATTATGGGACACACCTTAATTTAACATGTCCCTGAGGGCAAATTAGGTTAAACTCTTTTTAGGAGCACTATCATTTTTGTCAAAGCCAGTTTCATTTCATCTGTAATTTCCTGCAAAGGATCAATAATGTATTCATTATTATTTCTTTACTATAATTCTGTTTAACCAAAAATTAAAAAAACATTAACTGATTTTTTTAAGTACTTTTTCTTATTACTTCTGTTAGTTTGAAGTTATTTATGACCGCTGTGGATTTTTCTTACATTAATTAAAGGGCACAAATTTGTCCCAAGTCTATAAGTTTAAAACTGAATATAATCAGTGTTACTTGTCTCAGATAACAACTCGCTGCAATAATAACTCCTTTTCCTTGTGTCATCAGGTCAAGGCTTTGACCGTCACCTGTTTGCCATGCGTTACCTGTCCAACTCCAAGGGCCAGGATCTGCACAGCCTGTACACAGACCCAGCTTACACGGCTATCAACCACAACATCCTGTCTACCAGCACCCTCACCAGTCCTGCAGTCAACCTCGGGGGCTTTGCACCGGTGGTGCCCGATGGGTTCGGCGTTGGTTATGGTGTTCACGACAACTGGATCGGCTGCAACGTGTCCAGTTATCCGGCTCGTGACGTCCATGAGTTCCTACAGTGTGTCTACAAGTCTTTGGAGGACATCTTCAATGTTCTTGAAGGAAAGCCACTCAACTGAGAGGTAAATGTGTAATCACCAAAAGTAGACTTCTAGTTAAGCAAAGATAAGTGAAGTTGTAATTGATAGCTTCCAATTGATTCTATTATATGAAATAAGTTTTTGAGAAGAAATACCTTGAGATTATAACTTTTATTTTGACTGGGACTGTTTTTCATTTTAATGAATGGCAGTTCTCAGATGTTTTTTGCTTTTTTTAAAACTCTGCATAATACCAACTCAGTGCTGGTTTCATTATTCAGGCAGCTGTTTAAACCCTCTGTGGACGTTCACGGTATGGGAGCAGAAGTGCCTTTTATCAATGTGAAGA
Organism: Kryptolebias marmoratus; assembly: GCF_001649575.2. Classification (NCBI taxonomy): domain Eukaryota; kingdom Metazoa; phylum Chordata; class Actinopteri; order Cyprinodontiformes; family Rivulidae; genus Kryptolebias; species Kryptolebias marmoratus. Next base: position 3,281,415 of record NC_051447.1, on the reverse strand, counting down.
TAAAACGGAGAACTTGCTAATTGTCTTTTATTTAATTGTCTTGGCTGGATGTTGCTTGCAGCCTTATTGTGAGTGATTGTACTTTGTAATAAATCTGTTAATGACCATACTTGCTTAAATTGTTTTTGTTCTTGGAACAGCTGCATTTGCTTACTAGAAATACAGTTCGACATAAAGCTGACAGATCACCTGGATACCATTTTGTCTTTATTCTTTAGTTGAAATAGAAAAATCCCACCAAAAGCAAATGTACAAATGCAATCGTACAACAAAAACATCAGCTAAAGTAACTAAAATATTTTCATTTTACATTTTAGATAGGCTTGATCTTGAAGTGCAGGCCAATCAGACTGAAGACGAGACATTTCAGATCTTGGACCAGGTAGTAGAACACGCGAAGACCTTCAGGGTCCCTGAAACACAGCAAAACATTAGTTCTTCCCCTCAGACAGCAGCAAAAACATGGTGCAATGTTTATTTCCCCCAACTTCTGTTACTCACTTTGACTGGTTGACGTCAATCAAGGAGCCAATTTTGGAAGTTGTGAATGAAATGTGCTCGTCCCCGATGACGATCTCCAGCTCCTAAGAAACAAAATAAAATTTTATATATATTTAGTCGATGTTCAATACAGACAGGTTAAAAGGATCATGAAATGTGTAATTTAGTTATTTTAAAAATTCCTGAAAAATTTCAGTTTTCTAAAAATTGCTGTAACTCAGTCAGTTTAACAAATGAAGCTAAATTTGTTGTGGTGGCCGAGAGTCATCTTCAACTCATTCTCTGAGCACTATCATATGTTGCACATGACATTGAAAATAACGCAGTGAACAAGGTATGACCAAAATGAAAATAACTCAGTCCCTTCTCAGAATTATATGATTTTAGTCTAAGACTTGGACATGAAAGATATGCATTTCTTCAAGAATAGCTACATCTTACAGCTTTGTGTTTGCTTAATTTTAAAAACTAATAAATACGCACAATAACATTCAAATTTGTCTTAGTAGTTAGTTACATTAGAGTATAATTGGGCAGCTGTAAACAAAGACAATCTAATTATTTTCTTAAAATGAATCCCATCTATTATACCTCATAGCTATTTAGATTAACCCTGAAATAGGCTATTAGAGGTTATATTTAAGCTCAAGATTATTTTAGTCTGATTTTAAAAAGACCTCAACTTATAGTTTGTCTCAGTTGCAATGAATTTAGTAGTAGTAGTTTTAACATAAAAAACCAGCAGATAGCCCAAGCGCAGACCATGTGCTGTTGTTTTCCTGCATAAAAACAAATATTGTGTTCTGCCTCAGTTTGAGCCTGAGACCATTGTTAGAGATAAAAACTCTAACGGGCAGCTTTATCCAAGAAACACAAAGATTGTCTTCTAATCAGAGGATTGAAGAGTTGACCCCCAGTACCAGCAGCCTACCAAATGTCTTTGGGCAAGATGCTGAACCCTGACATTGCCCGCAATATAAGTGAAAATAAAAAAGGGCTGCATATAGAGCGGAAAATATATAATAAAAGCACTAAAGGAGAGCATGAGAACTGGTGAAAGAGAGGCATTTGAAAGCAGTCTGCAGAACCTGGAAAAGTAAAAAGGAATTTTATCAGTGTCAACCATTTACAATATACAATAATATTAAAAACAAAAAAGGAAATGTTAAAAAACAAACAGACGACTAAAGGTTGTAGATAAGAGTGGAGCAAAGGTTTTGGTGCCTATGTAAGACCTGACAATGTCATCAGCTGGAGGAGACATTATATAAAGAGCAAATACTTTTCAATTCAAGTTCAAATTGTTCCTTTGTGATGCAGCTGCAGTTCACTTTTGATTGAACACTAATATAGTTAAACAGTTATCACAGTGTTACTGAAATAATCAACAACTATGATTGTGATCAACAGCCTGTCATTGTACTTCAGTACGGAGAGCCTCAATAAAAACAACCAATCACGCATAGATCAGGGCAGATGTGGCGAGCACACAGCTGGTCTTGTAAAAGCACTCTTTGTTTCCTCTGTCATGCTGCAAACCTCTGGAGAGTTGTTGTTACTTTCTGACTGAAACCACAACAAAAGCTGCACTATAAAGCAAAAAGTCAGTAATGTTACAGCATTTTCAAATCTGGACAGCACATGAAGTCACTGCAGTTAAATATGTGGTAAACATTAGGGATTTTGAAATAATTAAAATATTTCTTCTTTAACCAGCTATTTTCAGTAGAAATAGTTCAGGTTCAATTAAAGTAAATATATAAAAGGCAGATTATTCCCCAACTTTGCTCTTACTGCTATAGAAAATAATAAAGCTGGAGAAGTCAAAGACATTCTTGACACAAACCTGTCTTCCAACTCTGTCAGGAGGTGGCCACAGAGCATCATCTTCCTTGGTAATTTCACTGTCATCAATGATCCGTTTCAGCTCCTCCATCACACTTTTGTGCACGTACGCCTGGGCAAGTACAAAGAGAGCAAAGAAATTCAAACATTTAATGGCCGAATATGTTCCAAAATTAGTCTCATCCTTTACATCTAGGACATTTATACCAGAGCACATTTGTAATGTCATTCAGTGGTTTTACAATAAATAGACAACTGGTTACATCATACTTTCACCATTTTGTATTTTCAAAGTGTTGGTTACTTTGTGCCCTGACTTTTGTGGGTACTAAAAGGAGCCACCTGCCATGGTTCTCTTTAAACCCTCCTTGAAAGCAAATTACTGAAAGAAGTGATGTCTAATCCTGGCCCTTGGTGGTCACCATCCTGCATGCTTTGGTTGTCCCCCTGCTCCAACACACATGATTCAGTGACTGAATTACCTCTTCAGCAAATCCTCAAGTTTTGCAGAAGCATGGTAATCACCCATTCAGTTTAATCAGGTGTGTTAAAGCCCAGAAACATCTTCAGCATGCACTACTGGAAGGAATATTCTTCAGTTTTATCAAAATACAACATCTTAGGGTTGAATAAAGTTTGGAATTTGCTAAAGATTAAAGCAAGAATTATTGGGTAACGGGAACAGATATGGACACACAATGGTAAATACATGGGTACAAAATGGTACAGCCAGGAAATTAAATGGTAATGCCTGAGTAAAGGTACGAAAACACTTAAGTACAAAGTGATCTGGAGCTTAATAAATGTCAATCTGATTATTATTATCAACATCGTTCTATTAGTCTAAAAATTTGGTTCTTCTTAATATTACCTGAAAAATCAATTAGTACATTTAGGCTTGGTTAATTACATTTATATTGAAACTTAAACAAATATAGCACAGAAAAAACAGTCAGTATGGCTACTTATTCATTTAGCTGCAGTAAAAACTGAACAAAACCGTGCCTGTAGTTACAAATTACCTCTTTCCTGATCATGACGTCATTCTTGTAGTTGCTGTTGTTTGCATATCTCAGTTTACCTGTAAAAACATTAAAACCATTGTTATACACGAGTCACATTTAAATCAAAAGTGGACATGAATCTAAAGGCCACATGGCTCATAAGTACACACATTTACAACCCAATATCATCCTGTTTACTATAAATGTGTGTGTTAAGTTCTTAGTGCATCCTAACTACTCTGAATAGTTAGATTTATTGGCAGAACTGAAACCCAACAGTGTGATTTAGCGCCGTTTTTTCCTCTGCGGCCTGTCCGCTGCTTCCGAGGTTAGCATCAGTGAAGCTAAAACATCAGTATTACCGCCAAACACAACTTACCGTCAGGTCGAAACTCAAATTCCAGAAACTCGTGTCCAAACTTCCCCTTGTGTCCAACATAATATCTCAAATAAAAGTCACTTGTTGACATATTTGAACCCTATACGGTGCTGTTTCTGGTCAATTGTAACAAACAGAGCTAACACGAGCAGCTCTAAGCCCGAGTCGCTGCACCAAACTACGCATGCGTACTAGGAAACAAAGGCGTGGAACATTTTCGTCCCTAAACCTAGTCTTTCAGGTAATGACACTTCCCGTTTGTTTTTGTTTTATAAAGATAATTTTCCGTCCACTCTTTTTCTGATCTTTAGAGAATCCTGTGCAAAGGGCGTTTATAAAATCAGAAAAATTAACAAGTGGAGGACAAAAAAAGTGACAAGCTTAAACTGTGAGTGAGAGAGTAAAAAATAGCCAGTGTCTATAAACAAACATTTTTTTTTTAAATAGAAAACTGAAAGAAATGTTGACTAAGAATACTTAAAAAAAAGACTGTCTCATTGGAAGCAAAGCATAAATGAGAATTGACAAGACTTGTTCACCTTCAATATATTTGTTGAACTTTAAAAACAAAAAAATCAAATGTTGCGTATACTCAATTACTTAACAATGAATATCAGTTTATTATAAAATTTTAATAATAAAGGCCTAGCATTCTTTGAAGGAATGTATATTGCCTACAACTTTACATGTCTCCAGACATCTCAGATTTAATCTGAGACATCTCAGATTTAATCTGAGATGTCTTGAGAAATGGCAGATTTGAAGCTGTTACGTCAAACTTTAAAATAAGGTTATGCCCAATCTCATGCCAATGACTCACATCCAACTTTAGCTTATTATCTGTGTACTTTCATTGATCACTTTCCTGAAAGTTTCATTAAAATTCGTCCAGTGGTTCATGAGATATTTTGCTAACAGTCAAACACAAGCACACATGCCCAAGGTGGTAAATCGCTCCATCTTCGACTTATAAAGACTGAAGATTAAAGGTTCCTGAAAGACATTGTAGAGGGCATATTTCCCCCCAAAACACTCGTTGATTCTCGTCGCACCTTGACGACGTCATCCCTAACCACCGTCTCTCACAGTGAAACTGTTGGGAGAGAGCTTAGCACGTGTGACGTTTGTGAGCTCGCGGTCATGGCGGCGTGCTCGTTTTCTCAGGAGCTCGAGGACCTGTTAAATCCGCTGCCCAAGTTTGCGGATCCGGAGGATGATGCTGACGAGGCGACGAAAGCCCGAGTGACCGAGGGATTTGAAGAGGGTGAGGAGGAGGAAGAGGGACCGACCCGGGGGGCGCTGCGGAACCGTAACTCCGCCCTGCTGTCAGACACAGACAGGCGGTATGTGGGGAAACCGGTGTCCCGTAAACAGCTGCTGATGGACACTGAAGGATCCGATGAAGAGGAGGAGGATGGTGATTCTGATGACAATGTGGAGGCTGATGAAGTTGTGGAAAATGAAGATGATTATTCAGTAGAGGAAGAGCAGGAGTGTTTAGACAGTGAATCAAAACTGACATCTAAAAGCTCTGACATTACCTTTCCTAAAAACTTGGACTTCCACAAAATGACAGAAGGCATGGACGACCTGGGAGTAAGTGATGATGATGATGATAATGATGGCAGTGGGGAGGAGTTTGAAGGTAGCCATGATGAAGACCAAAGTTCTGAGATGGACGATGGGCTGGATGAAGTCACCATCCGTACGTTCTCTCAGGTCAAAGTGGACGAGGAGGTGGAGAAGGGCAGGGCTGTGCAGAACCAGCTGGCCCTGTGGGACCAGCTGCTCGAGGGCCGGATCAAACTCCAGAAAGTTCTGATGACGGCCAATCAGCTGCCGCAGCCACCGACATTCCCCGAGTTCAGGAGGAAGGGCAGAGTCGAGTTTGCCGGGGCGCTGAAAACCAGCCACAAGTCCCTAAAGGCCCTGCAGAGGTCCCTGCTGGAGCTCCAGGACCAGCTGCTGTACCTGAACCCGGACACCAGGACCATCACTGCAGGGCAGCAGCAGAGTGAAGGCGAAGATGAGGAGGTCAGAAGTGATGAAGAGCAGTCAGTGAAAGAGGCTGGAGTGCCTAAAAGAAAATTGGACATGACAGAGTACCCAGATTTCATGTTGAAACGCTTTGCGGCTTTCAAGCCTTTCTGTGACTCCACGCTGCAGAGGTGGCACGACAAAACCCGGCTGACTCAGGGCAAGAGCAGCCGAGGCTTCGGGGCGTTTGACAGGAACATCCTCACCCAGGTGGAGCAGGTGCTGATGGATGAGGAGAGGCTGGTGCAGCGCACACAGACCCGACGCTCAGAGTACAACGTCCTGGGGAAGAGAGAGGCCCCTGCTGTCGTTCCTGAGAACGTCCTCACTGATGGAGAGCAACAGCTTAAGGCCAACACTCACCTGAAAGACATGGACGAGGACATATTTGACGATGACGATTTCTACCACCAGCTCCTGAGAGAGCTGATCGAGCGCAGGACGAGCGCCGCCGATCCCAACGACCAGGTGGCCATGGGCAGGCAGTGGCTCGCCATCCAAAAGCTGCGCAGCAAGATCAAGAAGAAGGTGGACACCAAAGCCAGCAAGGGACGGAAGGTGCGATTCCATGTCCACAACAAGCTGCTCAATTTCATGGCCCCTATTGACCACAGCTCAATGAGCGACGAGGGTCGCAGCGAGCTGTACCGCGGCCTGTTTGGTCAGAACTCCTCCATCAGGAAATGAGGGCCTGAGGGGGGGCATGGAAGGAAAGGGCCCCTGTCCAGACTGTCTTATTTTCATAATCTGTCAGCAAAATATTTTATGAACCACAGGATGGCTATTACATATAACAAATGATACGACAATGTTAAATGTCTACCAGTGACCCCTGAGTGGATTAAATGATTGAGATAATGAATGTTATGTGTAAAATTAGTATGTTTTAGTCATTTCTAATAAAAGTGATTTAAAACGTGTTTAGCCTGCTGATTATTATGATCGCACCCTGTAGTATGGCCTAGTTACTCTTACATGATCTTTACAGCTGACCACGCTGCTGGCCCTTCTGGTATAGTAATCTTCAAATACTTGGTTAAATAAATTATCTCACTTCACACCGCTAACCCAATTAAAATCATGTTTCAAGAACTAGAATAGCAGGAAAACACATTTAAAGATTTTATTAGAAAAATGGCATTTCAAAGTGTTTTGTGTGCGGACAATTAATTTAATTGTAGACACAGCTGCTTAAAGCTAACTTTATTGTTTTGTTTTGAAACTGGAATCAACAAGATGTGTAAATCATTTGGATGTTTGTAGCTGCTGTATGAGGTAAGGACTCTGTTGAGAAAACCAAGTTCTTAGTGTTAACTCCTTTCAGAGGAATCTCACCTGGCCACTTAGTTTCTCTCACTGTTCCTCAGATGTTGCAGAAAAGACGGACACACAAAACCATTCCAGACCAGAGGTTTAATTACCAATCATACATTTATTTAAACATTCAGCTGAATGGAGACAACAACTCACCAACAGAAGAAACAGCAACACGTTCCCAGTTGTGTCTGAAGTAATAACCCCTTTACTTCTTTTTATACTATAAATCCTACTATCAAATCATGATGCCCTGGAACCTTCAGCCTCCCTCACCCCACTTACACAACTGTTCTTCGTGATTATTCTATCATAAGCTAAATGTAACCTAATTTCTTAGCAATCAAAGTTGGATTATATTGTACAGTTTGAGCTGCATTACCATTTAGCATTTATGCAAGCTTTAACTGTGCATCTTTGTGAGATACCTTTGAATAAAACATGTTATAAAGCTGTAATGAGTTTAACAGAAATGAGAAATGAGCACAAACCATACTTTACAACTCTCAAAAAGATTTCTTTCTGACAGTCTGTAAATTGCATGAAACACAATAACTAAACTAAAATTCACAGATCAGTTCACAGGTTTCTGAACAACATGACAATTCTCATTTTTACTCACAGATCACGCTGAGTAATTATAACAAATACACTGTCAATAGGGCATAAATATGACCTTGATTCTTGAAGAGGACTGTGATGAAGCCTCAGGAAAACGTGAGCTGACGAGAGTTAGCCGTTAGGAGCGGAAAAAAAGTTACTGATTTGCTCAGGAGTTACTTTAACAATAAAAAAACAGCTGATGACAATCAAAGTGTGTAGGTGTTGTAAGCATCTCTCTCGATTTTACCCATCAATTTTCATCCAAAATATTAATACTAATTAAATAATCAAATATTTTCTTCTCAGTCCCACGGTAGTGCTCTCAGCCTCACCTCAGAGGAGAGAATGATCACAGTGGGCGGGACTTGGTGCAGGTATCTGCATTCTGATTGGCTAAGAAAATAGTCAATCTTCTCTTCCTTTGTTTCTCAAAGGGGTAGACATTTATTAAGAAAGTGTTTTTTAATCTGACAAAAGTGCGGTGTTGCAGGGTTGCCAGCTCCGTGCTGCCTACAGGAGAACGGGACATCAGATTATCGTTTTTATAATTTGTCCCACATGGCCGTTACTTTGTTAACTTTGAGAAAGGAACGCTCCCTTTAGTGATATTACCCTTGGAATTATTTATTTCTCTTACATGGGTTAATTTCTCTGAAGGATACACCGTGAGCGCATTGTTATCTCAGTGGTTAAACATTTACAAGAGCAATATTCTGTTTTCGGACTTTCCCTGAAAGCGTCCAGCATCCAGACGTACATTAACTCCTTTCTGGACAAGATGCTTTGTTGACATAACTGTGGAACACAAACCAACAAACCAAAAAAATAAAAAAAATATTCTCAAACCAGAGACCTACGGCTTGACAAGTGGATCACAGCAGCTGTGTCAGCCGGTGTAACACCAGATTGATGTCGCTAACACCGCTGCGACTTTTCTCTGAAGCTTTATTTGTGTCGTTGTGAACTTTAAAGTCTTAACGTAAGTCACAATCTTTTATTAGTCGATGAATAAGAGCAGGGCTCTCAAGTTTCACACATTGGCCGTGAGACATGCATTTTGTGAAGCGCACACGCTCACACGCCACTTCTTGTATTTCTCACGCTAAAAGAAATACACACGCAGACAGCCTTTTTTTGAACCGGAACCAATGTGCAGCGCAATGTTTTCCGCACGCGCTGGAGCCCAATAGGGGTCAAGTTAGCGAGTTTTCAGATCCGTCTGGCCATTTTTCAAAACGACTAGCGACAAATCTAGGGACTTTTTTCTGTGTTATTGGAGACTTTGGC
>NC_051447.1:3266100-3267702 GCF_001649575.2 Kryptolebias marmoratus | reverse complement strand
CAGAAAGGTCTCTATTGGATCTGCTAGCAACAAAAGCTGCAAAATAGTAATGAACTTTAATTCAAGTTTCCTCAAAATTGTGTTTAAAATGTGGATCAGGAGAAGAACCAAGACGTCATGAACCTGTCGCATCTTAAACTACAGAGATAGGGTTTGAGGTTTGGTTAGTTTGGGGGTTTATGTCAGATATAAATATAATCTTGAAGTATGTAGTAATGTTGTTTGAAATTTCTGTAACAATCACAAAGTAAAAGACAATGTTCTGGCCCATTTACCCATAAGAAACTAAACTGTTTTACAGAACAAGTGTCAAACTAAATCTTTGATAAACTCCCAAGCTGACAGTTACGTGGTCATCTTTTGTTCCCACCTCTTTCAAACTCACCTGTGTGCAGGTGCTGCACTGACCTAAGCACAACTAGCTGCAGTCAGTTCGTGCACTCAAAGCGCAGGGCAGCACCTCGGTGCGTCTAATCAGGACACACAGACCTCAGCAGCTTCCGTTTGAAGGAACACACACATCTTTTCATAAGGAAACACAAACTTTGTTTGTTTCCACTGACAGACAGACTATTTTTTTATGATTCCCAGCACGTCAGATTTTCTAAACAGTGCTTTTCTAAATAAAGAGGGTGATATAGCAGTTTAGACAGCTTTGTTTTAGCTGTTAGTAAGAACAGCTAAAACTCCTAAGAATGAGAACGATGACTGATTGGTTGAGACTAATGTTATTTGTTGTCTGGTTTCTGTATTTGTCCAAAACAGCTGTGCCTCCACAGTTCGGTATAAATACAATTACCATTACACCCACAGTTTACTGGTTTTGTAGAAAGAAATTGATCAGATGGCTGAGTTTTGAAGTTGAACAAACATTTATTGAGTGAGACTTTAGTCTTTCTTGGCAGCAGCCTTTCTCATGGCAGCCAGGACGTTGCTCAGCTCTTCTCTCTTCCTCTTGGCTCGGATGTGAGTGCCAATCTGAGAAGGGGAAAAAAAAGTAACTCACTTTAGAGAGGTGTTTCAGAAACCTGACCTTATTGTTAAGACACTAAAATATGAAATTACAAATCATTTTATGCTCCTTTACTTTTCTCATACTGTGTCTGTTACTCAAACCTACCAGGAGTTGTGTAAATTAACTTCACAAGTGTGACTTAAGTGACTGTGAACCATCTTAATGTCAGAATAATAATCTAGTTGAGGTGATTCTACAGAAACATCGGTGAACCTACAGATCAGCTGACTGTGTGATGTGGCTCCATGTTTAGTTACATGTAGTCTAAACGCTCAGGATGGTAGCTAGAAGTTTTTTTCTTTTTAAATAAATGACTTACAGGCAGATTTTTCAGAGTTAACACTGATGAAGACACTAGTACTTCAGTAAAGCTTCACTTAGATCTGACTGCATCACTGGCGGCGCCAGGGGGCGCTAGAGGGTGCTATAGCTCCCCCTGGAAAAGTCATAGCACCCCCGTAGCACCCCCAAGCAAAGGCATAACCGGGGTATGTGTGGGACATGTCCCCCACTTCCCTTATGTATGCCCTATATCCCCCGCACTTTTTTCCAGCCGCTGCAATTGTTTAATTTGTTGTTAACATGTG
>NC_051447.1:3261296-3263205 GCF_001649575.2 Kryptolebias marmoratus | reverse complement strand
TGATGATTACAAATGACAACAAATGAAAATCTCAAATTCATCATATCAGAAAATTAGAATCTTGTGAAAAGGTTTAAAATTGATGGCACCTGGTACCACACTCTAATCAGCTAATTAACTCAAACCACCTGCAAAGGCCTTTAAATGGTCTTTCAGTCTAGTTCTATAGTACTCACCCCCCGTCGACGGCTGTGTTTGGGAGCAGTCACGTTCTTGGTGACTGGATGACCTTTGTTAAGGCCAACTGCCATAGGGTAGCGGATAGCCATATCTGAGGGGGAAAAAGTGCCAGTGTCAATCTTTTGTTTGTCAAATAACCATATTTTCAACTTTCCTCTCAACTTTAATCTCTTTTTTTTACTAAATCACGGTCAGCTGGTGATTGGCCGGTGAACAGCCACCTACCACCAGGCTTAGCCTCTTTTCTGGGGGAAAGCCTGTATATAAATCTGATAATGACGTTGTCTATGGTGGAAAGTTAAATAATAATAATTTAAAAAAAACATGTAAGAACACAAAAAAGCAGCTATCAGCTCAAAATTATTTTAGGATCAGAGTGGTAGACTTCACAAGTACCACTTAACAAAAAGATCTAATGTGGAACCATAGTCTGATGACATTTGTGGAGTTACACCATTGACAATGTACTGTAGACTGTATTATGGATGGCCAGATAGGCACAATGTAGGGAACACACAGTTTGACATTTCTGTGCTACAAGCTGGAGCATAGACAAGGTTTTAACAAAGAGGTCACCTGTCACTTTGAAAATAACATGGATTTCCTTGACCCATGAAGTGTCCAGCTATGCAGTCTGACATTTCTGTTAAAGGGTTACAAATTTAGAGCTTGTCCATAGATGACAGCTCCATAACAAATACGTCCTGTCGTAGGATGGGAGTATAAAAATGGGCATGCTTAGCTAATTTTGGCATTCCTATCTCCATGAAAAAACTGGGTCATAAAAAAGATGTGAATTTAAAAATCTGAGGAATTTAAGTTTATTTTAAAAAAGGGACAATGTACAATAATTCAACTTGAGTACACTATAAGAACGTCACGTAATGTGCCAGATTTACCTACACAGACTAATTTACATCAGCAGACCCTGACAAGTTGGTGGCACAGGATTAAAAATACATTGCAACAGATAAACTGGCTTTTTTTTTTATTTAAAGCCGACTTTAGCTTTAGTGGGACGGAAGAGCCGGGGTAACAGTTTACGTTGTGGTGTTCTCAGCAATGACTCCATTAACCCTTTCAGGCTCAAGTTAAGTTTTAGTAACAGGAAAAATCAGATATGTTGTTGCAACGCCTGCCTTGAGAGGGTTAAGCATCACATCTTAAACTTCAACCCTGAGCAGGCATTTGGCCAGTCTGGTCATTCATGAAACAAGCTTTTTTCTATATGTTCACCTTAGTGGTGGCAGCCGAAGAGCCCAATATTTTCTGCAATGGTCAGTCTGACTTTCACTGAGAAGATGGGTCGACGAATAAGTAACAGGAGTTCATCTGGATACTGATTATTCGGAAACTGAAATTTACCCGAGATGGTTCAGCTGAACTGATGAGTTGCCCTAAAACAGATGTTCATCACTCAGGACCATCCCAAATAACAGAGCCCGCTGATCTCTGTCAGCACAAATGCAACTATTGACAAAAGTAAAGATGGTAAACTAACGCCAAGTTGTTGGTTGTTTAAATCAATCTGTATAAAAAGCATTTTGTGAGAAATACTTTTTATACACTTTACCAAAGGTTATACAAAACCATAATGGAGAAAGCCAGAAGCTGTTGGAGGCATTTGTGGTAAGCTGTCCATGGCCCAAGTTAAAATAATTAAGAATATAATATTAAACAGTACCATATCACTTTAATCAAATCAACGCTACTCATTGATAAATTAAAC
>NC_051447.1:3258056-3261196 GCF_001649575.2 Kryptolebias marmoratus | reverse complement strand
TCTCTTGCAGACCACTCCGGACACCGCCCACTGTATATAGTCTCACCCTGTAAATAAATTCACTTACCTTTACTTCCGTCTCCATGTTTGGTCTTGGTTTCGCTCTTCTGGACAGTACCTCCCGAGTTATGACAATCCTCGGAAATACAAGTAATACAGAAAGGCATCAAAAACCATAAGAAATATACTTTGTCTAAAAAGGTCTCCAAAACAGCCAAAAATAAGCAAAGGCATAAAAACGGTGTAGTTACCACACTTTAGTTTTCTGTCCAAATCCTCAGAAATACAAGTAATACAGTAACGCATCAAAAACCATGAAAAATACATTTTGTCTAAAAAAGTCTTCAAACAGCCAAAAATGCACAAACTCAAGTGACGCATAAAAGCACTGAAATTAACACAGTGTAGTTTTCTGTCCAAATCCTCAGAAATACAAGTAATACAGTAAAGCATCAAAAACCATGAAAAATACACTTTGTCCAAAAAGGTCAATAAAACAGCCAAAAATGCACAAAGGTAAAAAAACTGTGAAATTACCACTCTGTAGTTTTCTGTCCAAATCCTCAGAAATACGATACAGTAACACATCAAAAACTATTAAAAATTCACTCCGTCTCAAAATGTCTCCAAAACAGGCAAAAATGCACAAACTCTACTATGTCATAAAAACAGTGAAATTAACACTAGTTTTCTTTCCAAAATCACAGAAATACAAGTAATACAGAAAGGCATAAAAAAAACCATGAAAAATACACTTTGTCTAAAAAGGTCTTCAAAACAGCCCAAAATGCACAAAGACACTTTACCCACCTTGCCTGCTGGTGGTGGTCAGAGGGCCTGTCAGCAGCTTACTGTTTCACAGGGGTTCAAGGATGGCCATTTCTCCACATACACAGCTGTCAGTGGGTTTCTTAGACAGTCATCGAGGTGTTCTGAGACAGCTAACATTTTCATCAAATAAAGCCACACGTTACCCACAATGCTGTTACTTACCAGTCTAAGCAGAACCTGAGGACAATGAAAGGAGGAAAACAACAGTTCAGTTTATTTAATTATTGAGTTTATTTGACATGGACAGAGATGCAGTAACATTGACAAGATTAAAAAGCACCAGTCCCATGGTTGCATCATTCTGCTTACAGTGTTACCTAAAGTGCTGTGAGAACTTGTCCCTAAATGGGCTTTTATTAAAAGTATATCTAAAATACTACAGTAATTAAGATAATGGTAAGAGTTAACAGTGATCCTAACAACATTCCTAAATACAGACAAATTGTACAACAGTGGGACTAAAGGATGGCAGTAAAACATATTAAACATGAATATAGTGCTGTTTGTGAAACAGTCAGGACCCGATTTAGTGATGTTGAATCTAGTTACAGACTTCAAATTAACATGGAGTGAGTTACAAAAACCAGTTCAGTTTTGTAGAAGGAATAGATGTAAATCAGCCCACAGGATGATCACCACCATTCCACACATTGATTCAGTGTTTAAAGACATTAACACAACAGAAACATTATCAACAAAGTGAGGAGGTTTCCGAAATGCTTCAATGTGTTCATTACATGTCAGTTCAGGAGGAAACTGTTTCACACACTGATGTATCCCACATAAACTTTATCTAATCATTTTCATTCTCTCGAAATGAGAACATAATAACTCAGTCTGCTGATGTGGTCTACAGCCTGTTCAACATTACAATAATGTACTCACCAACCAAAGAACTCTGGTCAGCAGGTTTCTTTCAGTCTGAAAAAAGGCACAGCCTGTTAGTTATCCACCAGAACCACAGAACACAGAGAAAATACAGCTCATTGTCAGTTGTTTGTCTTTCAATATTTACATGAATTAATAAATTTACTATAAAGGTCTGAATTACAAACACATTAACATTATTTTATAATTAGTATTTAATAGGAGCAGGATAAAAAGTCCAGCTCTATTGTCTGACCTTAACTCACTATCAAATATATTTGCTCCTACAAAGCACAGAACAGTGTTTTTTACACAGTCTCTAGACGCCATTTTTAAACGGTTATTAAACGTCCATGAGCGTCAAGTACAACGGGTAAACTAACGGAAGGTGATCGCAGCTGACAACAAGACAAGTTACATAACAAAATATTTAGGCATTTCCTGATTAACTGTATTTCCAGTTACAGTTAAAATAATACATCTTACTTGTTTTACATCAAAATAATTTTACATTTTACAGACGGTGCGGCTCCACAAAAAGGCAACAGCAGCTGAGTTTGTCCGAGGCACAGGTGAACAACAACGGCCAGTTCCCAGATAGCATTGGACTCCGGGGCGGATCCGCCCTAAATCCGCTCAGGTCCGCCTTACTGATCCACTGATCGCCCCGCCCCCAACACAGTGAACTGTTAAACAGCGAACCCCCTGCGCAGTCGGAGGTGATCCGCACATTGTACGCGCTCTTTTTAAACCATTCTCAGTTACAGCATTGGCGTCATTCGGAGTTAGAAGTTGGACAGCAACAACGTCTCCTTCAGATCGTTCCCTTCTTGCACAGTAAGTAAGCTGGTAAAACTGTTAATATGTGCTTGTTTGTGCAGATGGAAAAGTGGGTGAATGTATATGATATGTCTCTTTGCTAATTGTAACTTTGTAATGACCAGCGAGCTTGGTTAACTAGCATTTGGTGCTAGCTAATGTAGATTTGAGTTAAAGCTTGATAAACACCAATATTATTTTGTTTATGACTAAGGTGACCAGATTTCTGAGACTCAATCTAGGGACATTTGCAACTTGGGGATAAAAAAGACATACATTAATCAAAATGAAATGAAGAACAGGGGACAATTACAACTTACATAATTATTTATATTTCGACAATATAAATCAAGTGTAATTACACACTGTTGTTTCCTATGAGTAGTAAAATTAATAAAGTAGCAGTAATAGTAATTGTACCATAAGCATTAAAACTGGTGGATCATTTGTCAGGGGTAGAAACCTTGTCAAAAAAAAATCACCTTCTTTGAGGATGTAAGTGAAAGTGCTTTTGTTGTGCTGTGAATTAATGTGAACATATACTTACATAAGTGTAAATAAGTACGTTCAGTGTGTGTAGTCATGTAGTTGATGTATAAGAATATGGTGTGTGCATGTGTAAG
>NC_051447.1:3248022-3256828 GCF_001649575.2 Kryptolebias marmoratus | reverse complement strand
CGGGGTCGCAACAAGTAGAGACAGCTAGCAGGCAGCCCAAGAAGAAAGACTTTTACCAAAACGAGGGGGACGTCTGTGATTTGGTTCAAGAAGTCCGACACGGAGCAGAAAAAGGTAATATGCTAACTCTGCTAATGCTAATACTAACTTCTGCTATTAGACTGTTTTCTCATCTGACGCCAACACAACAAACCTCTTCTATCACTTAAAGAAGAACCACGAAAAAGAATATCTAACAATCCAAAAAGTGCAAGGTCAAGCAAGCTGTAAAAGCCGGGGAAAGTTGCAAAAAGGAAAACTATAGCCGGCCGAAGCTAATGCAGTCTGTTGACATTTGATACATATATATTGCTGCACTAAAATGCAGCAGATCTCATTTGTGAAAGTTGAGTTAAATGTCACTTCGAAATAAAGCTTAAAAAAAGTAAGAAATTAGATTATTCTTTCATATTTTTCAGAGAATAATTGACAACGTACGTAACTGGGGTATATCGTGATGTACATCGTTATCGTGATATAAAATTATCCATATCGTGATATAGGATTTTTTCCGTATCTCCCAGCACTAGGTCACAGAATATGATACCCATCATAATAGGGCTGCAACAACAAATCGATAAAATTCGATAATTAAAAGTGTTGGCAACAAAATTCATTATCGATATGTGTCGCGCAATTTATGCGTCACTAACGTTGTCGCGGAAACGGTGACGTTACCCGCAGCGCGTTGTGAAATCTGAACACTCCGTCCTCTCCGTATGATGATGAAGAAGCTACGGCTCCTCTTCCTCACTGCAAACTTTCTTTCTGCTACTCCATTACCGTTTTGGGGGGCATATTTTACTCACTGCAGGTTAGAATCTGCTGAATAGAGTTTTGTGTTTAGTCTTTTTCCGTTGTCTTAAAGTTGTTAAGCAGCAGAACTAGCTCTGTGAGCTCTGTTAGCAGCAGTTAGCATACAGGAAACTGCAGGCTGCTTACTCCTTTACATACAGATAACTTTTTTATGTGGGCCAAAATGAATGACTGAATGAATGAATGAATTCCAAGACGACCGATTAATCGATTAATCGAGAAAATAATCGCCCGATTAATCGATTATTGAAATTATCGTTAGTTGCAGCCCTACATCATAATCTGTGACCTTACTTTAATTTCCCCTAAATAATATCACAGTTCAATACAACTATTTTTCAGAGTTCTGCCACCTCCACACTACGATCTGGGGGCATTTAACATAACACATGACCCTCAAATAGCCAGTATCACACAGGTTACAGAATATGATTCCCATCATAAACCTGTCAGAGTATATGACCTTAATTTCTTGGGTTTTTTTCAAAATGAAGTTGTATGAAAATTGACAGGTTATTTGAAACAAAGTTGTTTTATCACCTGAAAAGGAAATTGTAGTAAACACCTTGTACACCTCTTGTAGAATGCGATGTGACATCGATTCTCAATTTCTTTTGTAGTTTTGTAATAGTGTGATCTTGATCAAAAGCAGTTTGCTGTTTGAAAAGGAACATGAATAAGATATTAACAGTAAAATGTTTATTGATATTTTATTACTCACGTTCCCTTTTAACTATGAACAGTGGTTAATACTTGCAGTTCGGTGGTTAATGGTACAAATAAATACTGCTGATGGTTTTGCTAGTTTCAGAATGTTTAACCTTATCATGGTATGCACTTATTTGGCCCAGAGGTATTTCTAAATGTTCCAAGTATGTGGTTATGTTTGAGCTATACTGTTTTAAATTAAATGTACACATAGCAAAGTGTATTTTTCTTTAAGTTAAAAAATTATTATGGTGATGATGATGATGATGATGATGATGACGATGATGATGATTATGATGATGTAGTCAAAAAGGTAAACTTTAAAACTTAACATACTTTTGGTCCTTTAACAATTTAAAGTTCCATTTTTTTAGTAATTTTTCTTTTTAATTATGTAAGAGCTATAACGGTGTAAACACGACTCTTTGAGTGAGGTGATTGGATGGGGATCTATATGAAAATCACATAGACATATATTTAGAACAGGTAGTCTAGGTATTTTCAGCAAGCGGAGAGTTAAATTTAAGCCTGCATCATGGACAGCAGGTTAGTCGAACAGATAACACTGTACCTGACAAAAGGAGAATATCCGTCAAATTTTGACAAACAACAGCGCTACACTGTGCAGCGGAGAGCGGCTAATTTCACCATGATTGATAAGACATTTCACACGCAAACAGAAAACAGCAAGACCATACACTTCTGTTAAACAACCATTTTAAACTGTTTGCAATCTCTTGTACAACAAACATTTTTTTAGATGGTGAGTTGCACTACGTCCGACACAAGGGTTCTGCAAAAGAATTAACAGCCAAAGTCGTGTGCAGCGCTCAAGAGGCGTTTAGTTTCACGCCAGCGACTTTGGCTCATACTGTGGGCAGCTAAAAACCAGGGATGCCCTCTCACAGAGATATGATTGGCCTGGAATAGAAAAATGGGTATGTTTGTTTTGTGTTCGCACAAATTTTTAACGGAATCATAAAATGGTTTTCACACTTTTACTTCTGAAAATTTTATTGCTCTTACAGGTGTCCCAATGCGCTGTTTGCCAGAAAAATTGCTACTATTATTAAAACTACTATTAAGTCTGAAGTACAGTACAAACCTATCAACGTAAGTTTTGTGCTATTAATCTTTACTTCATACATATTGCCCTTACCCCATGGCTTCTATGAATATGTTGAAGATAAGCCTTATATGTAAAAACAACATGTGTATGCCAAATAAGTATTTACTCAGTTTCATTGAAATGAATAACGTATTGGAACACGATACACTTGGACAACTTTCACTTTAGTGCTACTAGCAAGCATCATTCCTCTTACTTGAATGAAATTTGAAGAAAACTCTACCCAGTTTTGTCAGGTTATCAATGCCTACCTCAGAAAATGTGTAGAAAAGTATAATTAGGACCGCAAAAGCACAAAGACTTTCTTTATAAACACATTTGAGATGACAAACATCTGGCAGAGAAAGACATCAAAACTAAAGGTATTTTGAAATATTTAAAATTTGTTATTTCTACAATATTAGTAATAATCATAAAGCAATAGATAATAAGTATTAAATACATGTCTACAACTTTATTCTATCTTTAGTGTAAACCAGACACATTTGAAATTATGTTGGGGGCAGTTCATGAACCTGGACACTGGATACTTGCAGTAAGAAATGTTGTTATTCAGTGTATGAAGTTAGCTGTTGAACTAATGATCTTACTGAATACATATAACACGTCTGTTGTTGTTTTTCCCACAAACCTAAATAGGCAATATATCCAAAACAAAAAAGGAGCATTGTCCTCGATTCCAGTGGCCATGCTTCTTCAAAATTGAAGAACTGCTTAGAATCCACAAGGTGTTTATTCTAATACTTTGTACTAAGGACTCTTAAAATTCTAGAAAAAGAATGTCTGAATTTTCATTAACACTGACATATCTCTGTCTTTAAAGGGCATTCATGAGGAAGCTTGGAAATCCGATTGTCTTGAGGTGGAAAGCTGAAACACTGCCCTATTCTTCTCAGACAGACAGCAGTTCTTGTTAGTGCTGGGCGATATGGAAAAAAATCCTATATCACGATATGGATAATTTTATATCACAACGATATATATCACAATAAACCCTAATTACGTACGTTGTCAGTTATTCTCTGAAAAATATGAAAAAAATAATCTAATTTCTTACCTTTTTCAAGCTTTATTTCGAAGTGACATTTAACTGAACTTTCACAAATGAGATTTGCTGCATTTTAGTGCAGCAATATATATGTACCTGTTACGACGTAACAGTATCAAATGACAACAGACTCTTTTATCTTCAGCTGGCTATAGTTTTCCTTTTCGCAGCTTTCCCCGGCTCTTTTACAACTTGTTTGACCTTGCACTTTTTGGATTGTTAAATATTCTTTTTCGTGTTTCTTCTTTAAGGGATAGAAGAGGTTTGTTGTGTTGGCGTCAGATGAGAAAACCGTCTAATAGCAGAGTTAGCATTAGCAGAGTTAGCATTATTACCTTTTTTTGCTCCGTGTCGGACTTCTTAAACCAAATCACAGACGTCCCCCTCGTTTTGGTAAAAGTCTTTCTTCTTGGGCTGCCTGCTAGCTGTCTCTACTTGTTGCGACCCTGAGTTTGATACTTCATGCGTCTCCATCTTTCAGCACTTATGGTGAAAACACCGCGCCGCACAGAAAGCCGCTGCCATAAAGCATGTCGCAAACCCCCACGTAAAGCAGTGTCATGTTGCAAAACGGAGGTTCTTCGCAAAATAGCTATTTTTTCTTCATCTTTATCACTTATATAAACTGAATGTATGTAAAGTGATAACACATTAGTGTTATCACTTTGCATACATTCAGTTGCAAAGCTGAGTGTTTTTTAGGCTTCAACGTAGGCATTCGTCGAAGCCTACGTTATAAAATATTTACATGAATCATTAATACAATTATGATAGAAACGATAGAGACGATAGAAGAAAATATATCACGATAGATACTTTTCTATTGTCCCCAGACTTCCCACGATATGTATCGTTATATCGCCCAGCACTAGCTCTTGTGGTGTATTTGTTCTCAAAGTGAGTTTTCATTTTCATCATTTTGAAATAATATTTTAAAATGTCTTTCATTTACAGCTGAGTGTTTTTTTCTTTACCTCCTAAAAATGTAATTTATATACTCTTAATTTCTAGTATGCCGAGAAAATTCTTGGAGAAGAGCCCCTGACATTTCAAAATTCTCGGTCAACAGTTGACAAATACAGAATGGAAGTGGCCATAAAATTGCTAACAGAAACAGGTATGCTTTGAATTTACTGTATGAAACTTTACACATCTTCAAATGTTCTGTAATAGTGTGATTATAGTCCATGTAGTAATAAGTAAAAAATCTTCAAAATTATATTTTCACACAGATGATCTAACAAGGCTGTGCCACTACTGTGGGGAAGAAGATCCAGAACCAGATGCCACAGCCTCTAAGAATAGTCCCCACATTGACTGGGTTGGTTTCAAATAAAACAGGGTTTGTGCCAGATTTTTCCTGTGAGCAACACCTGTTTCTCTGTATTATATTAAAATAGTACAGTTGAAAAAAAAATTTTTAAACTGATCCATCAACATTAACAACTCTTAAATAATACATAAGGGGATGATAAATTATTATTTTAGAATTGAACCAGATGTGTTTTTGTAATAGCTTAAATAATGAACTGGGAAAGAAGTCTATCTCAAGTATTGAGTGTCAGAGTGTCAAGGAGCCTGCTAAACAGAGCTCAGTGATTGGCTGGTTGTGCTCCTGAACTTGCTTAACAGCGCTCAATGATTGGTCGGCACAAGGACTTCAGGGAGGGTGCGCCTAGGAATACCAGGTGCTGTAAGCTTTTGCCATTTTCATTCTGACCGGTAATACCATAGTGACTTTCCGTTTAATTAGCCTTTAATAAGCATATTGTGACAAACTTTTCAGTAGCCTCGTATGAGATAAATCACGTGACTGTAGGGCTTTGCACTTTGTATATTTGCTTAGGTTCCATATGTTATCAGGACTTTTTTGAAAAAATGATGAAATAGGGTGAAAGTTAAATTCAATGAAACTGCAATCTCTGCTTTATTCTGTCAAGTTTAACAAAGTGCTCGGTCTGGAATATTTCAGGGTGATTCATGATAGATAGGTTAAGGTATGTCAATTACGCATTCAGCCGGGTCATATTCTGAGAGACTGTCCACTTTTTTTGTCTTTCCTGTGGAGTCCAGGGGCATTATACGAGGGAGTGCTCTAGGAAGAAAAAAAAGAATCAAAATGCTAGATCTGTAATAATAGTATGGAAGATTGCATATGTAACAAATGTGTGTTGGAGGATCAAGATCAGGGTTCTGGTTTGTTTTCGGTGAGTGAGGAGTGTTGAGAAAAACAAAGTTTTAGTATTCACTCCTTTCAGAGGAATCTCACCTGACCACTTAGTTTCTCTCATCGGATATTTTGATGTTGCAGAAAAGACCGACACACAAAACGAGTCCAAAGCAGAGGTTTTAAAAAAACAAACATACATTTATTTAAACATTCAGCTGAATGGAGACAACAACTCACCAACACGAAGCAACAGCAACACATTCCCAGTTGTGTCTGAAGTAATAACCCCTTTACTTATTTTTATACTCTAAAGCATACTATCACATCATGATGTCCTGGAACCTGGAAAAAATGACAAAGCTAATATGTTTACCTCTAATAATATTCATGTTGCTTCTCTCGCTTAATGCTTGTGGGCTCCGCAGAGAAGAGAAAATGGAGAACATTATTTTTCAGTCAACTTTTGATGTTCTGTGACACTGTAGTGTTTTTGACAACTGGGTGTAACATNTTTAGGAATGGCAATGTGGGACAACATAGCATGAAGCGGGCACCACTGCCCCCCCCCCACCTCTTTACCCCTAACCCTCAACCACACACACACATTCACATTTTAAGTATTACATTATCTGTGTTTAATTCTGTCTGCCCAAATATATACAGTTGTATATAAAAAGTTTTGCCAGACACAGCTTATCTATTCATCAGCTGATCATGTCTTTAAAACATCATGCAAAAAACCTGCACTATTTTTCACAAACTGACACAGAGGTGGTCAGCAGAAATTCAAACCCTACTGGGCATCTAGGTTTTTGTGGCCTCACTAGCTGAATTATACCTACCTGATGTCATCTCTGCTCTCCTCTACAGCTGATCACCAACCTCATGTCTGTCTCCTTCATTCCTTACTTGTGTTTTTCTCCTCTAAGTCATATAGTATTATTAATTAGCTTTGAATAAATTAAACATCTTGCTAATGTACTTTTTTAATATAAACAATATTTTTAAAAAAATCCTTTGGTATTAAGCGGCTGTTTCTACACTTCCAGCTAACATTATTCCAACCTGTCTCCTTCTCCTGTCTGTCCTGATTCTTTCTCTTCATCCTCTCAGCTGTTATATTTAGCCCCCCCGTCCCCGACAAGGGACGCGGGGGCTAAATGCGGGACATTTGGCAAGTATGACAACAATGTAATGTTAGAAAGCAGAGGAGCCCTGCTCTGTTCTACACCTCATTTAGCTCGTTTACTGAACTTTAGCACAACATATAGGCTATTGTTAGTGTGCTGAGTGAGCAGATAATAATCAATAATAATGATGCAGATAATAATCAATTTTATAATCAGTTAATATTATAAATCTAAAAGCTGCCTCACATACATTATTAAACTATTTAATGATCCATTTGACCTAACCATTGAAAACATGGATGAAATAAGAAATCTGAAACAGATAAAATACATCTAAAACACAGTTTAATATACCTGACTTAGTTACTTGTTTGTTTGTTTGTTTTTGTTTTTATATCAGTAATGTTTAACAAAACAAACCAGTTCAAAGGTTCAAAATATTTCTTGTAGTTATCACGGGCAATCAGAAAAATCCTCTTTGTCTGTTAGCAAAATATCTCCTGAACCAATGGTTTTGAACCTCTCAGAAAGTAATCACTGGAGGTACATCTACAACTGATTATCTTTTGGAGTCAACCTGATTCAAGATGGCCGCCACAGTCAGCTGACCTTAGAAAAAAACCTAAATGGCTGTAACTCAATCAGTTCTGCAGATACTAAACTTTGGTGTGGTAGTAGCTGAGTCCTCCCCAACACATCCTCCAAGTGTTGACAGACAATTTCTGCAGAATCCTGACTTACTGGGTGGTTTCCAGACAGGAAAAAGTGCTGTTTGGAAAAAAAACTATTAGCAGAACCAACGTAGTAGAGCTAATGCTGGAGATGCTCTCCAGATGCACAGGTTGAGACAATAATGACTGCAGAGGAGATAAATAAATGTTTCTTCACTTCCTGTTAGAATCAGCCAATCACAAGCAGACTTCAGCTATTTGACCAATGAAATGCTTCATCATGTAAAAGGGCTTTAATCTGAGGGAAGACTCATGAAATTAGTTTTCATTTCTTGAGTCAAACTATTCTGATGGAAAGTTGAGGTGAAGTAAGTGATAAATTCAATCGTCTCCTCGTGACCTCGCAGAGGATCAGAAACAGGAAGAAGGGAAATTATGCTGGAAGCTGATTGGCTGAGAGCAAAATCAGGAGGGAAAACTATAATTGACTGAGAGCAAACAACAAACAAGAAACTTGAGGAAAAGAGAACAACAACCAACAGGAATGGGGGATCCTGCCTGATCCCAACCCAAATATGTTCATGAGATCAGCTTTATTGGGAATTAGGATTTATTAAGATGCAGCAGAAGTGAAAACGGCCAGAAAAGGTAAAGTATGTAACATATGTAAAGTGCCAGCAGAGAGCAGAAGGCAAACACTAACGACATGCTAATGATCATATTCTTTAATGGACCAACATTTAACAACGTTTGTACATATCTGGGCTATATCTTTGCTGCTGCAACACTGAGAATTCCCATGCAGAGGATCAAATAAAGGATTCATTTGTTTCATTCCTAGTTTTCCGACAGTTAACTCTGAACATCCATTAGTTTATTTGTGTTGTCACTAAAACCAGGAAGATAGAGCACATAACACTAGTTTTAAAGTCCCTACACTGGCTCCTTGTAGCTCAAAGAATAGACTTTAAAATACTGTTGTTAGTTTATAAATCACTGAACGGTTTAGCACCACAATACATTAAAGATCTGTTATCGCTGTACCAACCGTCTAGACCCCTCAGATCTTCTGGTTCTGGACTGCTCTGCATCCCC
>NC_051447.1:3244782-3247304 GCF_001649575.2 Kryptolebias marmoratus | reverse complement strand
TTGATAAGGTTAAAAAGTGAAATAGGAAAAGTTTCTTCATCCTGCAGCTGATTTTGTTCTTGTGTGTGGGACTGCTGCTGCATCTGTGGCTTTGTGCTCCTCTCTGACTGAATCCTCCCATCGTTCTGCTCAGGACAAAACTGTCCTACTTTACCATGGCCGATGCATAATGTAGTTAGGATTATAATGAGCTGAAGTTCCATCATGACTATGTGCTCAGTTTTACTGATGATGCTGAGCTTGGAGAAGTTTAATCAGCTCTGCCTTAGACAGCAGGAGGAAGCTGCAGACCATCCGCTCATTCACTGAAAGTCTCCAAACTAATCAGAGAAAATAAAGAAATGTTCCTAACACCAGGTTCAGATTGTTTTATTATCTTCAGCTCACGTGCAGACATTAATAATAATAACAGCTTTAAAGTCATTTCATTAAAACTGTGGAGTATTTTCTGCAGCTCCCTTCATTGAATGTGCAGCAGTGCCCTCTGCTGTTCATACAGGAAAGTGGAAACATTTCCAGCACCTGGTATTAACAGGCCTCAGGCAGGAGAAAAACACTGGAACTAAATTGCAAACTGCATTTTTATGGTGAAAATGGATGTAAACAGTATTAAAAAGTTGTATACGATGATATGATTCCATTGTTTTTGCACAAACTGCAGATGGTGCTCAGTCAGTGGAGGCTTTTAAAAAGATGCTGACATTAATAAGAGGTCAGTTTGCTGTGATGGAGGTTTGTGATGATCTGTGCTGAACGCCATATGGACAATCTGAGAAGCTGAACTGCTCCTCTGACCTCACACAGGAGCTAAAGCTCTATTAGAAGTGTCTTTTTCTGAGTCTGCCTTGTTCGGCCATCCTTGTCTGTTAAAACCTTTTTCTTTCACACAGACAGTTAATATAGTAAACTGAACATCCAGTTCTCTAGAGACAAGAGTCAGACTGATGTGCTGGAATCTCAAACACAAAGCTGTTGGTTGACTATCTCTGACAGGAATGAAGGAAATTTTCATTATTTAAATTTGAGGAGCCATTTTTTACATATCATACTCCCTTTAAATAAAGTTGTAAAGCAGTTTCATTGTTAAGCTCATGATTACTGCTACATTTCTCAGCAGCATTGTAATGACTTCATTTTAAGACATCTTTTTAGGCTGAGCTGCACACTCAAACACATGCTACTGTCTTTATATGGTTTATTTTGCAGTAAATGGATGCAACAAAACTAAAACCCAAAATGCAGACACACAAGGAGCTCGAGGGTAAAACTAGTTTATTTAAAGAAAAGAGACAAAAACAAAGGGCTGACGTGGCAGCAGAAACTACAGAACAAAACCTCACAAGAACACGAGGAAACCAGACTGAGCATGACAACAAACAATGAACCAGTGGGTATGTGAAGTAGAGAACCGGGTTTTAAAGACATGGGCTGATGAGGAAGTGGACACAGGTGAACTGATTAGCAAACGAGGGACAGGTGTATGACAGGTGCAGATGGGTGTGGCAGGCTGACAGGGAGTGAATGGAGGACAGGTGAATAATGACAGAAGACACAGAGGGCACAGGGAGCAAAACTAAACATCAAACTAAACACAGGAACAACAAATAAATCAAAAAGAATTACAGAAACAATAAACCTAATACAAAAGAAACTAAAACTAAAACAAATCCTGACAAAAAGAGCCAGTATCACTCCTGTGTTAGCATCTCTCCACCGGCTTCTTGTTAAATACAGAAAGTCTTTTGTTTGTTTTTAAAGCTTTGCATGGTCTGCCACCTGAATATCTATCTGAACTTTTCTGTCCTTATCCAAACTCTAGATCTCTTAGATCTTCTGAACAACTCCTTTCAGATGTTCCACGCTCTCGACTGGTCCGTAAGTGAGATCGGGCCTTTGCTGTAGAGTTGTCTTCCCAAACTGTGGAGCTGTCTTCTACTCATAATCTGTTGAAGCTTTTAAAACACCTCTTAAGACACATTTATTTTCTTTGGCTTTTAATTTAAGCATAATAAAACAGATTCTATCATCATCCGGTGGAGATCATACTTGTTATTATTTAGACACCATGCATCCTCCTTGGTGAGCCTTGTTTCAGCTGCTTCTGGATCAGCTTCTTATTGAACCTCTTCAACCAATTCTCCTTCACTTCTGTTGAAAATCTCTCACTGTAGAAATGTGGAATGAGTTGTATTCAGTACGACTGTGATATCAGTTGCTGTTCAGATCCAGTCTGTTGAAGAGAAAGGTAAAAAAGAAAGAAAAACCTGCATCTCTTTCCAGATATGCGTGGCTCTGCATCCAAGGATCTCCTTTTTGTTAACTTGTCTGACTTGAATTATTTTGCAGAACCCATCTGCAGATCTCAAAACGAGCTTTCTTTAACTGATTCCTGTTCAGCTGTGTGTTCGTCTCCATTCAAGCTGAACAGATATACGGTTTATTTTTACTCACCTGGACAGTATTTAATAAACTGGTTTCAGTTCAGCTGCAGCTTCAGAGAATTTCTCTGCTGAAGATCTTCA
>NC_051447.1:3240398-3244682 GCF_001649575.2 Kryptolebias marmoratus | reverse complement strand
ATTCAAGCTGAACAGATATACGGTTTATTTTTACTCACCTGGACAGTATTTAATAAACTGGTTTCAGTTCAGCTGCAGCTTCAGAGAATTTCTCTGCTGAAGATCTTCACCGGCCAGTGTTTCAGACAGCCAAGTCCTCCCTGGACCACTGATTGTCAACCAGTTCAACTATTCTCCAACTCAGACAATGTTACAGTAAGTGACAACTGGAGTAAAAGAAACAACTATTAATACTGATCTTTGGTCTGACTTCTCACTTCTGACTTCATTCCTTTTTTTGTTGTGATCTAAATTTGCGTTAAACACAACCTGGACAGTTTGGGACCAACTGGTAGAAGTTGGGGCCTGAACTGTTGATGGGAAAATACAACTTCTGGCTGAAAGTCTGCAGCACAAACATTAAATCTGGCAGAACACGAGCTTGAGCTATTGTGAAGTTCTCATTTCACATGCTAAATTACTTGTATTTTTCCTTTTTCTTCCACAGAGAATCATGAAGACCCAGCTTGGATGTTTGATGCTGGTGCTGCTCTCAGCTGCAGATCTCTCTGAAGCTTTACTGAATGTTGTCGATGAGATGGAACCAAACGATTGCACTAGAAATATGAAGACATTGAACACAGAGAGAAAATGCACATACTCAGTCACCTTCATTGTGGCTGATATGTAGGGCGTCAATTTGTTGACATTTTCTAAGGTATTTGTCCAACAGCTCTACAGTAACACAGGTTGGAAAAGTAAAACCTGGAGATCAGAACCTGCTGAGTCCGGTCTTCTTCTGGCTCCTTCCTGGACTCCAGCAGAGGAGCTTCTATATCAATCTATGCTGCAGCTGCTGCTGAGATTTTGGGGGCGCCTGTTACCTGTCCAACGGAGAGAAGGCACAGTTCTCTGACCTCTCCTACGACTCTGAGCTGCAGGTGAAGCTGTGGAAAAAGAGCTGAGAGCTTGTGGGCCTTCAGGAGACCTGATGCAGCCTGATGGGACCGTCACACTGAAGAACTCCACAACCTCATCCCACATCAGGGCCACTGAGGACAAGACTGAACTTCTGTCTGAACTTTGGATTCACAAAGTGTCCAACTCTTCTCATCCACGTGTCTTAATAGTTACTTTACCAAAATTCACTTTATTTTTATTCATCCAGTAACAATTTACAACAGAAAGTTTGCAAAGAGAAAAATCCCACTGAGCATCAACAGGAACATTTTCCACAAAGTAAAACCTGAGATTCTGTAAGATAGACATTTCAAAGTATCTGCTTCACTAAATCCCAGCTGCTTGTTTCCACAGCCCGGTTCTATGTGAGATAGTAGAGCTGTTCTCAGATCAGTTCCAACTGCAGCACTGAGAGTCATCTCCACTTCTTCTGATTCCTCTGTCAGTCACTGCTGAATGAAGCTCTCCTCTCCTCTCCGCCTCCCAGAAACATTCCAGTCAGAGTCTCTCTGCATCATCATCTCTGGATCATCAGGACACAGCTCATCTTCTCCCAGAAACACACCATCATCTTTCTTGGCTCCTGCAGGAAGTTCATCACTTCCATCTGTGGAGAGAAGAAGAAGCAACAGAAGAGATAAATGTGTCTTTCAGAGACTCATTCTTCTTTTGAAACCACTTCATCATATTTTTCCTTATCTCTGAAAACTGGGATTGTACCAGATGATTTAAAAGTTGCTTAAGTTATTCCTCTGTTCAAGGCAGATGTTCCACATTGTTTTAATAATTACAGACCTATATTGATTTTCCATGTTTTTCTAAAGTTTTTGAAAAAATAGTGTGCAAAAGGATTCTCCATCATTTAGTTTATAATTCAATTCTTTACAAACACCAATATGATTTTAGGAAGAATCACTCTACATACATGGTTTGCTCCTCCTGGTTGACAGTGTTACCTCTGCACTTGAAAATAATGAATTCTCCCGTAGTATTTTCATTGATTTATCAAAAGCATTTGACAGCGTGTATCATCATATCTTAATGCAGAAACTTTATAAGTATGGATTTCATGGTATTGTTTACAAATGGTTAAATAGCTATATTTGCAATAGGCAACAATTTGTTAGCTTTGAGGGTTGCAAATCTAACAGAGCTAAGATACTTTGTGGAGTTCCCCAAGGCTCCATTCTTGGGTTACTGTTATTTCTGATTTACCTAAATGATTTATCAAACATTTCCAATGTTCTTTCACCAGTCATGTCTGCTGATGATACGATCCTGCTTCTTTCTCATTTACATTTTGATTCATTTTTGAAAAATGCTAATCTTGGTTTGAGTGCCTACGCTTCATTGTTTAGAGTAAATAAATTATCTTTAAATCTAAAACGATCAAATTTCATGATTTTTTGTGGTAGAAAGTCATATAATGGAAAATGTTCAAAAAATTTAATTGATGGCATAATGATATGACAATTATCATCACAAACATTTCTTGGCGTTATTGTTAATGAGAGCTTAAGTTGGAAAGAAAAATGCATGAATCTATTGGTATAATAAAGAGGGTTCGTCATTATATCACTGCAGAATGTTTGTTTACACTTTATTGTAATCTGATATACCCATATTTATCTTATTGTAATATAGTTTGGGGAAGTACTTTTCCCATACCTTCGCATAAAATTTTGGGTCTTCATAAACTCTTTGTTAGAATTGCAACTCGATCAGACTATCACTGTCCTTCTTTTCCTTTGTTTAAGAATCTACAGATTCTTACTATCTATATTAACATTTTTCAAATTTGTATCTTTGTTTATAAGATTTATAAAAGTCAAGAAGAGATACCAATGTATTTCACTTATTACTTTAAATCAAATATGTAGTTTCATTCTTACCTAACTTTTATCTAAATATCAGACCAGTAAATTCAGTTTTATCTCCGATACAGGGGAGCTAAAGTTTGGAATGACTTTTCGCACTTGGTAAAACGCAGGCCTTCTGTAAAAGAGTTGAAACGTTATTTAAAACTGTATTTATTCAAAGAGTTGTGATTGTCACTTTTTTCATTGTTACATATTCTATTTTAAATTTCAATTACTACTTTGTAGATGTGTTTCTATTTTTTTATATGATTGTACTTCATAAATTTATGATCAACTGATGAAGGATTGAAGAATTCCTGAAACCAGTCCCTGTTCTCCTCTAAGAGATTCATTCAGAAATACAGTTACTGAGAAGCTGCAGGTTTACAGGAAACACTGAATCTTTGCTTTGAGAAGAACTGGGTTTTGCCAAATTCTGCTGAAAGCAGCAGGAACGACTCCAACCTTCTACTGACCTCAAAGTCTGTAGGCTGGACTCTTCACAAGATTCAACAGCTGCTGAACATCTGTATCATGCAGGTTATTGTATCTCAGGTCCAGTTCTCTCAGATAGGAGGGGTTGTAATTCAGAGCTGAGACCAAAGAAGAACAGTTGATCTTTGACAAACTGCAATCTGACAATCTGAATAAAGAATAAAACATGTAAGTTTAAAAAAACAAAACAAGACCTTTAAAGACTCTGAACTCATATATAGTTTCATTAAAATTTGGTTGGCGATTCAGAAAAAAAATTGCTAATAGTACAACCACCCCCTTCTCTCTCTTTCACACACACACACACGCATGCACGCACACACACACACACACACACTCACACACACAGGTGGACAATAAACATGTCTGACCTCAGAGTCTCCAGTCTACATTGTGGACTCTCCAGAAAACCACACAGCTGCTTCACTCCTGAATTTTGCAGGATGTTGTAACTCAGGTCCAGATGTCTCAGATGGGAGGGGTTGGACTTCATAGCTGAGCCCAGAGAAGAACAGCTGATATCTGACAACCAGCAGCTCATCAAACTGAATAAAGAATAAAACATTTAAGTTTAGAAAACAAAACAAGACTTTTAAAGACTCTGAACATTGATCTAACTGAAAGCTGTTTTAACTTGTTTCAAACTAAACTATTTGAATTATTGAAATTTAATCAGTAATAATAAATAATAACTGTTAGTTTCAGCTCTGCTTTTATTGTGAAAGTCATGACTTTAACTATGAGCTGAAAATCAAGTGTGTCACAGTTTCCAAGTAAATGAGCCAATGTTTAATATTTGATGTTGAATTAAAGCCCAGAAGAAGAAACCAGAGTTTCCCCTGAAGCTCCTCAGTGTGGATCAGTATAATATCAGCCTTATGTCGGCACTTTAGTGTCACCACAACTTTCACATCAGATTCATCTCAGCACACAACTAAATAAAGGCCCAGCATTCCTTGAAGGAATGCATATCGCCCACCGCCTTTCATGT
>NC_051447.1:3232898-3235398 GCF_001649575.2 Kryptolebias marmoratus | reverse complement strand
GAAAGCGTTGCGGTTCCTGCGGCATCTGGTGAGCTCTCACTGGCCCTTGAAAATCCGGGGGTGAAGGTGTAAATTTCACGACAGGCCGTACCCATATCCGCAGCAGGTCTCCAAGGTGAACACTGAACAGCCTCTGGCGTAAGAAGAAGTAGGAGAAAATGGGCACCAGGTGGAAGCTTTTAGGGCCATCTTCAATACATCATTTATTGGCACCGCCCGTGTGGTGTTCTTGATGCCCCTGCAATGTCCTCAGGTGGGAGCAGAGGTACACCGTGCGTACATGTGTACCCCTCGTGATGCGCTGAATTTTAAAATCCACTAGATGGCGACGCATGCATGTATAATGAATTTTTAGGTATTTTAAGGTTTTCTGGGGGTCTGCCATTGTGGGGGAGGGGCTCTGAGGTCCAGGAAGTGGAAGCAAAGGGGCACAACATTAACATATGATGGCTGTACCCTGACCCTGGGACCCCAATGCTACGGATGGACCCCCGTGGGCCCCCGTGACCTTTCATGACCTTTCAGGTTTTTCGCGGGTTTAAAAGCCTTCCCGTGGTCGGATTTGGAAGAAACTCGCACAGGGGCTTTTCCCGGATGCCCTTGACCTAATGCCGTTAGTGTGTTGCTAACCAGAAGTAGCCACTACAAGGTCCTGAGAGCTGGGCTTTGGTACATCTGTAGTGCCTGGGGAGAGGGTGTAGCACGACAAGTTTGGCTCTGATCGGACGGTTGCACAAAGTGTTTAGTTAATAAGATGCGTGGTTTTCTTATTTTACTCTGCAACACATTATGTGTGTGCAGAGTAAGCCTATTAAGCAAAACATTTGCTGTTTCTCCTACAAATTTAACAAAACATACCCGACATGTTATTAAATAAACACAATTGTGCCTTTCCAGTACTCCTCTTACTGCAGGGACGTGATAGACCACAAGAGTGGTAGGATTTTGGAGCCATTGTTGGTGCTGGAACACCAACAATGTCGTAGCTGCAGCTTTGTTTTGCTGTAATTGGGAGGTGAAGGGAGGCTCCTTGTTGATTATTGGCTTCAGTGTTTTCTGCAGGAACCAAAGCTGCTTGGTTTGATTCCAGTCATGTCTCTCTCTGTCCTCTTTCCTGTTTATTAAACTATCAGAGTACAGTAAAGACTGATGAGTCTGACATGAAACATCAGGAACTGGAGGAGTTTTACTCCAGGACATCAGCTGGGTGGAACATGTTGTTGGAAATATTGGGATGACCTTTATCTTTATGCAGGAACACAAATAATGTTGCTGTTGACAGCAGTAGTTTTCTGTCCAAATCCTCAGAAATACAAGTAATACAGAAAGGCATCAAAAACCATTGAAAATATACTTTGTCTAAAAACGTCTTCAAAACAACCCAAGATGCACAAACTCTAGTGAGGCATAAAAACACTGAAATTACCACACTGTAGTTTTCTGTCTAAATCCTCAGAAATACAAGTAATATAGTAAGGCATCTAAACCATGAAAAATACACTGTCTAAAAAGGTCTTCAAAACAACCAAAAATGCACAAACTCTAGTGAGGCATAAAATGGTGAAATTGCCACACTCTAGTATTATGTCAAAACCCTCAAGACATACAAGTAATACAGTAAGACAACAACAACAACCATGAAAAATATATTGCCACACTCTAGGGACGTGATAGACCACAAGAGTGGTAGGATTTTGGAGCCATTGTTGGTGCTGGAACAATTTGGTTCCACTGGCATTAGGCCATTGGTCAGAACTGATCTTTGCGTGGATTTGATGGTCTTTTAGGTTTCTGTTCCTCCTATAAGCAGCTATGATCTGCCTGTCCTTCAGTTTTTCACTGACAGATTGGAACTCCTCGAAGTTCCTCCTCACCCCTCTCACCAGCTGGGAAGTAGCTGGCGAGTAGGTAGTGATGAAAGGAACTGCCACAGTATCCCTTTTTGGCTTGGATTCTGAGAAGGAAACACTGCCTTAGGAAGGATCTTTGATACACCCTAGTGGACAACGCTGTAAACAACACCAACAACTTCACAGAAGTCTGATTCTTGTGTGCAAATTATTTTAAATCTCAATAATTTTGACTTAACTAATCCAGCAAACATGTGCTTAGGATGGAAACTTGATTTAAATAACAGGGTGTGTGTGTCAGTGGGTTTGAAAAAAACTTTTCTGTCCGGACGGCCCGTGGTGGTGAAATTGGGACCTTTAAAGGTTGCGGTGTTCAAGAAATCCACTGCAGTAAGGCTGGTGGATGACTTTAATTTAATTGAAGCGTTATGACAGTTTAAGGTGTGCAGGAAATGATTAAAGTCCTCCTCCGAATGCATCCACACACCCCAGATGTCATCCAGGTACCTAAAATAATGGAGAGGTTTTTTACTGCACTTCTCTAAAGCGGATGTTCCCCACACTTTTTTTTTTTTTTTCTCCTGCTCCTGGTGGAAGGCGGACGTGTTTCTTTTCTCTCTGTATCCTCATGCCCCCCCCCCCCCCCCCCC
>NC_051447.1:3229862-3231670 GCF_001649575.2 Kryptolebias marmoratus | reverse complement strand
GTCTGTAATTTTGTTCTTGTGTTGTAAAGCACTTTGAGTCGCCTCGTGCTGAAAAGTGCTATATAAATAAATGTACCTATCTACCTAATGTACCTACCTCTGCCATAAAAAATATTGGCAAAAGCCGGTGCAAACCTCTTTCCCATGGCAGTTCCTTTCACCTGCAAATAAAACTCATTATTAGATTGGAAATCATCCCTTCACACCTTGGAGGGACTGTGTTTCTTGGCTGGCCTGGGAATGCATTGGTATTCCCCTGGAGGAGCTGGCCCAAATGGCTAGGGAGATGGAAGTCTGGGTTTCCCTGCTTAGGCTGCTATCCCCGCGATCCAACCCCGGACAAGTGGAAGAAGATGTATGTATGTATGGATATATAAAGTGCTCAAAAAATGAAGGGAACAGTCAAATAACACATCCTAGATCTGAATGAATGAAATATTCTCATTGAATACTTTGTTCTGTATAAAGTTGAATGTACTTGACTACAAAATCACACAAAAATCATCAATGGAAATCAAATTTAGTAACCAATGGAGGCCTGGATTTGGAGTCACACACAAAATTAAAGTGGAAAAACACTACAGGCTGATACAACCTTGATTTAATGTCCTTAAAACTTGTCAAAATGAGGCTCAGTATTGTGTGTGGCCTCCACGTGCCTGTATGACCCCCTACAATGCATAGGCATGCTCCTGATGAGGTGGCGGATGGTCTCCTGAGGGATCTCCTCCCAGACCTCGACTAAAGCATCAGCCAACCCCTGGACAGTCTGTGGTGCAACGTGATGTTGGTGGATGGAGCGAGACATGATGTCCCAGATGTGCTTAATCGGATTCAGGTCTGGGGAACGAGCGGGCCAGTCCATAGCTTCAATGCCTTCATCTTCCTGCAATCATCCCGGTTCCTAAAAAAATAGCAGTAACATCCTTGGATGACTACCACCCAGTAGCATTAACACCTATAATCATGAATTGCTTTGAAAGGATGGTCAAAGATCATTTCACCACCATCCTCCCAACATCATTGGATCCATTCCAATTTGCATATCGTCCAAACCGCTCTACTGAGGACGCCGTATCCACTGCACTCCATCTGACCTTGAAACACCTAGAAAACAAAAACACAATAGTCCGGTTGCTTTTTTGTGGACTTTAGTTCAGCATTCAATACCATAATCCCACAGCACCTGTTCAACAAACTGGATCAACTTGGACTGAACACTCCCCTGCGAAACTGGATATTGGACTTTTTAACAGACAGACCACAATTCGTACGGGGAGAAAACAACAGGTCAGACCTCATCACGCTAAGCACAGGCTCCCCCCAGGGATGCGTTCTCAGCCCCATACTTTACACCCTGATGACTTATGACTGCTGTGCCAAATACAATACAAATCACATCATTAAGTATGCGGATGACACAACAGTAGTGGGACTCATCCAGGACGGGGAGGAAAAACACTACAGAGAAGAGGTGGACCTCTTTGTACAATGGTGTGGCAACAACAACCTGCATCTAAATGTGGAAAAAACAAAAGAACTGCTGATCGACTTCAGGAAGAAACAGCCTGAGCACAGGTTGTTGTTGTTATTTCGGTGTGCGACATACCTTGCTTTTCACCCACATATTTGGTGGCCCTGTACGGGGAATTTCATAATTGGCAGAAGCATGGTGAAAGTGGGGTGACTTCCAGGGAGAAGCAAGCGACTGCTGCAAGCGGGCCCGCAATAAACAGGTAAGAGATCATTTGTCTCTTTTCTGTGTATTTTAGAAAAAGTAGCCTCGTTTTGCTTTGTTCTGGAAGGAA
>NC_051447.1:3227262-3229762 GCF_001649575.2 Kryptolebias marmoratus | reverse complement strand
AACCGTGGTGGTGATAACAGGACGATTCCTGGAACACAGGAAACACACTGGGTTGAGCCAGACCCAGTGTCGTAGAAGTTACGTAAATGGTCAGAAGTATGCACAGTCATCATGCATTGATTTTTGTATAAATACGCCCTGTCTCAAAGATACTTTGGGATTTTGGGGCAAACTGATCAAGAGTAATTGTGACAATAAAATCCTCCGTGTATTGGCTGGAATCCAACGACTCTGACTGTTATTTCGGTGTGCGACATACCTTGCTTTTCACCCACACTTCCTGCGCAGGCTAAAGAGAGCACACCTAAAAAAAATAATCCTCACTACCTTTTACAGAGGCATCATTAAGAGCGTGCTCACCAGCTGCATCTCTTTGTGGCACGAGAACAGCAACACCCATGACAGGAAGGCACTGAGGAGAGTGGTGAGGTCCGCTGAGAAGATAATTGGGGTCACGTTGACATCTATTGGGAACTGGCCAAACAACGCTTGTTGTCTAGGACAACCAGAATCATCAAAGACCCCACTCATCCCAGTTACAGCATGTTCTCTCTCCTTCCCTCAGGCAGAAGATATTGCAGCCTGTCTTGTAGAACAGTAAGGTTCCGTGACAGCTTCTTCCCCACCGCCATCAGACTTATGAAGGGGTGGAAATTAAAAATTTTGTCAATTTTGTCAACAAATTTTTTTACCAGCCACTCAAATATTTTACCAGCCACTGTTTTTTGTTGTGACAAAAAGTTATTTCATATGATGATGATGATCGAGGTGGGTGGAAGCAATTGTGGTGCCCTACAAGCTAAACAACACCTCTTTCTGGACACTGCATAGAAAAAACTAGATTTTTTTATTTTATTTTTTTTATTTTAAACTATTAAAAGATGCATATCTGTACATAAAAAAATCAGACAAATGAAATTTATTTCTGTGGAGTGTTTTTGAAGTATTTTTTTGTGCTTTTGTAAGTTTTTGCATGTAAGTTGTAATGTTTTTCAGACACTTGCTGCTTTTAATGCATAGATCTATTTGTGCTACCTGCTTATATTTAACAGGTAGGATATTCTGATGTAGGAAGTGATTTTTGTGGTTTTAGAAAGGTTTTTGTCAGGGATATAAATTGTTCCAATGCTATGCTAAGCATAACTCCTAAGCTTGCACTTCAGTATCCGATGATATTTACCATTAACACGAATCACTATAGTTTTCGGTTTGTAAACATGACGGTAGCAGTTTTTGACGGGTAGCACCGATCGTTAGACATAGCTGTTTAGCCGTGCTACAGTAGGAAAATCTGACGAGGAAGCACAGATCGTCAGAACACCGGCCGTAAGCACGAACGCACAATGACTGACGTCATTGATTTAGTTAAAAAAATATGTTGTTTAACTTTCGGTTCTTCCTTCAACTACTCTTGAAAAACATTTTTGTTGTCTGCTACCCGCTTAACTCCCGAAATGTTCCACCACATTGCTAATGCTACTCTTCAAATTGTTTCTTCTTCTTCTTCTTGATTTTTATTGGTGGTTGGTAAACAACTGAAGGAATCAATACCGCCACCAACTGGTAAAGAGTGTCTGCTAAACTTTTTTCCATCTTGCATTTAGCAGCAAGTCGAGCACATTGCTGCCCCCTATATGTCAAGAGGACAAATAACACCTTTTCTGTTCAAATTGCCAACCCGCCACAGTGGCGTGTGTGTTGATCAAATTGGCCAAATGCGGGTAAATATTTGAAGTGGCGGGTGCTAATTTCCACCCCTGTTTATGAACATTGTATAATACCTAAATCTGAATTAAAATCTCATCTACCTGCTCAGAAATCTTATCTAATCTAATCTTAAATGTCTTCAATCTGCTCAGCTGCTGACCAAACACTCCCTTAACTGTATCTCATCTACCTGTTCATTGTTTTTGCACACATACTGTCATATATTGCACAAATACAAATATATGCACCTTACTACATATTTTTTATTTAAACCACCTCTACCTCGATCTTGTGTGTTTTTATATGCCTGACATATTTTACTTGTTTAATTTTAGTATTTTGAATTTGTTCCAGGGGAGGCGGGGGACATTGAGTCCGAGTGGGCCATGTTCCGTGCCTCCATTGTTGAGGCGGCTTATCGGAGCTGTGGCCGCAAGGTGATTGGTGCCTGTCGTGGCGGCAACCCTCGAACCCGCTGGTGGACACCGGCGGTGAGGGATGCCGTCAGGCTGAAGAAGGAGTCCTATTGGGCAATTTTGGCCTGTGGGACTCCGGAAGCAGCTGACGGGTACCGGCAGTCCAAGCGGCATGCGGCTCGGGTGGTCGCTGAGGCAAAGACTCTGGCATGGGAGGAGTTTGGAGAGGCCATGGAAAAAGACTTCCATATGGCTTCGAGGTGATTCTGGTCCACCATACGGCATCTCAGGAGGGGAAAGCAGTGCAGCACCAACACTGTTTATAGTGGGGGTGGTGTGCTGCTGACCTCGACTTGGGACGTTGTGGGTCGGTGGGC